>NC_048225.1:6273870-6622549 GCF_002007445.2 Ailuropoda melanoleuca | reverse complement strand
TAAGCATCACTCTTTAAAGGGCTTTGCCTCTGCCAAGAATAGGGACAGGAAGCTTCCCTTGGGGTCCTGTGCAGTCCTACCTCCAGGGCATCACATCTGTGGTGTTGATGCTGTGGTCCAAAGGCACTAATGCCTTATTGTTCTCTGGCTTTAGGACCATCCAAATCCCTAATTCTCAATACTATCAGACTTACTGCCTGATGTATATGGAAGCACCTATTTTGTAGTATTTACTGTCTTGAAATGGAATTTCACCCATCGCTTTTTAAATCAATAATATACTCCAGTTTGTACGCCTGGTGGCTCAGTCTGTTCAGCAGCCAGCTCTTGATTTTGGCTCAGGTTATGATCTCAGGGTCCTAGGACTGAGCCCTACATTGGGCTCCACAGTCAGCAGGGAGTCTACTTGAGACTTCTCTCTCTCCCTCTTCCTATTATGCCCCTCCACCTGCTTGCATGCTCTCACTGTCTAAAATAAATAAAATCTTTAAAAAATAATAAGCTCCAGTTAAAATCGAACTAAAAGGAGAAATAAAAGTAAATACAATTAAATAATTTATTATAAAATAATATCCATTTCAATATGTAAATGTGGGGAAATGACTATACCAGACAGCAAAACAAAGTAGCCAGATGCATTTGCATGAAGAATTGTTGTGAAGGCAGCAGCCACAAATGTGCGGGCTGCACGCTGGTTGCACTGGCTACTCAAACACCATGAGTGGCATTGCCATCAGTGACATAAGTTTCTCAAATGATGAAACACTCTTGGCACAGTTCCAAACAAAACAAAGTGTAGTCTTCTTTCAAACTGCATTCCTGGAAATTCAGTATATATTGAAATTAAACTGTACAAAAAATACTTTGAATTTATACATTATACAGAGATTTTAAGCTTAAAAATTATCATTTTTTTAACTTATATGAATATCCCATAGGACATTCATAAGTCATGGAAATGGACAGACATGGGAAATGGGACAGTTCCCTGTTGTATGGCACCGCTCTATGCCTTACGGACTGTCTAGCACCCTTGGCCTCAGTCAGCTAAATGCCTGTAGGGTTCCTTAATAACAGTGACAACCAAAACATCTCCATACATTTCCAAAACTGATCCCTTTGAGAAATGCTGATTTAGAGAAGCAAAGAAAAAAAAAGTCAAAAAAGAATAAACAGAGGAGAGTCCTGGGAAAATGGCCATCAAAGCAGCCTCATTTTTGAACCTCTCTAAATTCATCCATAAAAGTAGAGAGACAACGTTAAGTAGAGAACAACTATCAAAAATGGGGTGGGGAAGGAGGATGGGGACAGTATATGAGAAGATTGCTGTTTGCTTTATAGTTGTTAATTAATAGTAAAAGGATAATACTTCAAACCAGATTCTGGAAAGGATGGGAAGGAAAAGAAGGGGTTATAACCCAGTTTCAATATATTTGAAGTGGGGAATCACTAGACAATAATTAAAAAAAAACAGGGCTTAAGATGGTGAGTAAAAATATTAGTATAAAACTAATCTTTGGGACAAAAATGCAAACTCTAATAAATACCAAAAATATAATTAAGAAAAAGAAGGTAAAAAAATAGAACATCTAGTAAAGTTGATGAAATAATCGGGTATATATACATATATGGAAAAAGATAAATTTGGATCCATCTCTCATATCATTAAAAAGGAAAAGTTCCAAAAGGACCTGAAATTTAAGATAAAAAAATAGAATCCATACAAGTACTAGAAGTACACATGAATGGATTCTTTTATAACCCATAAATAGGCAAAACATTTCTCCACAATTCAAGAAAGAGATAAATTTAATTATACATTAAAAATTTAGCATGGCAACACACACACACACACTGTGAAGAAAGGAAAAAGACAAATGACAAATCAGGGAAAATATTGCAACCATATATCACAAACAAAGAATGAAAATCTTTAATATAAAAAGTTTCTAAAAGTAGAGAAAAATCTCTAATATATATATAAAAAAAGAGTTTCTAAAGATAGAGAAAAGAAAGTCTAAGATGAATACAGAGTTGGAAGAAAAAGACACACAAATTTCTCTTAACCAGACGAGAGATGATCAACCTAACTTCTCATAAGAGATACACAAATTAAAACTGCACTGAGATACCATTTATCACCAATTAGATTGGGTACCATTTAGAAGTCAGACAACAATCTTTCAGGGGGCTCTGAGGAAACAGACACTGTCACGCACTGCACAGGAGACAGAAGGTGATACACACCCTGTGGAGGGCAATCTGTCAACACCAAGCAAAGTAACTAATGCACTTACTCTTTAGCTCAGCAACCAAACTTCTAGAATTTCATTCCAAAGATGTATGAGCAAAGCTAGTCATTGCAGAACGATTTGTAACAGCAAAAGACTGGGAGCCACATAAATGTCTATCACAGGGGGGCTGGACAAATAAACTAGGGTTCATCCACCCAGTGGAGCTCTATGCAGCTGGAAAGGAGTCAGAAAAACCTATAAACTGCTGTGAAGTATTTTCCGGAATAGATGGTTAAGTGGAAAAAAGTGAAATACTTATACAGAATGCTTAATCTGATGGAAGAAGGAATATGAATGTGTTTTATTTTTAAAAAGGGAAAGCATAAAGTATAAAAAGCAGGTTACTGATAGGGGAAGGGAACAGTGGAAGGGACAGGGTAAAAAGATTCACTTATTTGAATACATTTTATTATAGATTTGACCTTGAAACTATTAGTATATTTTACATAATGATGAAATGAATTTTTTAGAAACAATCAATCTCTAAAAATTTAAAGTAAACACGAACTCAGTAGGTGGTATGGCCATACAGAGAACTATTCCAAGTGACCCCGTAGCACACTATTTGCATGCATTTCCTAGTGGGATGCAACCTAAAGATGAAATACATGGAAAACAACTACTCAGGTGTTTACAGTAATTCTAGTTTTGGTGGTAGAGTTGGTATTGCTCTTCTATGATGGGCATTTGTCTATCATAAGATAAAGCAAATGAATACTTGTGTACTATTTCACTTCTCTCATTCCCAGTGTTTTCAAGAATTGAAATTCTTTGTGTGGAAGAAGGAGATGTAAACATAAGGTATAAGGGATTAAGTAAAATCTCTGCGATCCTTGATTTAATTAGAAGTATGAAGATGAGGGGCGCCTGGGTAGCACAGCGGTTAAGCGTCTGCCTTCGGCTCAGGGTGTGATCCCGGCGTTATGGGATCGAGCCCCACATCAGGCTCCTCTGCTATGAGCCTGCTTCTTCCTCTCCCACTCCCCCTGCTTGTGTTCCCTCTCTCGCTGGCTGTCTCTATCTCTGTCGAATAAATAAATAAAATCTTTAAAAAAAAAAAGAAGTATGAAGATGAGCTCATGATNTGTGTTCCCTCTCTCGCTGGCTGTCTCTGTCTCTGTCAAATAAATAAATAAAATCTTTAAAAAAAAAAAGAAGGTATGAAGATGAGCTCATGACTTATTTTAACTTGCATATACGTAACTTTTGTTTTGCAGCTCTGTTTACTGAAACAACGGCTACACAGTGATGATGATATCCCTAATCCCAGGCTGTGGTATTAAAATACTATTTCCCACTAGGAGAAACCAGGGCTTCTTGGAGAACTGACAGATTTCAGGTTTGGGGCAGAAAATGCACAACATGAACTTGGAATGTCTTGTCATTACCAGAAATCAAATAAACTATCAAAGGCTTTAAAGTCTTGTCAAAAGGATTGAGGAGGGAACTTAAATAGGTCTCTACTGGCTAAAGGTGGGGAAATTTGAATATCTGTAAGGTTAAGAACTTAAATTATTGAAACATGTCAGTTATGGGGCACCTGGGTGGCTCAGTCGGTTAAGCATCTGCCTTTGGCTCGGTCATGATCCTGGGATCGAGCCCCACCTCTGGCTCTCTGCTCAGCAGGAAGCCGGCTTCTCCCGCTGCCTCTGCCTGCCACTCCCCCTGCTTGTGTTCTCTCTCTCTCTCTGTCAAATTAACAAAATCTTTTTTTTAAAAAAAGCTATGAAACATGTCAATTACGATAAAATCCATGAGTTAGTTCATAATGATATATTTTTTAAAAATTCCCATTGATCACTATTGAGAGATGTAAGTGAATCAAATCATCCTTTTGAAACCTGACAAATTAGTTAAAAAATAAGATGCTGATCCTTTCATTTCCATTAGAACTATCCCACTACATGACTGAAAAAGTGATAAAATAGTTTCTCTTTATGGAGTTTTCAGCTAATAAAAAGGAGGGATTGTGGAATTATAATAGTACCATTTGCAACCTCCACTGAATTAATGGATCTAGACATTGATTGGTAACGGTTGTTAACAACCTCAAAACCAAGACAATCAAACATATTTCCTAAGGGGAGACCAAAGCACAGCCTATGAAATAGCCTTGCCCAAAAATATCAAATCTGAATCTGATCACATCTCTACCAAGCACCTACGTAAGAAGTACAAAGGAGAGCGAGCAAGTTAAGCAATATGGTGGGAATGCAATGAGTAAAGCCCAAAACATAGGAAATCCTGCAGGACAAATGAGAGGTTTCTTCAACAATAAATTCCAAGTAAAATAAAGAGCAAGAAGGAGAATCTGTAGGTGAAAAGAGACTTAAAAAGCAGACCATTGATCTCTATGGGTCTTACTTAGATACATACTCATGAAACAAAACCATAATAAGGAACAAACAAACAAAGCACTGATGTGAATGAGATGATTGGAAATTTGAGCGCAGATACTTTGGTATTATTAGGAATTAGTGTTGCAGTTTACTTATTTTTTTGAAGATTTTATTTATTTATTTGAGAGACAGAGAGCTCAAGCAGGGTGAAGGGGGGAGGGCTGGGGGACAAGCAGACTCTCTGCTGAGTGGGGAGCCCAGCTGGGACTCGATTCCAGGACCCCATGATCATGACCTGAGCCGAAGGCAGATGCTTCACCGACTGAGCCACCCAGGTGCCCCTAGTGTTTAGTTTAGATGCAGTAATGGTATTGGGGTCATACATATATCTAAATGCATTATGTTTTAGCAATTCATACTGAAACATTTGAAATGGTATGATGTCTGGAGTCTGCATGAAAACAATGCAAGAGTGTGGGAGTGTGGGAGTGTGTAAGGATAGAGATAAACCCAGATGGGGCCATATATTGGTAACTGTTGGGCTAAATTGTGGCTTTGCCAATTTCATCATACTATTCTTCCTATGTTCTACAGTATCATAATATAAAAAATATTTCCATATATATAGAAATATATATATTTTTAATGCTGGCAAGGTTACAGTGATATGGGTACACTTACAGATTGTAAATTTCAGTGTGTATCAGGAAAGACAGTAAACCCTTCAAAAACCTTAAAAATGCCTATACTCATGGTCAATTCCCTTTTTTAAAAAAGCTTTTTATTTTCATTCCAGTGTAGTTAATATGCAGTGTTATATTAGTTTCATGTGTATGATACAGTGATTCAACAAATCTGTGCATTATTTTGTGTTCTGCATGATTAAGTGTGAATAACACAGATATTCAGAAAAGTAGCAGATGAAATTGTTACCACTCCAGCTAGATGGGCATGGACACATACTTCCCTGAAAAGCTCCTGAGTCTCTCTCCCTTTGTCTGGATCCTGTTCTATACCCACTTCCTTCTCAAGGGCTCTTTCCCTTTCCCTCTTTAATAATATTCTTTTGTCCTCTGTTATGTCCACCTTGTTTCCCTCGTTTCTCCCTCCTCTTTTCTTCTTCCACACTGTTCTCTTCCTTTTTCTGCTCTTTTTTCTCCCCCAATCCCTTTAACAAATGACCATGACACTGAACTGAAAAATAGCTATTTTCTTTTTAAATTGGTGAACACGATGGATTAAAGTTTTATGGTTTTGATTTTGTTTGGAAAGTAGGCGAGTTGAAAGCTTCCCTCCCAATTTGAAAGAGAACACCCTCTACAACACTCTGCACAAGATCTTCAGTGCATGTTATCTGCCTGTCAGTGGTGACAGGAGAGCTCTTGTGAGACCAGAGCGTTACCTGCGCTCACGTGAGCTGTGGTCGCTGTGCGTAGTCTTAGCACGGAGTGCTCTGATTCTATGTGGCTCACCGGGCAGTTCCAGCTTCTCGACTCAAACTCTATCTTGGAAAAGTTGACATGAAGACCAAAACATTATTCCAGCTCCCTCTCTGCCTACGACAGCTGAGATGAGGGGCATCCACACATGTGGGCTCTCCCAATAAAGAGGAAAGACTAAGGGGATACTGAATCTTCCCACCTTGCAACCCACTTGAGTGACATCTCAGAGAGACAGCCCTGCATATGCAGAGCTCTGCCCTGAGGGTCTGCACTGTGAACTGGTTCAGGTGTATTTCTGATACCTCCCTATCAGCAACCTGGCTGATCACTGCAGGTAAATAGCCAAGCTATAGAGAAAGTTCCTTCTTTTTCTTCTTTATGCCTACTCATGTGAAGTCAGTTGAAAGCTGCCCTTGATCAAAGGCTCTGGCAGAGGACTACAGAACTTTTATTATTTATTATTTATAGAGTATTTGCTAAACATAAAACACCAGAGAAAAGATTCATGCTGTGAGGAGGTGACAATGTAAATGAAATGTAAACATCACCATGGGTAACAGTAAGTCCCTTGAGAGGTAGAAATGCAGGCTCTCTAATTCGGGGGAGTCTGGACAGAAGTAGATTCTCAGGGAGAAGTGCCTAGAGAAAATCAATGGCAGAATATCAATAAACACGTGTTCCTGAAACAATGTGTATGGAAATGTTCAGCTGACCTATAAAATCAATGCAAATGAGAACAAAGTTTTTCGCAGTAAATTATCAAAGGCTTAAAAACCGATACTACATAATTCTTACAAAGCTGCTGAAATAGTGTCACCATTATTCATTTCTGGAGGTGTCGTAAATTGGTAGAACAGTTTAGAAAAGCAATTTAGTATCATGTATCTGTTAGGATTCTTATGTAAGGCTTTAATCCTTTTGCAGTATTTATAACTTTAACATATTGCAGAAGACAGCTCAGTACAATGCAGCCTTTATGTACAACACGGCAGTGAACACCCCATGTTCCTATTACCAAGTGCATTTCTTCTCTCTATTTTACCACACTTCCACACAATTTATCCTAGTCTCCATGAGCTTTTATGAATCCCAAGTTTTTTGTAGCACCCAGTATCTATTAATAATATCGAGAGGCATGAAAGTGTTTTTGCCTTTTAACCATGTATTTCAATATCTAGGTTCATTCTCTAAAGAAATAAAACTGAAATATGGAAAAATTATCTGTATAAATGAAGATATTTATAACGTTTACAGCATAAAAATAGGATAACATAACTGGCACCAAGTGGAGGATTTAGTAAGTAATTATGACACATTCACTTGATATATATTTTTACAGTCCTTAAAAAAGGACTTTGAAGATTATCTGGTTATATGAATAAGTACTTGGACTACAATCTTAACGGATAAAAGTGAAAACAAAAATTAAATATCAAATGTTTCTACAACCTAATTGAAAAAGTAGGCAAGAGGAAAAAGAAGGCAGTCACACTCATCTGCTAGCGCTGGTCACAGTAGGAAGGTGGGGATACTGATGACTTACAGTTCTCCACTGTCTAATATTTGAAAATGTGCTAATAAATGCATGTTTCTGCTAATACACTTTTGAAATGAAGAAAACAAAGAAAAAATAAGTGACAGAAATAGAAGTTGTGGTCCCTTTTCATGAAAGGCATTACCAATAGTACACCTAGTCCAAAAGGAAGGTAATAAATCTTGAAACTGGTTAGAAGAACTATTCTAAGACTCTCTGGGCAAGTGTGTCTGAAAGAAGATTTATAGAACACCTCTCCAGGGAAGGAACTGGATCTTTCCTAGACTATATTTACCTTAAAATTTGTACCAGAAATTAAAAAGATCTCTATTCCGCAATAGCTCTGTTAGGATTTTCTAAGTAGTAACCGCATAACCGAAATTTATATAAGGAACCAGAAATTTTCTTATATAAAGAGATTTTGTGCTTAGTGATACAACTGACAACAGAAATAAGAAGGAGAAGGAAGTAGCTTAATAAAACGTGAAGAAAATAGTCAAGAAACAATCAAAATGAGGTATGTATGAAGTGAAGTTTGGCCCAAACTTACTCCTAGTAAGCTCCCAGGCGCTTGCGGAGGTGCTGCTCAACGCTCTGAGCCTAATCAATACTGATTAATAATGATTCTACTTTGGTGAGAAGAGCATTGCATATTTCTATTTATTCTTCTGACATTTAATAGCAGTCAGACCTCCCCTGAAGTACTGGCTCATGGACAGAATGTGGATTTTGAAGACAGATTTCAGCTCAAATTCCAATATCACTACCACGCTGACTATGTGGCTTTGGTCACAATGTTTCTGTGGCATAGAGACTCACAAGAAGTAACAACAGCCTCCCACCAGCTAAAGGAATCGGGGCGACAGCTTTATTTTTATTTTTTACCCTTTCATATTTTTAACTATATTTTATTTTATCTTATTTTAAATTTTTACTTAAATTCTAGTTAGTTAACATAGAGAGCAATATTGGTTTCAGGAGTAGTTCAGTGATTCATCACTTACATACGACTCCTGTCGCTCATCACGAACGCCTCCTTCATACCCATCACCCATCTAGACCATCCCCTACCCACCTCCCCTCGTCAACCCTCAGTTTGTTCTCTATTGTTAAGAGTCTCTTATGGTTTGTTTCCCTCTTTCCTTTTCCCCCCCTTTCCCATATGTTCATCTGCTTTGTTTCTTAAATTCCACGTATGAGTGAATTCATATGGTATTTGTCTTTCTCTGACTGATTCATTCTCGTTTCACTTAGCATAATATACTCTAGCTCCATCCATATCATTGCAAATGGCAAGATTTCATTCTTTTTGATAGCCGGGTAATATTCCATTATCCATTTCACACACACACACACACACACACACACACACACACACACACATCTTTATCCATTCATCAGTTGATGGACATTTGGGCTCTCTCTATAGTTTGGCTATTGTTAATAATGTTGCTATAACATCAGAGTGCATGTACCCCTTCTAATCTGTATTTTTGTATCCTTTGGGTAAATACCTAGTAGTGCAATTGCTGGATTATAGGGTAGTTCTATTTTTAACTTTTTGAGGCACTTCCATACTATTCTCAAGTGGCTGCACCAGTTTGCATTTCCACCAACAGTGCAAATGGGTTCCCCTTTCTCTACATCCTGGCAAACACCTGTTGTTTCTTGTGTTGTTCATTTTAGCCATTCTGACATGGGTGAGATGGTATCTCATCGTGGTTTCGATTTGTATTTCCCTGACGATGACTGATATTGAGCATCTTTTCATGTGTCTGTTGGCCATCTGGATGTCTTCTTTGGAAAAGTGTCTATTCATGTCTTCTGCCCATTTCTTAACTGGAATATTTGGTTTTTGGGTGTTGAGTTTGATAAATCCTTTATAGACTTTGGATACTAGCCCTTTATCAGATACGTTGTTTGCAAATAATGCCATAGGCTGCCTTTTAGTTTTGTTGATTATTTCCTTCATTGTGCAGAAGCTTTTAATTTTGAAAAAGTCCCAAGTTTGAAGAAGTTTATTTTTGCTTTTATTTCCCTTGCCTCAAGAGACATATCTAGTAAGAAGTTGTTACAGCTGGTGTCAAAGAGGTTGCTGCCTGTGTTCTGCTTGAGGATTTTGAAGGATTCCTGTCTGAGATTTAGGTCTTTCATCCATTTTGAATTTGTTTTCAGGTATGATGTAAGAAAGTGGTCCTGTTTCATTCTTCTGAATGTTGCTGTCCAGTTTTCCCAACACCACTTGTTGAAGAAACGGTCTTTTCTCCATTGTATATTATTTCCTGCTTTGTCAAAGATTAGTTGACCATATAGCTGTGGGTCCATTTCTGGGTCTGTTCTGTTCCATTGATGTATGTGTCTGTTTTTGTGTCAGCAGCATATTGTCTTGAGGATTACAGCTTTGTAATAGAGCTTAAAGTCTGGAATTGTGATGCCTCCAGCTTTGCATTTCTTTTTCAGGATTGCTTTGGTGATTTGGGGTCTTTTCTGTTTCATACAAATTCGAGGATTGTTTGTTCTAGCTCTGTGAAAAACGCTGGTGGTATTTTGATATGGATTGCATTAAATGTGTAGATTGCTTTGGGTAGTACAGACATTTTAACAATGTTTGTTCTTCCAATCCATGAGCATGGGATGCTTTTCCATTTCTTTGTGTCCTTTTCAATTTCTTTCATAAGTGTTTTATAGTTTTCAGAGAGCAGATCTTTTACCTTTTTGGTTAGATTTACTTATCTTATTGTTTTGGGTGCAATTGCAAATGGGACTGATTCCTTGATTTCTTTTTCTGCTGCTTCATTATTGGCGTATAGAAATGCAACAGAGGGGCTCCCTGCTCCGTGGGGAGTCTGCTTCCCCCTCTCCCTCTGGCCCTCCCTTACTTCTGCTGCCTCTCTCTCTCAAATTAATAAATAAAATCTTCTTAACAAAAGAAATGCAACAGATTTCTGTACATTGATTTTATATCCTGTGACTTTGTTGAATTCATGTATTAGTTCTGGCAATTTTTTGATGGAGTCTTTCAGGTTTTCTACATAGAGTATCATGTTGTCTCCGAATAGTGAAAGTTTGACTTCTTCCTTGCTGATTTGGATGCCTTGGTTTTCTTTTTGTTTTATGATTGCTGAGGTGAAGACTTCCGGTGTGTTAAATAGTAATGGCGAGAGTGGACATCCTTGTCTTATTCCTGACCACAGGGGAAAGGCTTTCAATTTTTCCCCAATGAGGATATTAGCTGTGGGTCTTTTGTATGTGATGTTGAGTTATGTTCCCTATCCCTGCTTTCTTGAGGGATTTTATCAGGAACGGATGCTGTATTTTGTCAAATGCTATTTCTGCATATATTGAGAGAGTCATATGGTTCTTATCCTTTCTTTTAATAATGTGGTGTATTACATTGATTTGCAAATATTGAACCAGCCCTGCAGACTAGGAAAAAATCCCACCTGATCGTGGTGAATAATTCTTTTAACATACTGTTGGATTCAATTTGCTAGTATCTTGATGACAATTTTTGCATCCATGTTCATCAGGGATACTGGCCTGTAATTCTCCTTTTAAGTGGTTAAGTGGGGTCTTTAGTTTTGGAATCAGGGTAATGCTGGCCTCATAGAATGAGTTTGGAAGTTTTCCTTCCATTTCTATTTTTTGGAACAGTTTGAGAAGAATAGGTATTAACTCTTTAGATATCTGGTAGAATTCCCCTAGGAAGCCATTTGGCCCTGGAGTTTTGTTTGTTGGGAGATTTTTGATTACTGATTCAATTTCCTTGCTGGTTATGGGTCTGTTCAAATTTTCTATTTCTTCCTGTTTCAGTGTTGATGGTTTATATTTTCTAGGAATTCATCCATTTCTTTCAGATTGAGGGGCAACAACTTTAATACAAGGAGCTTCCTATTGATGGTGAATCTCCTGCAATAAGGTAGGATGCTTCCCTGGCCACTCACATTTTCACTTTGGAAGGGGCAAGAACTGCCTCTTGGTGAGAGCAAATGTAGTAAGTAATATGCAACTGCAAGGGAGTCTCTCTGGTCTCTGGGAGAGAACATCTCTATGGCTCTGCTCTGACTTTCAGATCACCTCTCCCCACTCATCCCTACACACTTCTCTCCATTCCCAGAACCCTCTGAGACTGCAATCTTCCTTAAATCTTCAACCAGGCTTTTTCACTAGGATCTCCCTACAGCAGTGGCCTGCTGTTTGACTGCTTCATGGAGGTCACCCAGTGCAGCTTCTGGGACCCTCCATATTACATCATTAATACCCTTCTCCCCTGCCCCTTCCTGCCCCTTTTCTGAATTTCCCAGGTGTCCTGGCCAGAGGCTATTGACGACTATGGAATTCTAAGTTTCTCTGAGAACAGAAAGAAAGCTGTGGACACATAGTTCTGCACATAATTTTTTGTAGTTCATGAAACTCCTAAATACCATCTATTAACCTCAGGTTGAGAGCTCCACATTTAAGGACTAATTTGTCAAGTGGAGTTTTTTTGTTGTTTTTGTTTTGTTTTAGTATTACAAATCACCATTATTTAATTTATTAATTTATCTCTTTTGGTATATGTATATATTTATATAAAGGAAGGAGTTTCCTTAAAAGGCGTTAATCAAGTGATATAAGCACAGAATTTCTATCTATATGAGCTGGATCAACTTGTAGAAGTGACATGCCGAGTAATCAAGGGTATGGGCTCTACAGAAGGGCTGCTGGGGTCCCAGTCCTAATGCTGCCACTCACCGTGTTACCTAACAAGTATATGACTCACCTGGTTTCTGTTTCTCATCTGCAGAATAAAGAATAATTTTAACTGTATAGGTTTGCTTAAATGCGGTCATGATTAAATAAGATAACATGATATGAAGCTCTTAGCACAGCACCTGGCATATAGTATGTTTTTGGTAAAAACAGTCTATCTCTGCCCCCATTTAAAATTATTTGCATGATCTGGCAACCCTGACGATCTTTTGGAGTTGTGATGGCAAGGAATGGTTAGCCCAAAGCTTTTTTAGATGGACACAAATCCAAGAACAATATCCTGGACTGAAGTTAAATTTCCTTCCACCCTCCTGGGTCCAAAGAAGAAACAAGGGCAAGGATACATGTCACATGTGCTATATTTAGGGAGACTGACTTTGGGGATGTTTCCTTATAAGCCTTAAATTCGTTGATACCTAGGTACTTAGAAATAAACTGCTGCCATTCTATGTGTTTAATGACATGCATAGTCTCAGTTTTCTATTAGCAAGTCCTATTGTGGGAGAGCTGCCTTTGACTAGCACAGAAGACCACAGTGCCCTGCATGACATTCATTAACAGTCACCCAGCTCGGGCCCATGGTGACAACTAATTTTATAATAAGATTCAGCTACTTTGCTGGCCAGAAATAAAGTGTCAGGTTTAGTAGCTTATTTCTTCTTTAATTTACACTATTTACTGTTTCTAAACAAAACACATGACCTACAGTGTATCAGAGGCCCAGGGTTTTGATCCTTCTGTTTGGGGACAATGACAAGCCCAGCTCCTACGTGTAAGTTACATCCATTTTCTGAGTGAACCAATGTTTTATACAGTTTGCCTGTGATTTATAAAAAACTAATATATTTATATCTATCTGTCTACCTATTGAGAGGGAGAGAGAGAGAGAGAGAGAAAGAGAGAGAGAGAGAGGATCTCCTTACTATGATTGTATCTGTTTTATTAAAATTTGAATGGAGAAAGCCTCATTCAGGACTTTCATTTTATATGCAAGACCCAGAAAGAGGCAAGATAAATCTTCTCATGATTAGGAAGTAAACTTTTATCTTAGGAGAAATTACTTCACTTCTAAATTAGCTTGTATCTCCAGAAATCTTGTCTTGGGCATGATAAGCCATAAATAATTACCAATTTCATGTTGGTGAGTTAAAAATCATGTAAACCTATTTGAAGCAATTTACAACTTGACAGAGAAGAGAGATTCTGTTTAAAAGGTAGTAAATTTTCCCACCACTGGATTCAGACTGAGGGTCAGAGGGGATGAGAATAGGAAGAAAACAAAATACAATTTTGGTCCTTTCTTTCCTGGAACTTCAATATTCAGGCCAAGTATATGCTTTTTTCCCCCCAAGTGAAAAAGCAGTTCCCACATCCTTTCAGGAATTTCTTTTCCTTTGAAGTGCTGGATGTTTTCAGGAACATGGGGAGGTCATTTTCTTCAGATTTCTGCTTCCTGATTTCCCTCATTTTGGTTTGTGCTTTGACATGGGGGTTGAACCATGGTATCTTTGGAGAAAAGCTGCTGGAGGCTCACTGCAGGCTCTAGTCACATAGTAAATGTTCCTTTGTGGAGCCTGCAGATTGTTATCTTGACTCAGATACTAAGCTTCTGTTGCAAGCCATCCATTCCCACGGATGCCAGGCCCGGGTGGACAGTGCCTCATCATGAGCCATGTGGATCGTGTATTTGCCCCGAAGGTGACATTTATTTATCGATGCTCACGGTAACAGGCCAGGCTCTGGGAAGGCCAGCAACTTGCTTGGCCAGTAATCAGTCCTTTACTCCAATCTGTTCTTGCTGTTGGCATTTCTTCCGTTCTTAATTACTACGCATGTCACCTAGACCCTGGTACGACGAACAGCACAAGCCCTATCAGGCCGCAGAGCCACTTTCTCAGCAAATACCCTTTACAGACATTGGAAATACAAAGAACAGAAAGGGGGAACGTTAGCCAAGGGCACGGTAGGGAAAGAGCATCTTGAGATGTACGAGGTGGGCCTCACCAGCTTTTTCCTTGGGTCATTGAATCTTCCTGGGGAACTTAGATCCAGGAGCCTTTAAACTACACTGGGAGCTTCACTCTCAGTATCTGCTCCACTAAAGTGTGACAATGTCACCTGTAACTCACCAGGGGGTCTTGGTGTAGTCTTGCAGGGAACTGATTGTTTTTACTCTGCTCATAAGTTTGTTGAAGTGGATCACAACAGCACCAGAGCCAAAGTTGGCCAAAGAAAAACATAACGTTCAACTTTTTGGTGCCCACAGACTATTTACCCCGATTTATTATTTTATATTTTAATTTTTTGCAGAGCTTTGCTTTCTTTGGATCTGTTCTGACTCCATGTACCTCCCTATTCTGATCATCTCAAGTAACTATTCTCTCCCTACAAGTGTTATCAAAGGACAAGTCCCCAAACACAGACAGCAACACAGTAGCTGGGTTCACTGACCTGTTACCTCAGTTTTTGTTTTTTTTTTTAAAGACTATATTTTAGAGCACTCTTAGGTTCACAGAACAATTAAGAGGCAGGTACAGAGATTTCCCATGTACTCCTGCCCCCACCCACACGCATAGCTTTCCCCACTACCAGCATTCTCCACTAGAGAGGTACATTTGTTACAACTGATGTGCCTACACTGATACACTGTAATCATCTGAAGTCCACAGTTGCATCACATTCACTAGGTGTTGTGTATATTCTGCAGGTCTAGACAAACATGATGATATGTATTCACCATATATCATTCGCTACATACACCATGTATGTAATACCATACAGAGTATCTTCACTGCCCTAAGAATCTGCCTATTTATCCCTCTTCATCCCTCTAACTCCTGGCAACTACTATGACACCTCATTTTTTAAAGATTTCCAGTCCCAGGTCATTATGTATAACAAAAAGAATATCACTTATTATCCTCCCCAACTTTTCCTTTAAAAAAATCATCTGTGTTGATGTGTATTTATTACTTCATTCTTACTTTCTAGAATTAGCAGGTCTTGGACCTTATTTTGTCTTACTGAGTATAATTTATAGAGTCCTGCCATTTCACTTCCTACACTTTTTCTTAACCAGAATTAGGAAATGAGCTACTATGTAGCTAGAGGCACAACATTATGAGAATAGTTAGGACAAATTAATGGCGATTAACTAAAATCATGTGGTTCAAAGTTATATTTGATGGTAAGTATTTATGCCCCTATGAAAATGATTTTGTAATCAAAGCATGAAATACTGAATTAGCCATTAGTGATATTCAACCACCATGAATCTAGAAAGTACCAAGTTCATTCTGTAGTTTTACATATGCCTAATTGCTTTTAATAATAAAAATTTGAATTATTTCAAAATACAGTAATACATCATTACATTTCCATGGTATTTCAGTATCTCTTGACACACATATTTTTATTCTCAATATCATTAAGCCATTTTAATTTTAAAAACAGATGATACACTTAATTAGCCATATAACTTTTTTCTTTTTTTTAAGTAGGCTCCAGCCCAATGTGGAGCCCAACACAGGGCTTGAACTCACAACCCTGAGATCAAGACCTGAACTGAGATCAAGAGTCGGACGCTTAACCAACTGAGCCACCCAGGCACCCCTGACCATATAATTCTTAAAGAGGTGAAGGAACTAACTTCTGTTAAACCCTATTTCTAGGTATTTTACGTATACTATACAATTTAATCCTATAGCAGTGCTGAAAATTTATCTCCATTTTGCAATTATTCTTATTTTCCAGATGATGAAATTTGAGAAATTAAGTAATTTTCACAGCTAGGAGGTGGTAGGGCCAGGATCAAAATTCAGATCCATCTAGTTCTTTAAACCAGTGCCTGAAAACTCATATTCATTGTCTAGGCTGTTAGTTAGGTCTAGTGGTTTGTTAGGGTAATTGTAAATAAATTCACTGGGATTAACTTGTAAATATTGTGCGCTCTCTGGTTTGTCATGTTTGACCGGGGCGGAGGGGTGGTGGGGTCTGCAAGCTTTACTGAAGTCAGGCTGTTGAGTCCTTTACCTCCCCTGGCAGCCTTGAGGGGTTAATTAGTCATATCCAAGGGAAGAGCCTCTAGTTAGGATAACAGGCAACTCAGAAGCTGAGAAGGGAAAAATAACTCAGAGGTTTGTGGTTTCATGAAGATCAGAGCAAAGACAGACTGATCCAGAGAAAAGGCAGAACAAGTAGATTGAGGGTTCTGTGTTATCATTTGGTAATGTGGAAGAAATAACAAGGTGGTTTCTGTTGGTATGTAAATATGGGACGTGTTCTCCTTGATTGAGAATAAGCTGAGAGAGAACCAAAACAGAATAATTAAATTTGAATTAAGGAGGTACAAAGAAATAGGACGGGAAGAAAATACTTCAAAATATTATCAGTAGTTACATCTGGGAGTAGGAATAACAAGTTATTTTTATTTTTCTCTTTGTATCTCTCTCTCTCTTTTTTAACCTTACATATTTTCCCTATCGAATATACGCTCTGAACAGAGTTTAGAAAAGAAGCGCATTATGATGATTTGAAGGCAAGGCCTGACTGAGCTTTAGAACCAGTTCCACAACTTTTTAGCTTTGTGACATTGGGCAAGTTACACACCCTCTCTGAGCATTGGTATTTTTATTTATTAAGTTATTTGATACATGGTAACTGCTGTTATAATTAATATAATTATTATCCCCAGTATCTAGAAAGTGTTCTTGGTTATTAGAATTATGTCATTTTCTGCTTTTTATGTGAATGAACTACTTTATCTTAAATAATTAAAAAATAATTAAAGGTATGATATTTCCTAAAGATTTTCTTCCCTAAAGATGTCCATGCCTCAGCTACCGCATTCACCTCAGGGGCTCACCCCCAGCATCACAAACCAGCTAATGGCCGTGTATAGATGGAGGGAAAGTCTGGGTGAGAAAGTGCTCGCTGAGCCACAAGATGTCAGACCTTCAGACAGCGACTAATGTCAGGTAACCTGCAGGAATGAGTATCTGTGCTATAAGCTTACCTGGGATGGCCTCAAACGCTTCATCTGTGTCTTTTCTGAAATCCAGTAAACACTCGCTACACATTCAAATGTGTGACTGTGTAACCCACATAGAGTCTAGGGCCCTGTGTGGTCTGCACGTGTCACAGTGTCACAGGAGAAGAAATGCAGCCCTTAGGAGAAATACTAAAAGTAGTAAAAGTAAGTCCAGTCTTGACTTGCGTCTCTCAAAGAACATCACCTGTGCTGGTCCACAATAATGACATGCCACTCAAAAAGCTAATTTTTTATCCTCAGAAGGAATTTCTCATGATTTAATTTTTCTTAAAATCCTTTTCCCTATGTGTCTTACCCCCTCCACCCCTCCACTCCCAAGGCTTCTGCTAAGACTCTTCGTCCCACAAATGTCACTGTCTAGCAAAACTGCCTCTCACCTCATCCCATGTAGGCCCCTCTATGCTTCCTCCCCAACGACTTTCTTATTTTTATTTTTCCTCTGGGGTAAATCATGTCCCTTTTTCTTTCTTTCTTTCTTTCTTTCTTTCTTTCTTTCTTTCTTTCTTTCTTTTCTTTCTTTTAAAGATTTTTATTTATTTATTTGAGAGAGAGAGCAGAAGCAGGGGGAGCAGCAGGCAGAAGGAGAAGGAGGAGCTGGCTCCCCGCTGAGCAGGGAGCCCAAGCAGGGCTGGATTCCAAGACCCTGAGATCATGACCTGAGCAGAAGGCAGATGCTTAACCGACTGAGCCACCCAGGCGCCCCTAAATCATGCCCTTTTTGACTGAAAACATTCTAGTTCTCTCCTCTCCCACCCACCCAACAATACACCCATCTACTGAATATGGCCAAGGGGCCCAGAGAGGGGAGAGAGAATAAAATCATTTTTATTCCAAGTACACATGACAAATACATCATGTTTAAAACAAGCACATGAAAAGTAAAATAAAATAAGCACATAAATGATCTCTCTTATTTCCAAAGGTATTTTACCACTCTAAATTATTAGACATCCAGCAAATTACCTTAATCCCACTATACTGTTCTATTATGAATTATACCAAGAGGTTCAATGAAGTATTTGCTATGTGCTGGACACTGTATAGAATACTTGCGGTATGAATTGTCACAGATTCTGCAAATTTTGATATGTTGCATTTTCATCAATGCTCAATTTAAAATTAGCATTGTAATTGTGATTTCTTTTTTTGACTCATGGGTTACACAGAAGAATTGTGTTTAATTTCTAAACACCCAAAGACTGCCTAGCTATCCTTATGATAGGCCAAGTAGGTTAGCTTTTAATAATGCGTTCAAGTTTTTTGTTTTTACTGATTTTGTATCTTATTCTGTTAGCTACTGAGAGATATGTATTAAAATCTACGACTAGAAAAAAAATACTTGTGGCACGTTATCTTACTTAGTCTTTGTGGCAACCTTCTGGGAGGTAAACTACCTTGCCTAAGGCGATGTAGTAAGTGCTGGACCTAAGATTTAGTCTGGATCTCAGGTCTACATAATCCAAAGCCCATGAACTTAATCACCACAGTATTTCTAATGAGAAGAGGATGGCTCCTAGTTAAAGAAAATAATCAGCCATGGTCCACGACTGGGTTTGTATCTGAGCTTATTAGCAGCTGAATAGGACCTGTGTCCTATCCCTTTTTAAAGGGTGGAATTAATTTGATGATTTGGTGAGTACATAAATAAATCGATTTGACTGGACGTTTGTTAGAGCTGATTTCTTCTCTAAGGGCTTACGACCGTGAAAGTCCTAAACAGGGCAGCATTGCGAAAACGACAGCGCTCCTTTGTTGAGGCTGCAAGTTTTTCTAGTTCTGAATTTTACTTTTAAATGATAAAGACTCCCTTGTCATAAATCCTAGAATATTTGAGCTCCTGGGTTTAGATGCAACTATGTTTGAGCCCCTATTGCACGAACTGGTTCTTGCTTTTGACACACTTTGAACATTTCTTTTTGGAACAATTACATTGGACAAAGACTTGTAAAACCCATTATTCTATGTCCAGATAAACTTGTGGAGGGACCTGCCTAGACATTTCCAGACATGACTGTGTTTGTTACTACAAATGACGGCATCAAATGTATCAGTATCTCTTTGTTCATCCTTGAGTATAACCTCTTTCTGCCAGGTGCCACTAAAAGTTACTTTACTTTGGATTTCTGGTTGGGGTGTGTGTGTGTGTGTGTGTGTGTGTGTGTGTGTGTAACAGGGAGAATGGCGGACTGAGGAGTAATAATTAGAGCAAAGTGACACGGAGAGGGGAAGTCAAAGACCAATTCACACATGGCATACCTGATGTAACCGGAGAAGAGGAGAAAACTCAGAGGTGGACAATACACCCGAGGAAATCCACCTGACTCACAGGCCCATTTCTAACATGGAATCAGTTTAGGATACAAGTCAAAAAAGTATTTCTCGTAATTGTTTTTATAGTATAATTGAAAGAATTATTCTCATAGAAGAAAAACTGTTACTCTCAAGATTCAATTTGATTACTTTCACTCATGTATATTCCCTCTTAGTTTTCACTTCCACGTATACATTTCCCATAACAGTCACAATGGGAACAATTTGTGTCCTCTGTTCAATACACATC
This sequence comes from Ailuropoda melanoleuca, assembly GCF_002007445.2. Classification (NCBI taxonomy): domain Eukaryota; kingdom Metazoa; phylum Chordata; class Mammalia; order Carnivora; family Ursidae; genus Ailuropoda; species Ailuropoda melanoleuca. The sequence goes on along the minus strand of NC_048225.1, from coordinate 6,602,578 downwards.
ATACCAAGTATGTTATTTCTTCAGTAGAATGTCCAAAGTCATTTTCATTTTTAATGATTGATTTTTAGATTGTTGGATATTTTTAGATTGTTTAAATTCATCAATACAATAACTAAAATGGCAGTAAACATATATTTTTAAAAGATTTTATTTATTTATTTGAGAGAGACAGAAAGAAAGCAGGAGCGGGGGGAGGGCCAGAGGGACAAGCAGACTCCCCACCGAGCAGAGAGCCTGACACGGGGCTTAATCCCAGGACCCCTAGATCATTACCTGAGCCAAAGCCAGACGCTTAACCTACTGAGCGCCCCCCAGGTGCCTTGGCAGTAATCATAACTTTTATTCTTTTTAATTATTTACTCAAGATAAATCCATAGAAGCTAATGTTTGAGTAAAAAACATGATTTTTTTTAATGGCTCTTGAAATTACTTGCTATACCACTTTCCAAATGAGTAAAGGATAATGCCAATATACAAGTGTATATATTGAATATATACAACTCTTTATTGGGTACATTATTTATCTCCCCTTTTTGTAGGTTCTTTCCCTAGGGTTTTATCTTGTTTTTTCATTTGGAGCATACTCCCCCTGTCTCCTCATTCTGTTTGACTTTCTGTGTTTGTTTCTTATAAGTGTGTCTGCATCTATAGATACAGGCAGACACTCTGTGTATGTGTTTACACAAGGTGAAGGTGACATCATTCTGGAGACCTTCAGATCTCTCAGTTCTGGAAAATTATCTCTTTTACTTAATACTTTCCTCCTCTCCATTTTCTCAATTTTCTATCTGGAACTCCTGGAGTTGGTCTCCTGGATTGATTTTCTAGCAAAGTCCTTCTCTCATATTCCATCTTTGACTTTTTGTTCTACTTTGCGGGAGGTTCTCCTTGAGTTTAGTCTTTAGACTTAAAAGGGATGCTGGCCTGTAACCTGGAATCCCTGGTCAGGACTGACACATTCATTTGCCGGGGTGGCAGATGCTAAAGGCTCCGACTCCGCTCCAGGTTTGCACTCACTGGCTTTCCCAGAGTTACGCCCATCTTGGGGCAGCCTGCATCGATGACTGGTCCATGTGGGGTTATAAAGACCGGGCCTCTGGCCTCAGGCAAGACCCTTCTGAAGGGCCATGTCAGTTGCAGAACCCCCTGAGATCTCTATGGCAACTGCATGCACTGCACAGGTGAGCCTCTCTCCCTGCCCACCCCACCTTCCTTTACCCCTCAAAGGTGTTCTTCCCAGCAGTACTCCCCAGGGAACGTCCTGCTCACAGATCCAGTCTCGTTCTGTCTCATCAGGAAGCTGACCTGTGACAAAACCCCTCTTTTGAATTTTCCGATTTCTTACTTTTCTCTTTTCTAGGTATTGGATGTCTTGGATTGATTTCCTGTGACTTTCACATCTGTTTTCACATACTAGGTTTCTCTTTATTCTTGTTGTTGGGTAATTTAATCAATACTGGTTTTCTAATCCTTCTGTTGATTTTCTTTGCAGTGTTTCATTTATCACTAAGAGGACCTATTCTGATTTTTCTTTTTTAAAATAGTATTTTGCCCTTGTTTTATAGGTTAGAGAAGCTTTGTTTTGTTTTGTATTATTTTAGCTCTCCTCTGTTATCTCCATTACGTCATTTTAACATATGTTTCTCATGTTGGAGATAGTCCACACATGTTTCTTAACCCTTAGTTTTTGGAGGACAACATACACGCTCCTGGGCTTTGTTGCTTGGCAGGTTTACTTTATAGGGATGAAGCGATGGTCATTATTATTGTGCAGTCTCGGATGCCAGGAGTTTATTTTTCTCTGAGGCTGTTTAATCTCAAAAATAACTCTATCTACAGCCTCACAATGATGATCTGCGATCAAGTATTTACTAGAGGGATACTTTGCATTTATTTATGTCTTAATTTCTTCCAATTGTGTTTCACAATTTTCAGTGTACAAGTCTTATTCTTCTTTCATGATTTTTTCCTAAATATTTTCTTCTTTTCAATGGCTATTTTAAATGGAACTGCTTTTTTAAATTTCATCTTTGGACTGTTTATTGCTTGTGTGTAGAAACACAACTGGTTTGTGCATGGTAATCTTGTATCCTGCAACCTTGCTGAGCTCGGATAGTTTTTTGGTGGGATCTTTAGGATTTTCTATGTACAAGATCATGTCATCTCAAACAGAGATAGTTTAGCTTCTTCCTTTGCAATCTGGATGCTGCTTATTTTTTTTCTTGACTAATTACCCAGACTGGGGCCTCTAGTACAATGTCGAATAGAGGTGGTAAGAGCGGACATCCTTGCCTTGTTCTTGATCTTAGGAAGAAGGCTTTCAGTTTTTCCACCATTAAGTATAATGATAGCTGTGCATTTTTCATAGATGCCATTCGTCAGGTTTAGGAAGCTCCCTTCTATTCCTAGTTTGATGAGTGTTTTCATCACCACATCCCATTCTTGCTCTCTCTGATTCCTGGTGATACCGAATCCTATTAACCTCCAGGGTTCTGTGGAATGGAGCTAAACTGCTCATTCTTCCTCAGGCAGGATAGGCTGTGAACTCTGCCCTGCCTATCATAGTCACTATTAATATAAGGTAGTGTTTATGTGGAAATGTGGGATTTCAAAGAAAATTACAACTGTTTTTCAGTAAACACACACATTACACACTAATGGTAGGCCCTCTTCTGTTCTTCTCCTTTGCTACAGTGTATTGACTTGCTGTGTTGCTGTTTACCCAACTTCCTGCCTTCCAAAACTAATTTAGTCATGGGCTTAACAAAAGCCCATGGGAAAATGCACCAAATGGTGATTTGTCCCCAACCATCAAAGGTTATTGACACTTCCCTGAGTTACAGCTGTACAGTACCTTCTAAATTTTCCTAGAGAAAAGCCAAAGAAAATTAACGGTAAGTCAATAAACTAATGCATCTAAATTCTGTTATTATGACTCGGTAGAGAGAGATGCATGGAATGGAGCCCTGGGTCATGCAAGGCAATGTAATAGAAACTTTGTATATGAAAGTCCATTCAGTTATTCCAACTGCCACATGAAGTAGATAATGAAAGCCAGGCTCAGAGAATCTTGACTCACCCTTGGTCACAAATAAGTGCCAGAGCTACGTGATAACACTAAAACTTACTGACTCCTAAACCAGGAAGGACTGGAGTTTTAAACTCACAAAGCAATGATGAGCATGAAAGATGAAGGATGAGGATTTCCACAGGGCTCTGTTTAACGATACAAGTTTAATGGAAACCAGTGAACTAAAACAATGGTGAGGGAAAAAAATTTTTTTTTAAAAGCAGGTTAAAGGGGGTGCCTGGGTGGCTCAGTCATTAAGCATCTGCCTTCGGCTCAGGTCATGATCCAGGGTCCTGGGATCGAGCCCCGCATCAGGCTCCCTGCTTCAGTGGGAGCCTGCTTCTTCCTCTCCCATTCCCCCTGCTTGTGTTCCCTCTCTCACTGGCTGTCTCTCTCTCTCTGTCAAATATAAATAAAATCTTAAAAAAAAAAAAAAGCAGGTTAAAGAAAATGGGAGCATAAGAAAGACAAAGACTAAGATAATGGATAAGGCAGTTAAAAGAATTTAAAAAAGAATTAAAGACAAATTAAAAAGAAGGTACTGTATAGTCTTTAATATGGCTGAGTCTTTAATATGGCCAACTCTAAGTGCACTGTGTCCAGGTTTTGTGGCATGACTTAGAAAGTCATGGTGAGGGGCGCCTGGGTGGCACGGCGGTTAAGCGTCTGCCTTCCGCTCAGGGCGTGATCCCAGCGTTATGGGATCGAGCCCCACATCAGGCTCCTCCTCTTTGAGCCTGCTTCTTCCTCTCCCACTCCCCCTGCTTGTGTCCCCTCTCTTGCTGGCTGTCTCTATCTCTGTCAAATAAATAAATAAAATCTTTAAAAAAAATAAAAATAAAAAATAAAGTCATGGTGAATACTTACCTTTTCATGTGTTCCCTTTGTTAAGCCCTGCTCACCTCATGTTTAATCTTTTGTTAAACTCAAGGTCAGCATCATCATTGAATCTCTGTCTCCCATGCTAATTCTCTTGGGAGCTCTGGTTAAGACATCACTTTCACAAGAGTAAACCTTTTACTCTTTGACATAAGAGTAAAGCAGGACCTGGAATGTTATGCTTTCCAGGTTGAAGATGTGTATTAGCCTTTTCTACTGAAAGTCATTTTAGCCTTTTTATTAACAATTAAAAATGGCAATTTTTTTAAAATTAAAAATGCCATAGTTGTTTGTGGTAGAAAAACTCCAAAACATGGGTAAACAAAATGAAGTATGACTTTTTAAAAATCTACTCATAATCCTAGTATGTGGTACATAACAATCTTTCCAGATTTTTTTTTTACAATTTACCGTTGATTCAGGTCAGGGAATAGAAGCTACATATGTCTGTTATTAGGCCAGGCCACCTAAGTATGACATGTGAATTGTCAAATTCTCTGTCAAATGTTCAGATTTGGTAGATGGGAGGTGCGGCCTTATTTTTCACACATTTCTCAGCACATAGGCAAACTAGTAACTTGCCACTGTATGATGTGAATCAGGTTAGCTGTTTTTAAATGCCTTCTCTTCTAATAATACTGTGCTGTTTATAACGCATTTAATGTTTTCTCTTCATTGTTTCTAAAAAATTCCTATAAACAATAAACATTGTACTCGAGAATGTTTATAACTAAATCCTCAGATTAAGTTTAAATCCCACAAATGTTGAAAAGATCAGAGCTGTGTGCTAGGACGTTTGCTGTCACTTTTGGGGTTTGGCTTTGTAAGGTTAGAATATAACAGACTATTTCTTTCCTCTAAAACACTATCCTGATGGTAGAGGGATAGTGGGGCCTGGCGTTCTAGCGCAATAAAAAATCCTCTTACAGGTGTAATGAAATCTGATTCAATCTGAGTCAATCTGATTTCACTGAATCATTATGTTTTGTATTAAAATACTTTTAAAAAGCTAAGCAAATAATGGACATTATCATATATAAGTTTTATATATTATACATATGCATACTATTTTGAGCATAATTTTAAGGTATACAGATAACCTGGGAATGGTTAGCTTTCATCCTCACTTATAATTTTTTTTAAAAAATCACTTCCTAAATTCCTTGACTATTTCTCAGAGTTTGGTAGAAAACTGCTTTCTTATCTGTTCTGAACATTTAGAGTAGTTACTTTCAACCTTGCCTGCACATTAGAATCACAGAGTTTTTACAATCCCAATGCCATGGATGTACCCCAAATAATTAAATCAGGATTTCTGGATGTGAGATACCGGTATATTAATCTCCTAGGGTTGCCATAACAAATTACCACAAACTTGGTGACTTAAATAACAGAAATTTATTGTCTGAAATCAAAGTGTTGGCAGGGCCACACTTTCTCTCAAGGGGATGATTCTTCCCTTTTTTCCTAGATTCTGGTAGTTATTGGTACGTCTGGGCGTTCCTTAGCTCGTACCTGCATCACGCCATCTCTGCCTCTGTTGTCACGTGGTCTTCTTCCCAGTGTCTCTTCTGTAGCTCTGGATCCCTATGTCTCTCTCCTCTCTCTTATAAGACACCAGTTGGTTGCCTAATATGACCTCATCGTAACTGGAGGACATTTGCAAAAACCCTATTTCAAAGTAGGTCACATTCACAGGTACTGCAAGTTAGGATCTCAGCTTCTCTTTCTTTTTTGGTGGAGTAGGGGGAACACAATTCAGCCCACGACACCAGGCAGCAGTAATTTCAGTTCCCTAGGTGTTTCTATGGTATAGTAGTGAATGCAGAGAGTCCATTCTTCCAGAAAAGTGCTTTTCAAACTTTAACACGCACATGAGTCATTTGGGCATCTTGTTGAAGTGCAGATTCTGACAGGAGAATTATGAAATGAGGCCCGACTCCCTGTGTGTCTCAGAAGCTCCTAAGAGGTGCTGGTGCTGTGGTCCACACTGCAAGGAGCAAGTAGTGCAGGCTTTGTGAGCTTCCTTGAAGCTCCACCTCTGGCTCTCCTTCTAGCCTCAGGAGCACCTTGATATTAAAAATCTCCATAAGATGAAGTCCCACAAGTTCATTTTTGCTTTTGTTTCACTTGCCTTTGGAGACATGTCTTGAAAGAAGTTATTGTGGCCAATGTCGAAGAGGTTACTGCCTATGTTCTGCTGTAGGATTTTGATGGATTCCTGTCTCACATCAAGATCTTTCATCCATTTTGAGTCTATTTTTGTGCATGGTGTGAGGAAATGGTCCAGTTTCATTCTTCTGCATGTTGCTGTTCAATTTTCCCAGCACCATTTATTGAAGGGACTGTTTTTTTTCCATTGGATGTTTTTTCCTGCTTTGTCAAAGATTAGTTGACCATGGAGTTGAGGGTCCATTTCTGGAGTCTCTATTCTGTTCCACTGATCTATGTGTCTGTTTTTGTGCCAATACCATGCTGTCTTGGTGATCACAGCTTTGTAATATAGCTTGAAATCAGGCAACATGATGCCCCCAGCTTAGATTTTCTTTATCATCATTCCCTTGGCAATTTGGGGTCTTTTCTGGTTCTATAAAAATTTTAGGATTGTTTGTTCCTGTTCTTTGAAAAATACCAATGGTATTTTAACAGGGATGGCATTGAAAGTGTAAATTTCTCTGGGCAGGATAGACATTTTAACAATGTTTATTCTTCCAATCCATGAGCATGGAATGTTTTTCCATCTTTTTGAGTCTTCCTCAATTTCTTTCATAGGTATTCTATAGTTTCTAGAGTATAGATCCTTTACTTCTTTGGTTACGTTTATTCCTAGGTATCTTAGGGTTTTTGTTGCTATTGTGAATGGAATCAATTCCTTAATTTCTCTTTCTACAGTTACATTGTTAGCATATAGGTAAGCAACTGATTTCTGTACATTGATTTTGTATCCTGCAATGTTGCTGAATTGCTGTATGCGTTCTAGTAATTTGGGGGTGGAGTCTTTGGGGTTTTCCACATAAAGTATCATGTCATCTGTGAAGAAGGAGAGTTTGACTTCTTCTTTGCCAATTTGGATGCCTTTAATTTCTTTTTGTTGTCTGATTGCTGAGGCTAGGACTTCTAGCACTACGTCGAACAGTAGTGGTGAGAGTGGGCATCCCTATCATGTTCCTGACCTTAAAGGAAAAGCTCTCAGCTTTGCCCCATTGATAATGATATTCACTGTGGGCTTTTCATAGGGGGTTTTTATGATATTGAGGAATGTTCCTTCTATCCCTATGCTCTGAAGAGTTTTAATCAGGAACAGATGTTGTATTTTGTCAAATGCTTTTTCTGCATCAATTGAGAGGATCATATGGTTCTTGTCTTTTCTTTTATTGATGTGCTCTATCACACTGATTGATTTGCAAATGTTGAACCACCCTTGCATCCCAGGCATAAAACCCACTTGGTCGTGGTCTGCACAGCAAGGGGAACAGTCAACAAAACTAAGCAGCAGCCCATGGAATGGGAGAAGATATTTGCAAATGACATAACAGATAAAGGGCTGATATCCAAGATCTATGAAGAACTTCTCAAATTCAACATTCAAAAAACAAATAACCCAGTCAAAAAATGGGCAGAAGACATGAACAGACACTTCTCCAAAGAAGACATATAAATGGCTAACAGACACATGAAAAACTGCTCAACATCACTAGCCATCAGGTAAATACAAATCAAAACCACACTGAGATACCACTTTACACCAGTTAGAATGGCAAAAATTAACCAAACAGGAAACAACAAATGTTGGTGAGGATGTGGACAAAAGGGAACCCTCTTACACTGTTGGTGGGAATGCAAGCTGATACAGCCACTCTGGGAAACAGTATGGAGGTTCCTCAAGATGTTAAAAATAGGGGTATCCTATGACCCAGCAATTGCACTACTAGGTATTTACCCAAAAGATACAAATGTAGTGAAAAGAAGGGGCACATGCACCCCAATGTTCATAGCAGCAATGCCCACAATAGCCAAACTGTGGAAGGAGCTGAGATGCCCTACAACAGACTAATGGATAAAGAAGATATGGCTCATGTATACAATGGAATATTACTCAGCCATCAGAAAGGATGAATACCCACCATCTTCATCGACATGGATGGAACTAGAGGGTATTATGCCAAGTGAAGTAAGTCAAGCAGAGAAAGACAATTATCATATGGTTTCACTCATATGTGGAACATTAGCAATAGCACAGAACCATAGGGGAAGGGAGGGAAACCTGAAGGAGGAGAAATTAGAAAGGGAGACGAACCATGAGAGACTATGGATCCCGGGAAACAAACTGAGGGCTTCAGAGGGGAGAGGGGGTGGGGGTTCAGGTAACTGGGTGGTGGGTATTAAGGAGGGCACATGTTGAGATGAGCACTGGGTGTTATACATAACTAATAAATCATTGAACACTACATCAAAAACTAATGATGTACTATACAGTGGCTAACTGAACATAATACAAAAATAAAAATAAAAAAATAAAAGTCTTCATAAGAAACTTGCAAAGGTCAAACCTTTAGTTCTAGTTGATTAAGGGATTAATTTTTCTTTAAAAACTACACATTCCAGCCCTTGCTTCTGCTCTCCCCTTTGTGGCAAAATTGAAATGTGGAAGAAGAGGTGTGGACACAACACACATTCAAGGCACCTTCTACTGAAATGAGAGAGAGTTTTCTAGAAGCCATTTGTAAATCACTCCAACTTCACCCTTTCTTCCATTACTCATCCCAATCATAAAATCAAGAAGTTCCAAATGAGCATGTATATTTAAAAAACAACAGCTTCATCAGTCTTTCAACTTACCATCTAAGTTCTAAATGGACTTTTATCCTCAGGCTAAAATAATTCCAAACACATTTAAACAGAACAAAAATGCAGCTTGACTAGAGATATAAACTGATAAGGATAAACCCTGCTGGGGTCTGTTTCACTTGTCCTCCTAAAATAAATTTAAACCTCTCTAACTGGGATTAAAAATAACTAAGTGACATAACTTGCTGAGCATAACAAAGACATGAAATAAACTAACATTTTAACAGATGATTCCCCCCCTCTTTGGATCACAAATGCCATTTTTCTTTTATGTGACTCTTCTCTGTAATTTAGCAGAAACAATCTTGTGGGTTTATTAAAACAACTTGGCCAATTAAGAAGAAATCACAAAACCTACTTAAGAGATTTGTGAAGGGTGCTGGCACATAGTGTTTTGTAGTTGAGCTGAAATATAAGACTTAACAATATGAAGGGTTGAGACTTTTTTCCTAACTTTTTTGTTTTGAAAAATGTCAAATCTACAGACAATTCAAACATAGTACAATGAATGCCCGTATACGCTTCAGCTGGATTCCTCTATTGTTAATATTTTGCCACTTTTGTTTTTTCATCTCCCCCTCCTTCCCTTTTTATTTTTGCTAGACCACTTGAATATTTCAGACGTCATGACTAAATACTTCCACCCCTTTCACCTAAGGGCAGGGACACTTCCCAAATAATCTCAGTGCCATTATCACACCCAGGAAATGTCACATAAGTAACAGTATCATCTAAAACACAGTTCATATGGAACACCTTTAGTTTTTCCCTAAATTTTCTCTATAGCTGTGTCTTCCTTTTCTTTCTCTTTTTCTTTTTATTATTTGAAAAATTCGGGATCCTGAACAGACCAATTCCTGGAAACAAAATTGAATCAGTAATCAAAAAATTCCCAACAAACAAAAGTCCTGGACCAGGTTACTTCACAGGTGAATTTCACCAAACATTTAAAGGAAAGTTGATACTTATTCTCCTCAAACTACTCCAAAAAATAGAAGAGGAGGAAAAGCTTCCAAACACATTCTATGAGGCTAGCATTATCCTGATAACAAAACCAGAAAAAGAAACTACCAAAACAAAACAAAATACCTACAAACCAAAATCCCTGATGAACAGAGATGTAACACTCCTCAACAAAATATTAGCAAACTACACTCAACAATACATTAAAAGGATCATTCTCCACAGTCAAGTGAGTTTTATTCCAGGGATGCAAAGATGTTTCAATATCTGCAAATCAATTAAAATGATACACCACTTTAACAAAATGAAGGATAAAAATCATCAGAATTTCATCCCAATAATGCAGAAAAAGCACTTGGCAAATCCAACATTCATTCATGATAAAAGCTCTCAATAAAGTGAGTTTAGAGGGAACATATTTCAACATAATAAAGGCTGCATATGACAGTCTTAGAGCTAACATCATACTCAATGGTGAAAAACTAGGAGCTTTTCCTCCAAGGTAAGGAACAAGACAAAATGCTTGTCTCTCACCACTTTTATTCAACATAGTACTGGAAGTTGTAGCCACAGCAATCAGATAAGAAAAAGATAAAAAGCCATCCAAATTGGTAAGGAAGAAGTAAAACTGTCACTATTTATAGATGACATAATACTATACATAGAAAACTGTAAAACCTTCATCAAAAAACTGTGAGAAGGGCACCTGGGTGGCTCAGTCAGTTAAGCGACTGCCTTTGGCTCAGGTCATGATCCTGGAGTCCCTGGATCGAGTCCTGCATTAGGCTCCCTGCTCAGTGGGGAGTGTGCTTTTCCCTCTGACCTTCCCCCCCACCTTGTGCTCTCTCTCTCACAAATAAATAAAATATTTAAAAACTATTAGAATAAATGAATTCAGTGTAGTTGCAGGATACAAAATTAATATACAGAAATCAGTTGTGTTTCTATATGCTAATAACAAAGTAGCAGAAAGAGAAATTAAGAAAACAATTCCAATTACAATTGCACCAAAAAAAAAAAATCTAGGAATAAATTTAGCCAAGGAAGTGAAAATTTGTACTCTGAAAACCATAAGATACTGATGAGAGAAATTGAAGATGACAAAAATAAATGGAAAAGTACATCATGCTCATGGAGTGGAAGAATTAATATTGTTAAAATGTCCATAGTACCCAAAGCAATCTACGGATTCATTGCAATCCCTATTGAAATACCAACAGCATTTTCCACAGAACTAGAAGATGTAATCCTAAAATCTGTATGTAACCACAAAAGACCCCAAATAGCCAAAACGATCTTGAGAAAGAGAAACAAAGCTGGATGTATTACAATCCCAGACTTCAAGATATACCACAAAGCTATAATAATCAAAACAGTAATGGTACTGACACAAAAATAGGCACATACATCAATGGGAAAGAAAGACCAGAAATAAACTCACACCTATAGGGTCAGTTAATCTATGACAAAGGAGGCAAGAATATATGCCAGGGGAAAAAACTGTCTTCAACAAATGGTATTGAGAAAACTGGACAGTTACATGCAAAAAAATGAAACTGGACCACTTTCTAACATCATACACAAAAATAAACTCAAAATGGATTCAAGACCTAAATGTGAGACCTGAAACCATAAAATTCCTAGGAAAAAACATAAGCAGTAATCTCTTGGACATTGGCCATAGCAACATTTTTCTAGATATGTCTCCTAAGGGAAACAAAAACAAAAATAAAATATTAGGACTACACCAAAATAAAAAGCTTTTGCACAGAGAAGGAAACCACCAAGAAAACAAAAAAGCAACCTACCGAATGCGAGAAGATATTACAAATGATATATCCAACAAGGTGCTAATATCCAAAATATATAAAGAACTTGGATAACTCGATACCAGAAAAACAAACAATCCAATTTAAAAATGGGCAGAGGGGAGCGTCTGGGTGGCTCTGTTGGTTAAGGGTCCAACTCTTGATTTTGGCTCAAGTCCTGATCTCAGTGCCATGAGATTAAGCCCCGTGTCAGGCTCTGCACTGAGCATGGAATCTGCTTAAGATTCCCTCTCTCCCTCTGCCCCCCAACTCACCTGCATGCTCTCTCTCTCTCACAAAAACAAAAACAAAAATGGGCTGAGGACCTGAATAGACATTTTTTCCAAAGAAGACATCCAGATGGCCAACAACACATGAAAAGGTGCTCAACATCACTCATCATCAGGGAAATGCAAATCAAAACCACAACGCAACATCACCTTACACCTGTCAGGATGGCTGGTATCAAAAAGACAAGAAATAACAAGTTTTGGGGAGGATATGGAGAAAAAGGAGTCCTTGTGTGCTGCTGGTGGGAATGTCAATTGGTACAGCCACTGTGAACACTATGGAGGTTCCTCAAAAAATTAAAAAAGAAATACCATATGATCCAGTAATTCTGATATTTACCCAAAGAAAATGAAAACACTAATTTGAAAAGATATATGCACTCGTATGTTCAGCGCAGCACTCTTTACAATAGCCGAGATGTGGAAACAACCTAAGTGTCCACTGATAGATGAATGGATAAAGAAGATGTGGCATATATATATTATATATTCCATACAATGGAATATTACTCAGCCATAAAAAAGAATGAGATCTTGCCATTTGTGACAATATGGATGGATCTATAGGGTATTAGGCTAAGTGAAATAAGCTGGTCAGAGAAAGACAAATGCCATATGGTTTCACTTATATGTGGAACCTAAGAAACAAAATAAAGGAGCAAACAACAAAGCAGAAAGAGACCCATAAATACAGAGAACACACTGGTGGTTGCCAGATGAGGGATGGTGGGGGAATGGGCAAAATGGGTGAAGGGAAGAGGGAGATACAGGTTTTCAGTGATGGAATGAATAAGTCATGGGGATGGAATGTATAGCATAGAGAATGTAGTCGATGGCATTGTAATAATGGTATCTAGTGACAGATGGTAGCTACACTTGTGGTGAACATACAATATATAGAGGTGTCAAATCACTATGTTGTATGTCTGAAACTAATGTAATATGTGTCAACTATACCTCAATACAAACAAATAATAACAAATTCAGGATCCAACCAAGCATTGTGCAGCACAGCTAGCTGTCTGTCCCGTCTCTGTTCTTAGAAAGTCATACTTCTTCAATACACATTTTCCCAATGAAAATCAAAAGTGTAATCAGAAGCTTACAAAAGAAAAGAAATCTTTAATTCATTAAATACTTTTACTAATACATCACAAGAGTTAGGCATCATCCTAAGAAAGAATTATCTCCACTACTCAGTTTATATCTGTCATCAGGAGATGCCCAGGACCCTCGGGTCACTTCACTCTCACCCTTATCCCATCAAGCTCCTTACATCCCCATTACAACCTCATCCCATCCTTCCCAGCTCCTAAAACTGATGGACTGTGCTTTCTAAAACTGAAGGCCAGTTGTCAGCAAAACTTCCTCATCTTTAGAACTTGTTCTGAATGTTCCTCCACCTTCTTGTTCTATCTGAAGTTTGGTTCTGATTTCCACAGCCTGCATATCACTGGGTCTAGAGGTGGGGTGGGTATCGTCCTGTTCCTTCACTCCCAGACCTATTCTCCTTCCTTCCTAAAATCCAGCATCTCTGAGACTCATGCCATATACCACCTCCCCTTGCAATCAGCTCCTGACCCAAACTCAACCCTCCTTTCTCTTTGAGTATCTTAGCTCCTAACTTATCATTTTTTCTCCTTACGCTTTTAAAATCCATTTCTAATGGAAGAAATTCAAGGCTGGATCTGTATTCAGTGTATATCACATGTTTGGAAATAGACTATAGCAATTATTGGTCACTCAGGAGATGGTGTATTTTGTTATTTTTAAAGCTGAATTAAATAAGGTAACTGTCAAATTAACTTGGACATTTAAACAGTGGAATTGGATAACTCATACTACAATACAGAAAATTGCTTTGTATTTGAATATTTAGTATTGGCAGCAAAAAATAGTTGATTGAGATAAAGAGAATAAGGGGAATATAAAGAATGGGCTGCAGGCAAGTACTTATGTTTTCATTGCTTCCTGACAGAGGACAATGGGAGAAAATTGATGAACACCCAAAGATAAATATGAATAAGGAAATGTAAGGGGACCTCAGATGTCAATTATTCTTAAAAATGTATGTGTGTGTCTGTGTGTCTGTGTGTGTTTTGTAGGTACGTATAACCACTATACCTTAGTATTCCACAGCCTACCATCAAGGCATTCAGTTTGTATTCAAAGATTAGTTTACATTTTCTAAGTTCAGGGAAGCTCCAGGACTAAGAATTCATATTGATTTAGTAAAAACTATTTTAATTTCTTCTCTGAAGAATTGATTCCAGTAAAATCTATACCAATGAGATTTCTGTAACATAAATTAGCTTGACTGTTTCTTCTTGATCAAGTATGACAGTGGTATGGGCTCCCTGTTGGCCAATACATAGCTGGCTTACCAAACAGATTTGAAGGAGTTTCTTCTTATGAGGAGACTTTTTGAAACGAGCAATTTACTGGACTCTATATTTTAGATATTTATTCCAGAGGAATGAAAAATTTTACTGTAATAGGATATGATGTCTTATGTGACTATTTTAAAGGCCTGTTTAGCACAACAAAGAAATGTAAGAAGTATCTGCTTTCCGCGCTGCTCCTCACTGTACATATGATGACACACACACAGATTAGGGTTCCTAATCCCTAGCCTGGTCCAAGGAATCTCCTTTATTGTCAATACAAGTATGACCACGTTGATGTATACATTTTTAGAGTGTTTACAATACAGAGGAAAATAGAAACAACTCTCTCCCTTTAGTATGATATGAGAGACATGGCCAACATCAATGAATAACTTCATTTTCTAGACTGAATAAAAAGAACTGAAAAGCACCTAAACCATATACAATGCCTTGTATTTCATTTCAGTCCAGAAGAAGGCATTAGAATATGCATTGCTCCAGAATTTCTACAAGGTTTACCTTTTTGAGAAGCTGTTTTAAGCTCTTCCAGACCTAAATTCTTGGCCCAGACCTTTGAGATTCCCAAAGGTAAACATTACTATACTGAAAGCTAGTTTTTCCTTGCTAGTTGGGTAGGAAGAGAACTTAATGAGGGGGAACCAGTGGTAAAGTCCACAGTTTATGAGGGGCCTGCATTTTAAATCCCTCTCATAATGTTAGCAAGCATTTGTTGGGTGCAAGGAGAAGTAAACCAACTCAAGTTCATTTAACAAATACAGAAATTATTGACTTACACACCTGAAAAATGCAATGAGGCATCTGCTTTCAAGAGTGACTGGATCCATACATCTGTCACCACACAACGTTATCACAATACCGTTAAAACCCACAGAAACAAAGATCAGGCTTTTGGTTACTAGAGGCAGAGGGTGGGGGAAGGGGACAAACTTTCAGTGATTGATAAATAAGTACCAGAGATGTAATACTTAACACAATGACTGTAGCTTACACTGCTGTACGATAGACAGGTAAGTTTTTAAGTGAGTAAATCCTAAGAGTTCTCATCAAAAGTTTTTTTCTTTCTTTTCTTTTCATTGTATCTATATGAGAAGATGGATGTTAGCTAAATTTACTGTGATAATCATTTCACAACACACGTAAATCAAACCATCATGCTGTATGCCTTAAATTTACACAGTGATGTGTGGCAATTATTTTTTCAATAAAACTAGAGAAAATAAAAAGAATGACTGGATTCAGAGGCTCCAATACTGTCTTGAAAATACTGCCTATTCATCTCTAGGCTGGTTTTCCTTTCTGTATATTGGATACATTCTGAAATAAGTCTTTTTATGGTAGGCACCAGTGGCTTCAGACTGATAGTCTTAGCAACCCCAGTGAAAAGAGATCACCTTGTTATCAGTAATTATATCAAAAGCTTTCAGGTAAGATCTCCATTGGCCCTTTCTGGGTTATGTGCCCATACCTGAACTGACCACTATGCTCAAGGAGATGGTGTCCTCATCAACAAAGGCTAGACCATCACAGTCACTAGATGTGGGAGAGGAGAGTCCCCCCAAAAGAGCACAGGCAGCCAAAAGTATAATCTAAATTTAACTTTAATGCACTGAAGCATAAAATTAGTTGGAGCTGCTCTCATACAGGGATTCTTCAATATGGTCTAAAGGCAAATCACACAGTTCCTTTTGTAAAAGAGTGGCTTCTGACTTGACCAATATATAACTATCTTTGGTACTCAGAGTTGCTATAGATTGATGTTTAAGTCTCAAGCTGAACCATGGAACCAGATTTATGCCTTATATAGAAGTCAAAATGGTAAGGCATATAACAACAAAAAAAACCATACATATATAAATATACAAATAAATAGATGGATACACACACATATAAATTCAAAATAAATATTTGTGTAATGCTTTAGAGTTTACAAAGATGGTTAATAGATCTTACTCCTCAGAAGCTCTTTTGTTCATGTGATTCTCTTTAAACATCTCAGAAATACTTCCCATAAAGACATTCAAACCTCTTTTGATTTCTATATTCTGCTTCTCCAACTCCTGCATCATAAGGATGCATTTCGTCCATAGCCATTAGTTCTTCTGAGCTGTACTATGGATGCTAAATGCTTCGTGCTATTCATGCTTTATACTTTACAAACCACATTCATGTGCATTGTTTCATTAGTTCCTTTCATATTATAATAAAAAGCATATGCTTAATACATATTTACAAGTCTTCTCAAGCAATCATTAAACAAGGACCTCTACCAACTCTGGCTTGCATCCCGTTTCACATAACTGTAAAATAAAATGATCTTGTTCCCCTATCTTGCTTTCTGCAGAGCTTTGTCAGTGGAGTTCCCAGGCTTCTGCATGATAGGGCTTCTCATAGTCAGTTATGCCCAAGAGAGGCCTTGTAGGTTTAGAGAACCAAACATACTTCCTTGGACAGCTACCTCTTCCTTTGACACCTTTCCTTCTATTATTTCTGATTCCACTGTTGATACTTTTGTTTTTAATATGGCTCTCTAGGCCAGCAGAGGCCTATCCAATCACCAAGATGCTGCACTGGGCCGGAAGGAGGCAAGGGCAGAGCGGTAAAGAAGGATCACCTTGTGCAAAGATGCAAACCACTGTTCTTTCTATCATTTGACATGAAGTTGGGGTGCTATTGAGATGGAGTTTGGCAAGAAACCTGAAGATGTTTCAGGTGTGTTCCAGAGCTAATTCTCTCATATGGACCCCACATGGAACATACAAATAGGATCAAGAAGAATTAGGTGATTATAGTGTTTGTAGTAGAATGTTTTTAACAGTTTTATTGAGGTTTGGCTGACATACTACAAACTGCATGATCTAAAGTGTACAATTTGATGCTCTGACATGTACACCTACACAACCATTATCAAAACAACAAACATATCTATTGTCCTAAAAATTTCCTCATAGTTCCCCTTGATAGGAATCTCTCAAAAAAACAAGCACTCCTCTGTGTTTTGATATATGTTCTTGTTCATAGATAACCCTGCGAAGTGAAAAGTGAAAAACTTGTGATTACATATAATTCCTTGACCACTTGGCTGACCCAAGGCTGAATGCCCAAGTCAGTTTATTAGACCCTCTTTTATCCCCAAATGACCTTATCTTGATTTGCATAGATACACATTGATTTCTCTTCAACCACTTTTTAAACTTTTACAGGTTTATCTGGTTATGTCATAATCTTTCTTTTCTTCTGGGCTCACTTCCAGACATTGTCTGTGGCATTGGCTTCTAAATTTTAATTAAGAGTACTTTTTGTTTGGGCCATAAATTAAAATGTTCTGAGTTTCTTTTTCCAGTGTCAGGTTTGAGGAAGTCAGCCAAATGTGAAGCACTAGGAAAGGGAAAGGTTCTCTGAGCTCTGTAAACGCCTCCTCTCACTCTGTGGTCATTGATGCAGAACACAGATTCCTGAGGTGTTATAGCTAGAAGTTACCTTCCAGAGATAGTTGATAAGGCAATGAGAAAGTCATTAAGACACCCAGAAAGGCCACGTTAGCTGCCCAGAGTCACACAGCTAGTTAGTGACTTGTACTCCTTAAAAACTGGTTGTCCTGACTTTCAGCCTTATGAACTTTGCACTGTGGTTTCTCTTGCCTGCCATCTCTTAGCACTTTACTCCATGAGATGAGATGGTGAGAAGTAGGTAGAGACTATGGATCTTGAAAAGTTGTCTTTATTTTTATTAAAGCAGAGATAGGGCATTCACTTTATTGGAAGTTCTTTGGCACTGAGTGAATACAATTACCACTACTACTACGAATACTGCTAGTAATGTACATTTATGGGCTGCTTACTACGAGCCAAGAAATACTTTGAACACTTTACATGTACTGAATCATTTAATCATTACAAGAGCCTGTTGTTGAAACTTGGGCACAGATTGGTCAGATAACCTGCCCAGGACCATGAAGATAGCTAGTATCTAAGAATCAGCATGGCTTTTGGAAGTGTATATTTGTTCTCATAGTTGAATGAAGCCAACTCTACATAGATTCCTCTCACCTGTAAAAAGGAGGTCTGGAGGAGATGTTTGTTTTTTTTTTTTAATCTGGAGACAAGGGATCAGATTTAGAAGAACTCAGAGCTCCTTAAAATGGTAGGCATCTGTTTCACAGAACAAAAGCACACAAATAAGCACATACCAAAAAAATCCAAAAATGGACAGAGAATATGAGGACATTTTTTCCAAAAATAGACACAGAGATAGCCAATGGATACATGAAATGGGGCTCAACATCACTAATCATCAGGAGATGCAAATCAAAACCACCACGAGATATCACCCACACTTGTTACAATGTTTATAATTAAAGTCAAGAAATAACAAGTGTTGGTGAGGATGTGGAGAAAAGGGAACCTTCAAGCACTGTTGGTGGGAACATAAGTTGGTGCAGCCACTGTGGAAAACAGTATGGAAGCTCTTCCAAAAATTAAAAATAGAGCTACCATATGATCCAGCAATTCCACTTCTGGGTATTTATCCAAAGTAAATGAAAACACTACCTAATGTTCATTGCAGCATTATTTACAATAGCCAAGGTATGGAAACAACTGAAGTGTTCATCAGTGAATGAATGGATAAAGAAGATGTATATGTACAACGGAATATTATTCAGCCGTAAAAAGAATGAAATCTTGCTATTTTTGACAACATAAATGGAACTTGAGGGCATTTATGCTAAATGAAATAAGTCAGACAGAGAAAACAAATACCATGTGATCTTACTTACATGTGGATCTTAAAAAAAAAAAAAAAGGAAAAGAAAGAAACCAAGCTAATAGATACAGAGAATAGATTGATCATTGTTAGAGGAGCAGAAGGTTGGGAGGGGGAGGGATGGGCAAAATGGGTGACGGAGGTCAAAAGGTACAAACTTCCAGTTATAAAATACATAAGTTCTGTGGATGTAATGTACAGCATGGCTACTACCGTTATTAATTCTGTATTGCACATTTGAAAGTTGCTAGGAGAACAGATATTAAAAGGTCTCAAGAAAAACATTTTGTAACTATGTATGGTGACAGATGTTAACTAGATTTATTTTGGTGATCTTTTTGCAATATATACAAATACCGAATCATTGTGTCATACACCAGAAACTAATATAATATTGTATGTCAGTTTTACCTCAACAAAAAAAGGAGGGTGCAAACAGATGGAGGGGGGCAGGAACAGGGTAAAGTAGCATCAAATCAACTCCGGGCCAACCATTGCCCCAAAAGCTTCTCCTATGTTATAGGCTTCCCGGCAAGTAGCAAGAACGTATTAGTATCCTTTTTTTAGGTGAAAATTCTGAATTTCAGAGAAATTAGATAATGTGCTTAAGCCCACCCAACTAGGAAAGACTTAGCTGGAATTCAAAGCTGTCTACCTCATATCTCTGCTGTCTCCTCTCTATTTCACGATTTTAGGGACCAGAAGGAAAACAGGAACAAAAAAGACGAGAGGAAAAGAAGAATGAAGAGGGGTCACAAGACAGCCAGGCACTTGGGGCATCATGCAGACCATTTTTAATTTCCAGTCCTAGGAAATTTCCATCACTGATGGAAAAGGGAGGATCAGGAATGGCTCCTATAAACCCACGAGACCTTATACGAACTGAGAAATGGAAGAGACAGGTGAAGGAATACTCAAGGTATAAGACCTGGCCTGCATGATGAAGGAAGAAGTCATAGAAGCTAGGAACTGAGGTACTTAAAGATCATTTGTAACTACAGAACTTTGTGTAAAATGCACTCATTTCAAGGAGTGCCTCCATATTCTTGCTACAGTGATATCTTACATTTGAATAGCCAGAAATATTTTATATATTTAGGAAGAATTCACAACTTTTTCCTCAGTTGTTAATCTTCAAGGCCCTTTACAAGGTATGGGCATGTGATACTCCTCCCTAAATCTCCTCTCACACCCCCATCCCCCACAAACACAAAATCACAGGCTGTGATGGGGCTCCTGTTAGCATTTGCATCTCTGAAGACAGTCTCCTACTCAGGGCAAAAGCAGGTGCCTTCTGTCTGCAGTGCCTCCTACCTGGAGCTCCACAGGTGCTTACCTATTTTTGGTTTCTGTAATCAAAACATGGGCCAGGTTCAAGGAGGTGCCAATTCCCAGAAGACTTTGCATTCAGCACTTAACTGCAATCAGGTAGGGAGCCAGAACCCTCCAGCTGGGCCACGGCAGCCTGACTGAGGGAGAATGGCTTCATCAACATAGCAGATTGTGCTCTCTGCCTGTTGGGGCAGCACCCTGCAGGTGGGCTATCATATGTGATTTTAGGGAGCAAAATTAGAATCAAAAAAACTTTTTCTGTTATTTTGCTGCACTTTCCCCAGCAGTGACTTAGAAGGAAGATAATTCAGAAGGCAGATTTTCATGCACAGAACCAACTGTGTTCTGTTCCCAGAATTTAAATAACGCACACTTCTTTAGGAATTTCCTCTAGCCCTGACTTGGGTGCTGGCTTTGGTGGGCTAATAGCCTCTGCTATCATGGATCTGCAGCAAAGTCAAAAGCAGAGAGGGAAAGGTTGGCTGTGAGAAAATGACACCTGGTCACCCTCCAGCAGGTTTTGAGTTTGAATCTTTCTGTCGCAACCTGCTAGTATGGACCTAGTAAGAGTCAGGAATTGCTCAATAAACATTTGTTGGGTGTGGGTATCCAGAAAACCATGCTGTGTTTTCTTGCTTTTGTTCTCTTACCAATCAAGGGCACCTCAGTGGGACTCCTTCCTTGAGAACTGTCTGGGACAGAGAGAGGGTGAACACCCATGAGCATCTTGTCACGAAAACACTTACAGGCACTTAGAACTCTGAAGATACAATTGGCCAACCAAGTATTTGCCTTGGCTGGCTCATTGTGGGTTCATCATCTAATAGCAGAACAAAAGAAGAAAACGAATTTAATCTTTGAAACCTAGAGATATTTCTATATTATAAAGGAAGGGACAAGGATGACTACTATCATCATACCCTTCCTCCCTGGTAGAAAAATACGTCAAGGAAAGGGCTTCAAACCAATCTGGAAGGGAGAGGTCAGGAAGCAGGAGGGATCAATCTTTCTTATCTTCTGTTATGCCTATTGTGAACTGACTTTAGATCATTTCACCAGGCACAAATCTTAGCTTCTTTTTGATAGATAACAGTAAGCGCAAAAAAAATTTGAAGTCGGTGAGGATTAGCTCCAACCTCACAATCTTACTACAATGAGGTTAAAATTTACTAATGAGAACAAGTCTCAGAGCACATTTTGCCATATAGGTAGACAATTTTTGAACAACATGCATTAGTAACCAAGCCCAATGTGGTGGATTACACATGTCCTTGAACCTCAAGGAAGTCCGAGCTCTCTGTCATGGCAGGTGCCCTGTGCACCATTTCACAGGAAGGGTCACCAGAAATATTTAGGACAAGATTCCAGAGGCAGGATTCTGTCACTTTACAGTTGGCGTCAGCCAACCAGAAATCCTTCTGGGAACTGGCTGGGAACTGGATGTGGGACAAAGGCTTGCTAGAGTTTTATATTCTCTTCAAGCAAAGACAGTAAATATTTCTAAAATACCTAAGCTAATCCACATATATTGAATACCTGTAATTCCATTAGGGAAGGTCCATTTCTAATATTTATCAAATTAACTGACAAGGCACTGTTTTCACTAACAATAAAGCCATGTCAATCAGCCAAGCTTTTGGTGTCTAGGGAAACCTGCAAAGTGAGAAGAGTGCAGTTGTCCTTGTTGTCCCTGAGCGTGGCCTTTCTGATACCCTCCTAGCTGACCACTCCTGCGGTGTGCATTTTCAATTCAATTAACTGATTTCCCTAGAGTTGAAGTTTGCACTGCCTATTACATGCATGATAATGTACTTGTCTATAAATGCCAAAGGATTTTAAGACAAACTACAGCCATGCAATAATTTCCAAACTTTTCTTAAAAAAAAAACAAAAAAAGTGTCGCAGACAACAGTGTATGTCCTTGGGGCAGGGTAGAGGACTAGAAAGAGTAGTGGTAGGCAAGGAACAGGTGAGAACCGGACCTGCAGCAGGTTTTGAAGGTGAGAGGATCCAACAACTATCCAGGGAATAGAAATGTATCATAAATGTACCCACTTACCAGTTCTCCTTTTTATACAACCTCTTAATGCCCCTGGTTTCCTCATCTATAGAATGCAGGTACTAGTATGTACCTTATAAGGTTGTTATGACATTTAAGTGAATTAAATATTCTAAACCAGTTAGAATGGTGCCTGACTCTATACATGTTCACAAAACAAATAAATCACAAATGATGAAAATCTTACTTCACGGGCAGTCTTATGCAATCACTAATGCTTTTAGAAAAATAAGGTGTTTTGTTTTGTTTTTACTGAAATCAGAGGAAAAAGAACTTGTTAATGAACTAGATACTAAATATATTCAACTTTCATGGATCAAGAAGTTAAAAATGTAGTCTCTATCAATGGTAGGGCTTATTCAATGCTAAATCCAAGATTAGAAGTTGCTAAGCTATCTCCATGGAAACAATTGTTTCGAATGATTAATAATAAAAGTTTGAGCTCAAGGGCAAAGAGCTAAGGTTGGAGACAGAAGGTGTATCTCTTCTCTAAGAACAGAGAACATTGAAAGATTAGAGAAAGAGGCCTTTTCTTGAAATCAAATTGTATTCTGTTAAGTCTTGCTTTGCTTTGTTTTGTTTGCTTCAGAGACCATGGGCATATCTATCACTCAAGTCATTCATGCAAGACTTGGAAAGCTCAGAAGGCCCAACCTGTAAAATTCACTGCTTTTCCCATCACATTCAAAGGACATGCAGATTCAATATAGATGTATATATGCAAAGGTTATCAGGGTTCTCTAGGATAATTCTAGGAAATCATTCATCCATTGGTCCACAATTTATTGAATCCTGTTATGTAAAAATGACTGAGCTAGGCACAAAGTAAAATACATGACTTCTGTCCTCAAGGAGGTCACCAACAAGCGAGGTAGATAGAGAATGAAACAGAAGTTATAATCCAGGGCTGATGGGTTTGCACACGGGGCATCAAACCCTGTGTGAGAAGAGATTATTTCTTGTCAACTCCGTGGAGGCAGGGGCTTCTTGTTCATCCCCAGAGAAGCAGAAATTGGCTCATTTCTGGAATATTAGTAAACTTTCAACAAATACTTGTTTAGTGAATGAACAAACTGAAAGAAAAAATGGAACAAATCCATCTGGAACTGGGAAAGATGCAAGCTCACAATGTGTGGCTCAGTTGTGCGACCGTCATCTGCTGCCTGTTTGCAGAGCCCCCAAGAGACAGTGGAAAGTGTACAGGGGGCCATCTAGCCGAGGCAACATTTAGTTGGTCAATATTCAGTGAGCTTCACTATTAGAGGCCTGGGATATAAAGACAAATAGGAAGTGATCCCAGCCCCGATGGAGTTGATAATCTCTGAAGGAGGAGAAAGACATTAGAAACTATAACTTAAGGTTGTATATTTAAGTCAGTTAAATGAGAAATTGTTTAAGAGGTATAGACAATAGCAGCTCATGTTTCCTGGGCGCTATGTCATCTACACTCTACTAAGTCTGCTATACGCATTTCCTCTGTTCCCCCAACACTACATAGATGGTATCATTGTGTTTTCCTCATTGTATACATGAAGAAACCAAGGTTTAGTAATCTACTCTGGGTCATGCAATTACTGTGTGGCACAGCCAAGACCCAAATCCATACCTTAACATTTGCGTTTTATCAATAAATAGAGCTCAAGTAAATCCTAAGTTGTTTGCATTGGGCCAGATGACTCCAAAAGACTCATTTCAAAAAAAATGGTGCAAATGTCTTTTTTAGTTTTTTCAAAGTTCCTCCAACCCTTCACTCCCTTTCCAAGATTAGAGAAAGTCTAAGTTCACTCTGATGACATAGTTCATTTTGCCTCTCTGGAAAAAGCAGGTTAGAACATGACAATGTGAAGGAATCCAGGGACATGGAAATAGGAATCAGCTTTCATCATATCACCTTCCAGTATGAGAAGGACTCTGGCCTGAGTTCTCCTAAACTTGGCCTGCCAAGAACTCCACTTCTAGGAACTGTCCACTCCATCCCCATTTACATGGTTACCATAGGAGCTCCTGTGTTAATCTGACACGATTCTGCCCCCATGGCCATGGAGGCTGATCCAACACTAGGCACCTAATCCAAGCTGTGCCCATCACAGACGTGGTTATAGTCTAAAGGTGGCTGCCTTGCCCAAACTGGACAACTACTGTCTTTCCTTCATTGTTTGTAACTGGATCTGACAAACATTAGTCTCTCTGGGTACCTTGGCTGTCTTCTACTAGTTGGATTCCATAGCACAGCCATAACTTCACAGCCATAACTTCAGCAAAAGGGAAAATGAAACAAACTAAGAAGAAAAGGTTAGAGACAGGGCCTGGGCTGTGGTAGGCACTCCCTTACCTTTCTGCAGGTCTGGCTCTGTGCTACCCCAGGAACCAGGGAGAGAGAAGCCCATTCAACAACACAAAGCAGTTAGGTCCCTACCTTCTGGTTCCAGTTATTTCTGAGGCCCAACTGCATTTCCCTGAGAAATTCCATGATCCTTGAAATAAATCTTCCCCTCCTACCTTTTCCAGTTCAAGTTGTTGTTGTCTTTGCTTTGTCTGCCATTACTACTCGCACTGCCAGAAAGGTTGACAGCCTAGAGTAACAGAGAGTCTGCCTCTGGGACCTTCTTCCACCCTTAGGAGGAAAGTTATAATGGCCCTGAGAGGCGAGACACTTTTCCTGTCCTTGGCAGTGGATGTGACACCACCACCACCACCAGCCACCTACTGAGTCTCACCATGTGCTAGGTGTGGTGACAAATGCCATAAAAAACATGATTATCTTTAACCCATGTGTGCTGTTGGTGGGGATGTAAATGGGTGCAGCCACTGTGGAAAACAGTATGGAGGTGCCTCAAAAAATTAAAAATAGAAATACCATATGATCTAGTAATTTACCACTGGGTAATTGCCCAAAGAATACAAGAACACTAATTTGAAAAGATATATGCAGTCTTATGTTTATTGCAGCATTATTCACAATAGCCAAATTATGGTAGCGGCCCAAGTGTCCTTCAATAGATGAATGGCTAAAGAATATGTGGTGTATATACAACGGACTATTACTGAGTCATAAAAAAAAGAATGAAATCTTGCCATTTGCAACAACATGGATGGATCTAGAGGGTATAATGCTAAGTGAAATAAGCCAGTCAGAGAAAGACAGATGATTTCACTCATATGTGGAATTTAAGAAACAAAACATGAACAAAGGAAAAAAGAGACAAACCAAAAACAGACTCTTAACTATAGAGAACAGATGGTTACCAAAGGGGAGGTAGGTGGAGGGATGGGGGAAATAGGTGATGGGGATTAAGAGTACATTTATCATGATGAGCCCTGAGTAATCATGATATTGTACACCTGAAATGAACATGACACTGTGTTTACTCTTTGGAAAAATAAAAATAAAATAAAATAACCCCCCCCCAAAAGAAACAAACAAAAAAACCCCAACCATTATTTCCTCTGATTCTCACAAGTGCTCTCTAAGGTCAGGTACCACTGTAACTTTCACTTTGTTCCTGAGTAAAGTAATTTGCTTCAAGTGACAGAGGTCGTGAATGACTGAGGAATGACAGGGCTTGGGTATGGAAAGAGGCAGGGGTGATGCCAGCAACTGTAGGCTGCCAGAGTGTGGACCAGACTCTCCTCCGCCAGCCCTCTGCCAGCCACCCCTCCCTCTGGCCCACTTGTCATTTGGCCCTGAGGGGGTTGCCAACAAGAGCAGTTTGTTTCTACCCTTTCCTGACTTGTTTTCTTCTCTCCTTCTCTATGGCTACCCCATTCAAAGGGACAGTATGAATTTTATCTGCATGTGGTGCTGCTCTTCTGAGTCAGCCACTTGCTGCAAAGACCTACCCCCGGTCCTGGTTGCTCCTCGGGGACATGAACAGCCTGATCCAGGTTCCAGGAATCTCTGGGGTATTGGTGAAGCCAATCAATTCCATTTATATCTGACTTAGTGCAGTAGCAACTCCCTTCGGCTTCTCACTGACTTAACTCGGTGCTGTTTCTTGAAAGAGAGAGAGAATCAGATTCACTAAAGACAAAGAAATTGGGCCCAACATCCATTCTGCATGGATTCCCATGAGAGTCTACAACACTGACATCTAACGCCATGGAATGACAGGGCCTTTCTAAGTCAGGGACAATGCAGCTGCCCAGCATGGAGGTGTTAGCTCGATCCAAATCCCACAGAGCAGATGCTGGGAGGTAGCAAATGCGGCTGGTCTGTAACAGAGGTGGGATGTAGCTGCCTGACAGGGGCCCTTTCCTCTGGCTCATTGGGTCTGCGTATTAGAGCGAGCTTGTTTAAAACCACCCATCACTGACACTGGATGCCGTCCCAGCTCACAGACTGAGCCCTTCTGGAATGTGCCAGTCCACCACAAAGGGTGGGGCTTCTCCATCGCTTGGCTCCATCCAGCTGGATCCTGCCTTCCCACAGTCACACAAGGTACCGATCCGATTTACCTTCCACTTCGTGGAAACGGGCCAAAGCATTTAATTAGCCAAAAACATTCACTGTTTGGTTAGAATGTCCATGCCAAGAAGAAAAGCATTACTAAGAGCAAGTCCCGTGCGCCCTTAAACTGTGTCTCACACCCCCATCTTGGGTCTGGGCATGAAAATACCCAAATGTACACTTCATGCTCAGTTACACAGGAGTGAGGGATGGAGGCCTCAATTTTCTCTTTTCTTTCACTCCCTACAACCTTTTCCACCTGTCTTGGGGCAAAACTTGGCTTTGTCATTTTTCTGCTGAAGGATGGAGAGTAGAAATAAAAGGTGACTCTCCCAATCGCATCGCTATCAAAGCAGCTCTGGTCAAAGATGGGGGAGAAGAGGACTGGATGACTGAAAAGAAGAGCAGAGATTTCCCTTACTGCTCTTTTCTTTATCTCTGGTCCTGGGTTTTCATAATGAATCACACACCGCATTTTATTTCACTCCGTCTTTACGCCCAGAAATTGAGCTTTTAGAAATGGGGCTCGTTTGTGCCACTTCAGGCTTGAGAACCGTGTTACCTTGAAAAGGGCAGGGCTCGTTCTTAAACAAGACCAAGAGGAGATCATCTTGCCCAAGTGCTTGTCCGGGCTAAAGGCGGAAAGCTGGCCGCCTCGGGCTGTGGCCCAGCTTCCTGGGGTGGCTCACTCAGTGAGCAATTCTGGAGTGCCCCGAAGCCTCAGGGAAGGGGTCACCTGAGGTCTCAAGGAAGGGAGAAGACCAAAATGATTAAGCAGCTCCAAAAAAGGAGTTGTTTTCCCCAAACGATCACTGACCGCATGAACTGCGGGAGTTAAGGAGTTGTGCTACTCTAAGCTCTGAGGCCGCTCCCCGACAGGGAGTGTCAAGCCTCCACGTTCAGGGGCAGGAGCTCCTCCATCACGCAGGGGCTGGGCTGACAGGGCCCAGGGCCACTCAGCCTCAAGTCTTTCTGGCCACACTACGTGATTGGACAGAGTCCCCTCCTGAACTTTAGACTTGTGCGTGGTGTTCATATTTTAATACTCAAGAAACTGCTTTGTCTCACATATGATTTATAGGCTGAAACAATGCAAAAGGGACAAAGACAAAATATGTCTGTCAGCTTCCAAGATCTTTTGGTTTTTTATGTACCGTTTATACCTAAAATAAAGCATCTAAAGCAGAAGATATAAGAGTGAGGATCTCATTATGCAGAGGGGTTAGGTATGGAAGAATGAAACAATTTATTCAACTGTAGTTTCAATGTTTTAATGCTCTAGATACAGTGGAAGGTTTTCCTTGCACAAAGAATCCAGGGGCTCAGAAAGTTCTTAGCAGCATTATCTTGTTGATGTCCTGATGTCCTGTCTTCAAGCAGGGTTTTCATTGGTATTCAGGGATTTGACCAGTTGGCTCATTTATGCTTAGAAAAAGGAAGGGGAAATTTTAGTGAATTGATTGCACGGTTTTCAACCTCTCGAGAGGTTCATTATATTTACAGTTTTCATGTCACGCTCAGGAATAATCATGCCCCTGTTGTCCTGTCTTTGGTCCCACAGTGTCTGGAGCCATGGTGGAGTGGCACCACCTTCTCCAAGGAAGACAAAACAATCTTCATAGTAGCCACTCATGAACGCACTGGCAGTACTGAGATGGACAGAAAACATTGCCTTGCAGTTGCCATCCATCAACTTTTGACCATAGATTTGCCTTCCAGTGTCATGTCTGGATTCCGTTTTTGCATCCCTTCCTCCTTCTGCCATGCTTCTTCCTTTGGATACCATGTTACCAATTTCTCTTGCTCCCTTCTCTTTTGGTCAAGGCTGGTAAGAATCAATCTCTTGTGTGGCAGGTTGACACTGGACCTATCTCAGCACTTACAGGACAAAAACCCTATCTTCCACTAATACTGATCACGTCTCAATGGCTCAATTTGATGTGCTTTGCTGCTACAAGGTGCTCTTCTTACCAGGGATAAGGATGGGAAATTATAAAACAGGTAAATACGATGGAAACAGATGTTGCCACACCTTTACACTTATAAGACAACAAAACCAATAAAAAGAGTGGGGTTTTTTTTTCAATTTCAATACTAATCTGGTCTTTCAGATCCTTCAAGTGTTTTCAAACTCTTAACAAATACTTTATCTGTCTCTGAAATTTGTACTTTCAGTTTATAAAATAAGCATGGGCATACATTTAAAAACTATATACATTGTGCCATCTTGCTTTGAATGATGTTGGGCTTGGCAGCTAGAGACTCACTTGTTCTCTGCTTAAGCAAGGCTTTTGGCTCACCTAGGGGTTTGGCGATTGAATCACCCAAAGGTACAGCCATGGCCAAGAGCTATATCTTCTAATTTCCACAGTGTAAATTGCCTTGGGTGAATTCTTCTTTTTAGTTACCTTCTTATACATGAGGTCATTGCTATGAGCATCTCCTTCAAAACTAAGCAGCCAAAGTCACTTTATTAAAAGAAAATGTGTAAAAATTGACATTGATAATTTCCTGTCTCTTGTTGTTTATAAGGAAGTCATTTGATGCAATGGGAAGAGCGCAGGATTTCTGATTATAGGACCTGGATTTAAGTGTGGACCTTGGGAAAGTCACCTATCATCCAAATCTGTTTGTTTATCTTGAAAATGAGATGATGAAAATAATCACGGTATTGACCTGATGGCTGAAAAAGTGGGAAACTGGCTTGCACACCATCAAAGCTCTGTAAAAGTGTAAGGAACTGGCAAAGGTATAAAGGAAATAAGAAAGAGTTTTTAAGAGACTCCATATTTTTATTAGGAAATTAATTTTAACAATCAAAGTGAAGACAAATATATGCCACAGAGTAAAGGAGCTGAATAATCTTTCTGAAAGAGAAATTCTCATAAGTTTTTTCTTTCCTGACAGTTGTATCTGAGGCAATAATGATAATGCTAAGGACCAGGTGCTATTCAAAGTGCTTAATATGGATTATCTTATGTTAATCATGCTACCACTGTCCCTATTTTACAGATGGGGAAACTGAGGCATAGAGAACATAGGGGTCTTGTTTGTCACAATTAGAGAGTCAGTAAATGGTAGAGGTAAGATTTAAACTCAGATAATGTAGCTCCAGAGTCTGTGTTCTTGACTGTTAGGCAATTTCCAATTATGTAAACAAGGAAGACCTAAATTTTCTCTAAAATACAGAAAGAAGTTCCTGGTGGTAGAGTGAAGTTTTCTAAGCAGTGGCATTTATGAAAGTGATTGAGGAATACCCTGCATAGTGCCAAACAAACACTGAAGTGCCTTACTGCACTTTGTGAATTCCATTTCATGTAAAGCATCATAGTTCACCCAGCAAATAAAAGGATTTTGCAAAAACTTTAGAAGTCTGTCTGATACCAGAGACCTCAGATTCCTTTTTTTCAGAAACACTGAATTGAACCAGAACTTTGGATTCCAAGCTGCTTTGCAACAAGGAGAAAAGAAATAAGGGCATGAAAATTATTTGCTATATAATGTATATACTTATTTGGTACCACACACACACACACACACACACACACACACACACACTATATATATATACACACACACACACATATATACATATTTTTTTAGTGGACTCTTTTTATTGGTCTAGTGTGGCTATTGAAGTCATAAACTGCCACTATTTGGACACTCGAATATAATTGTACTTTATTTTAACAGATAGAAGAGGGGATCATGACTATTGTTAATCTATAACAATTCTTCATACGTTTGATGAGGGATTTAAGACTAGATAATATGCATGGTCTTTTCTTAATTTAAAATCCTTTGTGTCTGTGCTTTAAAGGAGATTGTAATTGTTAATATTATTACTTCTGCTATTTTCCCCTTCTCATTTCTTTTACAGCATCATTGGTTACATGTTGCTTAGCACATAGCAGGGGCGCAATGAATATTTGTTGAATGAGTATATGAATGCAGAAATATCTACCATCGTACCACAATAATTATATACCAGATATTAACAACCCTGAGCTGAATTCTCTCAGTCTGTATTTGTCATAAACTGCTATTTGACAAAATTGAGCTCTTTGAGATAGGCTATTGTTTATTATAAAAGGTAGTATCAGGATTTTTGTTTATTTGTTCTTTTAATGAAGGAAACCCCTCCTCTGCAGAAGGTTAACTGCCTTTGTCTGAAATTCTGGTCTGGATTCACACAGTGAGGATAGTTCTTCGAGCATATAACTGTTGCCATCCCTTTCGTATTGTTGTATATCTCATGAAACTGTGGTTAAGTTTTTGGCTTGGGCAGACTTTACGATTAGCTTGGCAGATAGCATTTACTCTGCTTTCTCCGGGAAACCTCACCAAAATAAAATAGATTTTTTAAAAAATTGCAAAATCCCACAAAAAAAGGGAAGAAAAACAACAAAACAGAAACCAGTAACAACAAAATAACAAAAGCAGAAGGATGAATGGTAATTGACTCAGCAGTGGAGAAAGCCAGGAAACAGACAAAATTCATGAAAGCATTAGAATTGGAGGCAACAGACTCTTTATGGAATATTACTCGGCTATCAGAAAGAACAAATTCTCAACATTTGCTGCAACATGGACGGCACTGGAGGAGATAATGCTAAGTGAAATAAGTCAAGCAGAGAAAGACAATTATCATATGATTTCTCTCATCTATGGAACGTAAGAACTAGGAAGATCGGTAGGGGAAGAAAGGGATAAAGAAAGAGGGGGTAATCGGAAGGGGGAATGAAACATGAGAGACTATGGACTATGAGAAACAAACTGAGGGCCTCAGAGGGGAGAGGGTGGGGGAATGGGATAGACCGGTGATGGGTAGTAAGGAGGGCACGTATTGCATGGTGCACTGGGTGTTATGCGCAACTAATGAAGCATCGAACTTTACATCAGAAACCGGGGATGTACTGTATGGTGACTAACATAATATAATAAAAAAACATTAAAAAAAAAAGAATTGATGGTTTGGGTAATGCTAAAAATAAAAGGGAATAATTGAAACAACCAGATCTGCGGGTCACATCCCTCTAACCCATCCCATATAGCTGGGCAAATACCCCTCTCCCACTTCAAGAGAAGACAGGAAGTTTATCCTTTAGAAAGCATGTAACAAAGAGTCCTTCAACAGGGACACCTTAGGCATAGGTTAGAGCAGGGGGACCATACCAAAAGTGGAGAGATTGAGTGAATGTCTGTATCAGACGTATAACATGCTTTCCCCAATAGCTCAGGCTTTGGCTACTAGGCAGGAGAACCCTGCATCTGTGCAGTCCAGTAATAAGCCCTAAAGATAGTATTACCAAGGTTCCTAGTGAAAATGTCTAGCCAGATACCATCCAGGGACACCAAAGGCAGCAAGCCCCCTCTCTGAACACCTGGAACTTCCAGTTAGCATTTGTTTTTACTTTTTATTCTAAAATCATTATAAACTAATAAGAGTTGCAAAATACAGTATAGAGAAGTCCTGTGTACCCATCACTCAGCTTCCCCAAATACTAGTACTCTTAAAGAACAATAGTGCGTTATCAAAACCAGGAAATTGACATTGACGCAATAAACCCAATCAGCTTTTTAAACAATGTCATTTTTAAGTATGAACAGATGCCTAAAGACAGACATCTCAGGAAATAACTTTTTTAAAAAAATTAGAAAGACTATCTTGAAGAAACTAATACTGAGAATGACAGTGAAAACTTCAAAAGAGAAAAAAGGAAAAAGAGTAAGAACCAAGAGCAAGATTAATAAAAAGAATTCTAATGAATAATAAAGAGCTCACATACATTAGAAACAATTGTAGCAGAAAGTAAAACAAACAACAACAAAAAACCGAACAAACCAACCAAAGAATACGTCAGTGTAAGGGATAATAAAAAAAATTATGTAGCACATGGTGACGGCATTTGAGAATACTCCATTGTAGAATTGACATTTTCTAAAAGAATAGAACTTAAATGTTCTCACCAAAAAAAAAAAAAAGGAAGGTAAATATATGAAGTGATGAATCCCTTGTGTACATACATCAAACCATTACATTGTGTACTTTCAATATCTCACAATTTTGTCAGTTATACCTCAATATAGCTGAAAAAAATAAGATAATCTCACAAAAAGTAGAGCAAAAAAAGAAGATAAAGACGGAAAGTAAGAGATTAAAAAAAAAGAAAGTTAAAGAACTAATTCAGGAGGTTCCACTTCCAAATCATAGAAATTATAGAAAGAGAGAACAGAGAAAATAGAGGGAGGAGATAAGCAAAGAAATGATTCTAAAACATTTAAAGTCAGTGAATTTTTAGAGTAAAGGATTCCACGGAGCATTCAGCACACAGGTGAAGAAAACCCGCACATGTAAATGCATTACTGTGAAATTTAAGAACAGTAGGGATAAAGAAAAGGTACGA
Organism: Ailuropoda melanoleuca; assembly: GCF_002007445.2. Lineage (NCBI taxonomy): Eukaryota > Metazoa > Chordata > Mammalia > Carnivora > Ursidae > Ailuropoda > Ailuropoda melanoleuca. The sequence goes on along the minus strand of NC_048225.1, from coordinate 6,569,306 downwards.
AGACCATCAGAGATTAAGGACACATCCTTCATAGCAGACAGTGATTCAGAATGGCTTTGGAGTTCTCAACAGCAACACTGAGAACCAGAATAGATCCATGCCTCCATAATTGTAGAAGGAAAGACTATACAGCTTACATGCAAGCTCTCAGCAAGTTTCTTCCCCACCCCTTGGTACCCTTTACGGGGAAGCTGCTGAAGAATGTGCCCCATGAAAACAAGAGACTAGGCCAAGAAAAATGAAAAGGCATGACCTAAGGATCAGATCAAACTCAAGAGAAAGGCAAAGGAGTCCCTAGGTCAGTGGTGATGGGCAACCCAAGGTGACAGCTGTGTAAAGTAAAGACCATATTTCATATATGAATAGGGCAGAGGACTATGAGAAAGATGTTTCCAAGGAGATGAAATTGACAAGATGTCTGAGGTGTCTGCATATACTGAGAGAAGATTCTGGATGACTCATAAGGAGTTTGGCAATGAATTCATAAGTACATACAAAACTAAGCAAACAGAATACAATATTTAACTTCAGGAAAACAAAACAAATGCGAGAAAGTAAAAGTAATTTTAGTATACTACAAGGCTCAGCTGAATATGGTGTTTACATTGTCATACTAAGGTAAGTACTAAATGCTGGTTTAATCATAATTATGGTAATTTCAGGAAAATGGAGCACAAATAAAGAGGAGATGGTGGTGAAAAAGAGTGAAGTTCTCAGCTTTCATAAAACTATAATCATTAACACCAAAGCCTCCCCAAATCAAAAAGTGGCCAAGTAATCCTATTACTCCAAGATATGGAAATGCTAAAATAACCAAACAAAAAGTGGCTGCCTCTGGGAAACAGAAAAGGGGCAAAGGATTAGGCAGATGACAGCTGTTTAGTTTAATTTTGTTTTAAATTATAATGCTTGTGGAAATTCTGATTTTTTTAAACAATGTGCATATATAGCTCTGACAAAAATAAAAATTATGTTAAAAAAAGATTAGAAGAATATAAGGATTAGCCCAGGAAAGATAAGACTCCTTGCAAACAGTAATATGATAATCTGGGTTTAAGGGAGACTGATGGTATGTGGGGGTAGTTTTATAGGACCTACTCCCATTCAGGGAGTGCAGAGTATTACTATCATGATCCTCAGACACATCAAGTTCTAAATAGTAAAGCAATTATAGAGAGACCAGATTTGCACTTATGTTCTTGTTTTATCAGGTGTAAGCATCACCCTGAAAGGAGGGTCTGTGTTTATTACTAATCCAGCACGTCGTCTTCTAGTCTTCTTCTACCGCTCCCCAATCCTCATCACAAAAGAGCACATTAGAGACGCATGGTAAGGAGCATCTTCTGCCATTGACCTGATGATGAATACATCCAGCACAATAAGCAGAGACTTCTCCAGATGCCAAGAGCACGATTCTCTCATCTACCCTATTTATAGGGTCTTTTCCATTAGCTAAATGGATCAAGTGAAATCTAAGGTATCTTCAAGTTTAGAAATCCTGGCATTGTGTAATTTATTTGGAAAGCAAATAGCCTAAATCCATATAGCTAGACTGCTAGCTTTGTAAGCTTTTTAGAAATACAGATGGAAAGGAAGAGAAGGAACATACACTATATTAGAATGATTTCATTACTTGTTCATTCGTCAAGCAAGAAATAAAATTTATCCCTAGCCTAAGGTGCTAATTATGTTTGATGACTAACTAGAAGACAAACGTCCTCCATGTGCTCTAAATATTCTTCTAGAGTTCTTGGATGGGTCAGCAAATCTCACGAACCTGTGAATGCAGAATGTATAGAAGAGATTTCAGGGTATAGGAGGGATGAATGTATAGGAAGGGAAAGGTCGGAGTGGGGACTGAGAAGGTAATAAAATCATTGTCCAGGATTTTAAAGATACTTTTAAAGGTATTTCATTGTATAAATTGTGAGGCAGCCAAGTCTAAATTAGTTATAGTGAATTTAAATAGTTGAAATCATCTGATAATAAGATATTTCATCTCTTCAGATAAGATAAGTAGTTATGGATTGGAGTTTGAAGGTGATTTTGTAATATAGCAAAGAGTGACACAATTGCATTAATTTTAATAGACCTAACCTGTATTATTTTAAATAATATTAATCATCCTTAAACTTTGAATAACCACATGAATAGATGCTAGCCCAGGAGCCAGATAACTAGTCTTTCTGGGAGAAGTCTTGTTCCCTGATGTCAATCTCAAAGTCTTTCAAAAGTCTTGCGTGACTTCAATCACTATTTCAGATTTGGCCATTATTCTAAAGCTGCACACATTTTGGTATTGCAAGGAAGTTCTCCTTAGCTGCTAGCCCTTCTCTGCATCTTTATGCTGTTGGTATTTTGATAGGGTTTGCATTAAATCTTTAAATTGCTTTGAGTAGTATAGACATTTTAACACTATTCATTCTTCCAATCCATGAGCATGGAATGTCTTTCCATTTCTTTGTGTCTTCAATTTCCTTCATTACTGTTAATAGTTTTCAGAGTACAGTCTTTCACCTTTTTGGTTAAGTCATTCCTAGGTATCTTGTTATGTTTGATGCACTTGTAAACAGGATTGTTTTCTTAATTTCTCTTTCTGCTGCTTCATTATTAGTGCATAAAAATGCAATGGATTTCTGTCTATTGATTTTGTATCCTGCAACCTTATTGCATTCATTAATCAGTTCTAGTAGTTTTTTAGGGGAGTCTTTAGGGTTTTCTATGTACAGTATCATGTCTTCTTCAAAAAGTGAAAGTTTACTTCTTCCTTACCAACTTGGATGCCTTTTCCTTTTGTTGTCTGACTGCTGTGACTAGAACTTCCAGTATTATGTGGAATAAAAGTGGTGAGAGTTGACATCATTCTCTTGTTCCTGGCATTAGGGGGGAAACTCTCAGTTGTCCCCATTGAGTATGATGTCCACTGTGGTTTTTTCATATAAGGCCTTTATTATGTTGGGGTATGTTCCCTTTAAACCTACTTTGTTGAGTTTTTTTTTTTTTTTATCATGAATGGATATTGTACTTTGTCAGATATTTATTCTGCATCTACTGAAATGATCATCTGATCCTTATTCTTTCTCTTACTGATGGATGATGTATCACACTGATTGATTTGTAAATACTGAACTGCACTGCATCTCAGGAATAAATCCCACTTGATCATAGTGAGTGATTTTTTAAAAAATATATTTGGGTTGCTAATATTTTGTTGAGGATTTTTGCATCCAGCAATTGCACTACTGGGTATTTACCGAAAGAATACAAAAATACTAATTCAAAAGGACACACACACACACCCCTATGTTTATTGCAGCATTATTTGCAATAGCCAAATTATTGAATCAACCCAAGTGTCTACTGATAAGATGAATGGATAAACAAGATGTGATACACACACACACACACACACACACATATATACACACACAATGGACTATTACTCAGCCATAAAAAAGAATGAAATCTTGCCATTTGCAGCAACAAGGATAGATCTAGAGGGGAGAACACTAAGTGAAGTAAACCAGTCAGAGAAAGAAAAATAGCATATGATTTCACTCACATGTGTAATTTAAGAGACAAAATAAATGAATAAAGGAGAAAAAAAGACAAACCGAAAAGCAGACTCTTAACCATAGAGAACAAACAAATGGGTTACTAGACAGGAGTTCGATGGGGAGATGGGTGCAGTAGGTGAAGGGGATTAAGAGTACACTTACCTTTATGAGCACTGAATACTGTATGGAATTGCTGAATCACTGTATTACACACCTAAAGCTAATATAACATGGTATGTTAACTACACTGGAATTTTTTTTAAAAAGTTCAATTTCTTCTAGATCTTTTCCTATACTATTCCCTACACTTTTCCTACCTACTTCACAGAAGAGGTAAGAGATTGGGGAGGCAATAATTTAATTTTTTAATGTTAGTGATAGATTGAATAGTTCTGCTGAGGCACTGGAAGAGAAGAATATCCAGGCAGATGGCTGCCACAGTATGAAGATGCAAGTTTTCTTTAACTGAATCTGGATGGAGAACATATTTTGAGACCTTCCCTCCAGCAGCAGCATCTTGGCCCAGCAGTTCACCTTAGGCTGCCATGACTGCATCTACCCTACAACTTCCCCCACCCACAAGGTCAGACCTGCCAACAGAAGTCAGACACAACTGTTGATTACAATTTAGCTCTCTGCAGGAAAGAGGACTCATGAGGGAATTATATTTTAAGATTGGTAGGTATCCTACATTTTAGCTGGATCTAAGGAATCATTCTCTTGTATTAAGAAAATCATTTAGGGGCACCTGGGTGGCTCAGTCAGTTAAGTGTCCAACCCTTGATTTCGGCTCAGCGTTGTGAGATGGAGAGCTGCGTGGGGCTTTGTGCTGAGCACGAAGTCGGCTTAAGACTCTCTCTCTCCCTCTCCCTTTGGCTCTTTCCCTGGCATGAGTGTGCTTGCTCTCTCTCTCTCTTTGAAGGAAGGAAGGAAGGAAGGAAGGAAGGAAGGAAGGAAGGAAGGAGAGAAAGAGAGAGAGAGAGAAAGAAAGAAGAGAAAGAAAAGAAAAAAAGAAAAGAAAGAAAGAAAGAAAGAAAGAAAGAAAGAAAGAAAGAAAGAAAGGAAAGGAAAGGAAAGGAAAGGAAAGGAAAGGAAAGGAAAGGAAAGGAAAAAAGAAAAAATCATTAGACTATAAGATTTCTGACTGGAAGGGAATACATAATTCCCTCCCCTTTCACCCCACTCTTTCCTCCCACCCTAACACATTCCCTTCATATCCTTCTCAGATCAGGCTCACTTAGTTGCTTGAAATGTCAGGGTGTTCCCTCCACAGGTAGCCTATGCTCTCAAATGTATTCAGGTATTCACTTGGCTCTCAAATGTGTATTCAGAATTCAGCAAAAGCACTCTCTTCTGTTATACATTTCAAATAGCTGAAATAGCAGGGGACGGCACCCTTACAGTTTTAACTCCTAAGGAAATAAGATGGGAAAAGTTGCAATTCACTCCAATAGAATAAGATTAAAATAAGTGGAAAATATCTGTGTAGTTTATTTTTATGCCCCTAAATCCATTACTTATGGGAACTAACCACTTCCTCTTCTTTTTATAGTTCTACAAAGTTTATTGATCAAGGGGTCCTACTATTCTTACCATGATGATAGATATGTGACCCAGGATAGTCAACCAGAATAGCCCATCTAAGTTGGGATAGGATTGGCCAAGGGTAGGCATCTAAACCCAGAGCCAATCACCAAACTTTGGGAGGACTGATATAGATATTGGCAAAAAACGGGTCTCTTATGAAAGCCTGGAGCTAACAAGGTTCACCTTTGCCACTCCTTAGGGACAACCTGCAAATGGAAACTTGTCAGAGAAAAACAGAGCCAAGAGAAGGAGAAATAAAGTTCTGTGTGAGTACTTGGATCTGGCTGTTCTTTTCATTAAATAAGCCAATACATTATCTTATTTTAAGTACTGTATACATTTTCCTGAAGTGTTTCATTCCCTTTTTTGGGGGAAATGTACTGTAGTCCAGATTATCGTATGACTCCCCAAATGACATGCATATCTTAAAAGAATGATGAGAGGCAAATACTACTGAAAATAAATATTAAGCTAAAATAACTGGTGAAACCTCTTATCCTTCTAGGTGGAGTCTCAGAGAAAACATCAGACAGATTAATTCTTTAAGACTTCAAAACAAGACCAGACAGATCACTCACTAGAAAGAAAAGCTACAGGGAACCCTAGTCTCAGCAGGGGCATATGGGATAAATGAACAAATCTCTTCAATCTCTACTTTCGATAATTCTATAATAATTGTCTGAAGCTGTTCTTAATTAGACTCAATTACAGGATTAGTTTGAATTATATTATGAGTCATTGATTTACAGAATATACCCACTGAAGGCCTAGGTGCTGAATGGAGTAATTGTGTTACAATTCTGTGTAACAAAATTGCAGCAGGGAGCAGAGGAAAATATTGATCTATTTATAATGAATTTATGTCCAAATTAATTTTTATTTCCAGTTAATAAATGTAATGTGGGTAAGGATGAATTTATTTAGCAGTGGTCTCCTTTCATCAAGGAGGGACACAGAGATACATCTGTTTATTTGACTGCAGGGTAAGTCAGTTGCAGGAAGCCTCTGAACCTGCGTATTTCTGAAAAGGCAGGCTTAGGGGAGATAGCTGGAGAAGATAGAACATTTGCCACTTCCTCCATGAATCTGGTATTAAAATCCCTATAATCTTGCTTTGAGGAACTTCTCAAACTGACATATGTGAAGATATGCTAGGAGGCATAAAAATGGCATAATCTGGGGAAATGATCAGATTTGTTTCATAAGCCACGGCTAATTCTTAGGGCATATACTAATGACAGTGCAATTTCAAAAAGCAGAGGGAAGTATTATGAGGGTATATATTTCAATCTAATCCCAGAAGTAATAATATTGATAACAGTTAACATTTGTCAAATGGTTACTCCTGTCAGGCTCTGGGCTTAGGAATGTACTTCTCTCAATATTATCATTATTAGCCACGTATTGTAGATGAGACCGATAAAATAAATATGGCTCATCTTCTGGGGCATCAATTTTACATTCCATTATAGGCAAAATTGGGTAATTCGCCTATGTCATTTAAAACATGGTTATATTCATGGTGGGTTGCATTAATGTCTCCAATTCTTCACCATCCTTGCAGCCATGACCTCTTTCAGTGACTTTGCAATCACTTCCACTGTAAAGGTGCAATATATTTCCTTGCCTCTGACTTTGACTTTGGCCGTGTAATTTATTTGACTGAAGAAATGGACAGGACATGTGCAAAGGCTTAGAAACTACTTACATGATGAGGCTTACTTTCTTGGATCCCAGGTATTGTTCTGCTTCCTTGCTGGCCCCAAGAGAAAGAGGAGAGACACACGGATTCCAGCTGAGGTGCCCCAGTCAAGCCCAAACCCTATCGGTTAACTCTTACCAGCGATCTGGGCATCCCTTTGACTGGGCACGCTGACTCATAAAATTAACTATCGTAGGCTTAGAGTACAAAATCTGGTGTCAGATTTGGAGTTAATTCTTGTCTCTACCACTTTTTTTAAACTGTAGGACCTTTTGCAAGTTACTGAATCATTAAGCTCCTCACCTGGAATTAAGGGACTACACCTACCTCATGGTGTAGCTGGCAAGAGTAACTGAGTTATGTGAGCAAATTGCTGAGCCAGAGACTGACACAAAGCAACTATTTGAAGAATGATAGCTATTAGCATTATCCTCATTATTTAGAGAATAAACCTAAAATCCACACCCATGTAGTCCATCATGGAATTTTCACACCTGTTGGTTCATTTTACAAAATACCCTAAGAGCTAGCTTTGGCCTTAACTCAGACAGGGATGTGTTTCTCTAGAATACGCTCCGTAACAGGACAGATTTTAATATGTTTACTTTCCCATCATAAGTATATGTAGAACACTACTTGATCATTCTTGAGTATTGCCTCCATGGAAAGAAAGAAATTAGAAAAGGGTTATGGCAAGGCCATTTTTTAATTTTTTTAAATTAGCAAAGCAGCCAAGAGGGGGCCATTGCCTCCTATGCTCCAAACCTATGTCTCTTTTAGGCAGTTTGTCTAAGAAATAAACTGAGGCCTTTATCTCACCCCTCTCATACCTCTTAACTAAGGTTTGTAGAATAATATTGCCAACACCCTTGGAAGATACGATCTTCCCTGCCATGTGCCGGGCACATCTGCTAAGTACAGAGAAATCTGATTCCCTTCCCAAAATTGATTCAGCAAGAGCACTCAGAACTCAGTTAAGGCCCTAGGAAGGCATGTGTTGGGATTTAATGCTTCGCCCTTGAGAAAAAGCCCCTCCTGCCTACATTACCAGAAAATAATTCCTAGCTTTAAAAGCAGTATAAGGATCCCAGGGGCCCATCCTTCTCCATCTTGAGAAACGAAGGTGGAATGGAATTAACACTAAGGCTACAAATAAAAGCTGTTATTCAATAGAAGAAAAATTGGAGGTTTGAATAATGAGTATTACAGCCACTGCCTGTTCTTAAAAGCATGTTCATACAGAGCAGATACTGATTACAGCAACATGCCGCATTTATGTAATCCAACAGAAATACGTTATTATTGACAAAGAAGAGAGAACAGATCTCAGAAAACAAGTGCCAGTGACATGTTACAACTTTTTCTTTCTTTCTTTTGATTTAACATATTTGTAAGCTGCCACTCTTTACAATAATTGACAAAACAGTGTAGACATTTTGCTTTCTGGAAAATTGGAAGTCATATGTCATGACTAAGATCCATCAGTGATCAGTTAAATTGGGAGAATAGACCTGTGGTGGCACGTCTGTTCTCAGCCTAATGATTTGTTTATTTAACTGTTCTTGTTAGAGACTGTCAGCCCATCAGAAAAGAGATGTTGATTTTAAAAATTAATCTTGAGGAAAAAGTAAATACCAATACAGAGTTCCTTGGTGAGTGCATTTCAGTTCTCAATCAATGCCATTTTGAAACACTAACTATAATGAAGACAACAGACACAAATTAAGTAAACAAGATATACACGATCATGAAAAGGCCAACTTAAGAGAGCCAACCTATTAATTTTCTGATGATTATATTTAGAACAACAGCAATAAAATAAGTCTTTTACCATCCACTGGACCTCCGCACAGGCTTTCAGCACTAGGTGTTATAAAATAGCTGTATCTTGTAAACATACCAGTCAGTTCCAAGTATATTCACAAGATGATTAGCTCTCAGCTCTTCCTAAAGTCTTTGGAAACCTCCAGAAATTAGCCTTTCCCTATGCTTTCCTATAAGACATTGGTTAAAATAATCTTACCTAGATAGAGAATGTTTCTTGACCCTTCCATGTCCATGGTGTCAACTTCAATGCTGGTTTCATCACTCATGGCTCCACTCTAATTCCACTATCTGACCAAGTCTGTGCATTTAATCTTAGTTTAATCTGTGCATTTGCTCAGTGCTTATGCTTGGGTCAGAATGTGCCTTGCCTGTGTCCACATCAACCTTGTCATTCAATGGCTGGGAGATGGCAGAGGGTGGAAAGAGCTATGATAGTTCTGTGAGTCCTTCACACACCAGACATTTACTAACCATGTAGCATGTGATACCATTATTTAATTCTTATACAATTGTTAGGAAGGTGTTAATACTTTCATTTTTAAAATGAGAAAACTGAGGTTTAAAATGGCAAAGATATAGGGCACCTGGGTAGCACAGTTGGTTCAGCATTCAACTTTTGATGTTGGCTCAGATTATGATCTAAGGGTCTTGGAATTGAGCCCCACATTGGGCTCTGTGGTCAGTGTGGAGTCTGCTTGAGGATTCTCTCTCCCTCTTCCTCTGCCCTTCCCCCTGCTCATGCGCTCACAATATATACATACATACATACATAAAATCTTTTAAAAAAATAAAATAAAATGGCAAAGATAACTTGCCCCAAGTCATAAAGGGACAATTGGTAGGGCTCAGACTAGAGTTGAGGTCTTTATGTCAAGAAAACTCAGTGTTTTCACTAATGTTAGACTGTTCTCATATTTCAGGAGCTAGGTCCATTAGCAAACTCAGTGCCTAAGGTAACATACATGCTGAATAAATATTGATGGTTGCTATAATAATAGCAATGTTATTATTATTAATGGGAGCTAATAGATACTAACACTTATTTTTGCCAGACTTATAGAAGTTTAAAAAATATCAAAATCACACAGATAATAGGTGGCAGAATTTAGACTTGAATCCTTGACTGACTCTGAAACCCACATCTTAAATTTCTATGCCATGGCACTCCCCTAAAGCCTTAGCAATGTAAGTTAATGTCCCCAGGAGAAAGAGTGACAGAAAGGCCAACATGCTTCACTAATGAGCTTTATTTTCCTCAATATTAATAATTTTGCCCCTAGGACCTGTTATTTCATAATGGTGTAGGATCTGCTCTCCCCATGACTTTGGTTTGCACTAATGATAAAGGCTGCTAGTCATTGTTCCTGTCATGCTGTTCATCAATGATTACAGATCCCACTGAGGCTGGTTTACCAACACTTGGCATCCTGTGGGTGCTCGATCAGAACTACGACTCACCTCATAAATACAGGAACTTCTACTGGCTCTGGGACTTTCTGGTCAGAGACATATTTTGGTCACATTTTCACTCATCAACCTCCGCTTGCATAATTCCTCCTCCTTATATGTGGGACCTTGAAATGTCCTGCTTTTTCTTCTCTGGGCATTTTTTATGTTGGTCAGCTCAGCACGGTCACACACAGGCTGTCACTGGTACTGGGACCCTTAGGATCAGAAGGGTCATTCAGGGGAAGTAAAAGCAGAAGTTAAAATCACCTGCCACTTTCAGTAAAGGGAGAAAAAGAAGTCGTTTAAGAAGACATTTAGGAAGTGAGCTAGCCTTTAAAAATATCTGCATATTTTGGACTGGAATGTTGTAAATAGACATCCATCGGTGACTGTAAAACAAACTTGAGCTATGAAACCTGACTTCACCTTCAGATTGTAAGCAAAGATGGAGGAAAACAACAGAGCTTAGATTTAAGTTTCTTTTTTTGCTGCTTCTACATGTCACACTTTGGCAGAATTGCTAATAGGGAGTGAAATGTCCAAAGAGGTTGCCTCAGAAAGGCAGAGAAGCAAAGAGTCTGTATGATCCACACAATGAATAATTATCTCTCAAAGAATCGGATGTGTGATATGCTGCCTAATTACAGGAAATGGCAAATGGAGATAAACACTGTAGTCACAAAAAATCCCCAGAAGATATCTGACAATTTCTCAGAAACCTGTTTCTGTTCCAAATGCTGTCAATTCTTAACAGGGGGGAATGGGAGAAGGAAATCAAGTTCTGAGTCTCCCGGTAAGTCATTGAATGCAAACCCCAATGGACAAAAAGCTGCTCTTGCCTGGTCCGAAGGGACTGTTACAATGATCAAGACAACTCTCTGTTCCAAGGTTATTTTGTGCTCACACATGACCACATAGGGACATGTTCCCCTGAGCACCACAGTTCATGTGTCCCTCCCCTAGGTACACAGCTGATTAAGGGCTGAATTAAGAACAAGCCCTAGACAATTACTACTTGTAGGAATGATCAGAACTTTCGCAGAGTAGGGGTCAGGGCTGCAGTCCAGCCTCTGAGAGCTCTGATATACAGCGACTAAAGATTGAGGATCAACCTTGTTTACACGTGAGGATCTTCTAGGGAATTTCAAAAAGCACCTGTGCTTACGCTTTACCCTCCATCAATTATATCATAATGCTAGAAGCAGTAGCTACATATTTTAAAAGCTGTGTCTAAATGTGCAGCCAAAGTCGGGAACTACTGGAGGAAGGTTCACAATATGCAAGTGGGTGGAATGCAATGATTCTTAAGTCTTTTTGAGATTCTGATGAAAGTCAGAGATCATTTATCTCACCAGGCCAATTAACATAAGTAGATAGATAAATATATGATAGTGACAGATAGACAGACAGAGGACAGACCTAGGACTCATGAATATTATGAAAGATCACTCATACACCCATGGGAGCCGGTAAGCCTTACAATAATAACCGCTGGTTAGAGTTCTAGCAAAGCAAGAGGCTTAGGTAAAGATCACTCATACACCCATGGGAGCCGGTAAGCCTTACACTAAAAACCGCTGGTTAGAGTTCTAGCAAAGCTAGAGGCTTAGGTAAAGATCGCTCATACACCCGTGGGAGCCGGTAAGCCTTACGCAATAACCGCTGGTTAGAGTTCTAGCAAAACTAGAGGCTTAGGTAAAGATCACTCATACACCCGTGGGAGCCGGTAAGCCTTACGCGATAACCGCTGGTTAGAGTTCTAGCAAAACTAGAGGCTTAGGTAAAGATCACTCATACACCCGCGGGAGCCGGTAAGCCTTACGCAATAACCGCTGGTTAGAGTTCTAGCAAAGCTAGAGGCTTAGGTAAAGATCACTCATACACCTGCGGGAGCCNGGTGGGAGCCGGTAAGCCTTACACTAATAACCGCTGGTTAGAGTTCTAGCAAAACTAGAGGCTTAGGTAAAGATCACTCACACACCCGCGGGAGCCGGTAAGCCTTACGCAATAACCACTGGTTAGAGTTCTAGCAAAGCTAGAGGCTTAGGTGCATAGCTAACCCATCAGCCAACGTACTTATTGTTTGCTTCCTTCATTAAAGACATTGGCCCAGAAACCCTTAGAATCAGGGTGTAAAAATGTCTTTAGCAGGTCCTTTAAGAGTTCACAATCTTCTATGGGCCATACCACGTACGTACAAATACTTCACTACAAGGGAGTGAAAAGTTTACAGATGGTTAGCATAGATTAGGTCTGATCCAGAAGCTTAAAAGACCAAGCAATTCCTTCCAGATGGGGAAATGAGGGAGAATTCCATCAAGGTGGAATGATTGTCTTGGAAGGGAAACGTCAAATGTACTGGGGTTGACACAGACTCCTGTCACAATAAAGACTTTTCTTCAGGGAGGTCTCCTGACCGGAGGTGGATATGAGGCCCTTTTCAAACAAATCTGTTTTGCATGTTTTTTTGCTTTGCCTTTTTTTTTTTTTTTGCAACTGCACATCCTTCCCTACCTTAAGCAATCACCAAATAAACAAAAATGCATGATCACAGCTCCAAACGTTATTGGAAATAAGGTGATAGGAAGTACTGATGGAAAGCGTTTATTCCTTGATCTTGACTCTGCACCTCTTCACACAGAGCATGAATGTGAGAGCTCACTATAGTATGCCACGTCCATATCAGGTAGAATTAGCATTCCCGGTCTCTTCCAGTCTAACACTGTAGGTATGAAGTCTTGACAATTCTCAGTGATTAATGTTTTTCACAAGTGTTCCTTTAAAAAGTGAAACAGCACTACTATTTGGTGCATTTAAATGCATTTGCATTTCATTCAAGGGAAATGAGTTTTTTGTTTTAATTTCATCTCGGTTCCATTTAATTAAAGTCTAGCTCATTCTGTCATTGAACACTTTCTTAAGTGCTGGAGTTTTGCTAAATCATTCAATGTGAGTTTGAAATTTGGACAAGATTTTTTCAAGCTATGAATAAATTTGCATCTATTGATGATTTTTGAATCAATAGATTCCCTCTTCCACCCTGAAGTTAATATAATGCTTTGTATTGTTCAAAAAACATTTTCATATATTGTTTCACATGATTTTTGTAGTAACTCCACAAATCAGGCAAATTGAGTCCCATTATCCACATTCTACAAATAGAAAACTGAGTTTCAAACAGATTAAGTGACCTACCCAAGACCACATAGCCAGTTAGCCACTGGATTAGACTTAGAAGTACATCTTCTGTTGACTAGTCCAGTGCATTTTACATGTACTACCCTCCTCCCTTTCCATCCATTTGTCAAGGGAAATATGCAATTTTGCCCTTTTTCAACACTGCCAAAAGATTTTTTAATTTGGCTAGCATACATATTAGGAGATTAAGGCTGAATTTTAAAGATTCTAAGGTCTTTTATGTGGTAGGCACTGGGGAATGCTCTTACCAACATCATTTCTCATCTTAGTGAGACTCTATTTCACAGAAGACAAGGCTCAGGGACGTTAAGTAACTTGCCAAAGTCACATACTTGCTTATGGTCTGCCTTCCTTGGTTCTCCCTCAGGCTATGGCTGCCTTGGTAAACTCATCTAGTCTAGCCTATACTCTAGAACCATGGCCAGGGGTTTTACCAAATCCCCCCAAATATCCTGTGACAATACTATTATTACTGGCATTGTCAAGACTTACTTGGTATTTTTACCTAGAAAACACTATGCTAGACATGAAAACACAGAAATATGAGCATAGTATTTACCTTCCAGAAGTTTCCCATCCAACAAAAGTATACATTCCATACATAACAGCACAAAAATAAAGCGGTAGAGCAACAGACGGCTGCATTGTCCAAGCGCCAAATAAATGTTTAAAACTTCAGGATGTAAATACTATCAGAATAGGAAGAGGATCAATGTGGGCAAAGATAAGAGAATCTCCTAGAAAGGAGATAATATTTAATGAAAGAGTTCAGGTAAGTAGAGAGGAATAAGAGGGAATTATGTATAGGAGCAATTCTAAAAAGATTTATGCAGTGAGGAACAATCCTGGCATATTTGTAGGCAATCCTATCTTCTTATTTGTCATGATTTGTAATGGAACTTGAAGTATGATAGGTTCAGTGGATTCCAAGATGATTCCTTTGGTTGGTTTACCAGCTAGAACTGGATACGGCTGCAAGGAACAGAAACCCCCAATTAACGGTGGTGTGAGATAGTAGAGTTTGCTTTTCTTATATAAAAACATATATAGCTGTTAGAAGGTGGTTGCTGGTGCTGCTCAGTGATGCTGTCATGTAGACTGTCAGCTTTGACTATGCTTGCTGCATCGTGGTTGCCTGAGGGCTGCTGCCATTTTCCTTATCAGTTCTTCCTTGAGGCGGGCAGAGGGTGGTAAGGGGGACCACGCCAGCAGCACCTGCTCTTTTCATCTGGGAGAGGTTGTGGAACAGGGAACCAGGTTACCATGCTTAATTTAGATCATAAAAGCATATTACTATCCCAACTGAAGTCAGGGTTTTGATGGTAAGGAAAAAGGCAGGGATGAATATTTAGTAGGTAAGTAACAGTGTCTCTAGGAGTTACAGTCTCTTTTATATCCCATCGATAATAGAACTGCGCTAATTCCCCCAGTTACCTGAGTCTTATTACATGAAATTATGGAGCAGCAGAAAGCCTGGGCAGCAGTCTCAGCAGAGCATGGTTAGACTTCATAAGGAACTGGGATATTATTAGGGGTAACACAGCATCCCCTTCACAGAGTGGCAGCTCAAGTGCTTGGGGCACTTTTAGTTTCTCCAGCACTAGCTGACTACGGCTTCCTACTCATGAATTCCCTCCGTTTGTTCAGCTGTGTCTCTTGCTCTATTACTTCTACTTTTCTATTACCATGAAACTTTCTGTCTTCAGCTGACTAGGGACACCAGATGAAACACAATATGCCCAATTAAATTTGAATTTCTGATAAACAGCAGCTATATGACCTATACAATATCTGTGACATGCTTACACTAAAAAATGTTATCTGAAATTCAAATTTAACTGGGAGTCCTGTATTTTCATTTGCTAATCTGACAATCCTAAAGCTAATCTATTTGACTAATCAGCAGTAAAAAATGTCTATGCTGACAGGCCTCTAATATGATTCTGACCACAGCATAGACAGAAGCCTCTGGCTTAGAAATCTACCCCTAGCTCAATCATCATAGATCACTATGGTAGGCTCACAAAGGCAATGCATGGAAACAGATCCTTAAGGAATTTCCTGACTCTCCAGCCCAGTCAACAGGGTCTATGAATGGCATTCCCAGTATCAGATCTGGTTCAACAACTACGCCATTTCTTTCAGACAGCAGGTATGTTGGTTTTAGATATGCTAGTTTGCCTCCACATCTTTCACATCTCTCTGTATCAGTCAGAGTCCACAGATTCTTCTTTTCTAGGCGCACGATCAGCTCATATGCCAGGAGGCATTTGTTGACCTCCACAATGGGTAGGGTGTGCATGGAATAAAATGTTTTGTTTTGCACGATGCATACAATTTCCTATCATGTCTCTCCATTTACCTGAATTCTGTCTTTTGTTAAGGTTTATTCCCCTTCTGAGAGATCCAACAAATATATAGTAAGTTCTGTGCGTGAAGGATAGGTGGTAGAGGCTGGACTGGGCAAGTAGAAGAATAAGACATGGTCACTAGGCTCAAGGAACCCTCGAATCTCCCCTGACTGCTTTCAGTTTTATAATCTAAATGCACAATCTGATTTTCTAATCTTGCTATTTCCCTTCTGTTTCCTTGTTTCCCCTTTGATCTACAAGTACAGATTTATAAACTGTTGATTCTTTATTTTCAACAATATCTAATGTAAGAAGGGGAACACCATCAGAAATCCCATTTCTGACTTGCTTTCTTCTTGACTGAATCACTCTTTTACTCCTGTTCTTCTTACTGCTCATTTCTCTGTATCATCTGTTTGTTTACTGCCAATAACATTTCTACACCAAAAGCAAAAGTCATGCACCACTCTTAACTCACACAGAGTTAGGATCACATAATCAAAGAATAATGGTGGGAGCTACCACGGAGGGCACCTCATTCTATGTTCTACCCCTTGCAGAAGCTCCCTTTTCAGCCTCTTACATTCAGGATTGTTAAGCCCCTGTGTCAATACTATATGGCATGGACTATTCAGTTTTGGAACTATTATCAAATTACAACAAATCCTTGCCTATGGTGGATTATGTTTCCCTCTAACAGCTATCCATTAGTCCTGAGAATGTGGGCAATCCTTCTGCCCTGTGTAAGCCTTTCCTACACTGAAGATGTTCTCTAAGAACCTGATCTAGTCTTCTCCATTAAGAACCTTGATCAAGTCTTCTCCATTTCCTCTCTTTCTCTGACTTTTCCTTATGCCATAATGTCCATATTCCTCTCCATTCCAGGNCTAAGAACCTGATCTAGTCTTCTCCATTTCCTCTCTTTCTCTGACTTTTCCTTATGCCATAATGTCCATATTCCTCTCCATTCCAGGTCACCCTTCTTCACAATGACCTCCACCTTCTCCATTCCCCTTCTAGAATATGGGACCCTCAATGTAGAATATCCTCTGCCAAAGGAGTGCCACCTTTCCTTTCTTACAACTGGTTAAAAGGAAGAGATTAATGAGTCTAGTTCTCTGAGCATGATACAGAGGAAAGAAAATGGGTTTTGCATGAGAGACTATGGACTCTGGGAAACAAACTGAGGGCTTCAGGGGGGAGGGGGGTGGGGGAATGGGATAGGCTGGTGATGGGTAGTAAGGAGGGCACGTACTGCATGGTGCACTGGGTGTTATATGCAAATAATGAATCATGGAACTTTACATCAAAAACCAGGGATGTACTGTATGGTGACTAACATAATAAAAAAAATTATAAAAAAAAAGAAAATGGCTTTTGGAAGTCAGTCTGATATGTGTTCATATTTCAACTTATTATTTATTATCTTGAGACCACGTAGAAGTTTCTTTACTACTTATAACTTCTGTTTCCTCTTCTATAAAATGGAAATAATAATACTTATCTCCTATGAGGATAAAGAAAAGTATGTTAAGTGCCTTGAAAAATACTAAGTTGGGGCTCTGTAAAAAATTCTTGCTTTCTACATTTTCCCTCAGCTGGGGGAACACAGAATAAAATGGCATATCCACACAACATGAAGAACAAAATCCTAGCTTCTCTTGTATTTCTTATATTGTCAGAAAAGTTCATGGTTAATGATTTTCTGTTTATCCAAGTGATTTTCAGAGCCTTAAAAGGTAGGCTTGGGGGTTTACTGGCCACCTACATTTGTTGCCACACTTTCTACTTGTGACCACTAGTGCAATGTTCCCTATTCAGCCTTGCATGGAGATATTCTCCAGCTCTGCAGAAAATCACAGAGGGAATTATTATCAGTTCTCTACTTCCCCAAAAGGGACTGGTCTCAATAGGCATTAGCGGATGATTGTCATTTTTCCTCCCACTTGAAAAAACAGTGTATGATGCTGCCATGAGAATTGATCATTACAGGCAGCAGAAGCAGTGTACCAGTAACTAAGTAATAATGAGGAGAGAGTTTCAGCTTTTCAAATGACAGTGGGGGCTCATCCTGGTTACTTCCTTAAAGGAGGCAAGATGCAAATATTCTAGAAATAGTTTCGCATATCTGTGTTGAACTCAATCCAATTTTAAACAAATCCATTTCTTATTGTATTTTTTTTGTAGATGAAAGTCTCATTTTCTTCCAAGATAACAAAGCTTTAAACAGTTGTTCATTATGCAAAAAACCCTATCATTCTATGCATGCCCTACCCATTGTGGAATATGGTGAAAATGATCCCAGAGCCATGTTAATAAACAGTACCTGAAATGCTCCTCAATTCCCTAGTGATGAAATATGCAAGCTATATTTTGATAATAGCAGTGAAATTTATTTTCTCTTCACATTTATTTATGTTCCTCTGGGAACAATGTCGCGCTCCCTTTCCCAATTCAGAACAGACCTGGCTTTCACTATGCTGGAATGGAAAGAGTTTGAGGGTTGTGGTGGCCACATGGTGGCTCTGGGATTTGTGCCAAAGCTGTGCCTGACATGGGGCTCTGACAAAACCGTGTTCATCTGGGATTCAGGAAACAGGAGCAAGAAGATGCATTTACCCTCAGGCTATTCCTAAGTGACACCAGAACAGCTAGTCAGTTGAGTAAAAAATGTAGCCCTGCTGCTTGCTTGGCAACAGGTTCTCTAAGTCCCTGTCACATTAGAACTGAACTTGGAAGGTGCTCAGAACTTACATATGAACTACTGGGCACAGGAGACTATTTTCTGGCTGAATATATTGTTCTGGTAACGTGAGTGCCTTGGTAATGATCAGTTTAAAATTTTGTGCAGACTACTAAACACTGCAGGCATATTTTTTCTTGCCTGTTTTATCTTATAGCTGTGAGGCAGCACGGGTTATGGTCAGAACTGTGTCTGAATCCTGACTCTAATTTTGCTCTAAGAGGGAGAGGCTGTAGGCAACTTCCTTAATCTCTGTCTGAGCATCTTTTTCTCAATCTGTAAGATGGACATAATGTTATCTTTATGATACCTTTATTATAGGTATTTTTTAGGATTATATATATATTATAAGCAATATATATATAAGTAATATTATAAGTAATATATATAGAATAATGGATAATAAAGGATAGTACACATTATATATAGGAAAATATACATAGGGTAATATATATTATATATGCATACATATGTGTATATATGCATACATATGTGTATATATATACATACATATATATATATATGTATGTATGTATATATATACACACACATATATACGCTGTGTGTATCTATATGTCTTTGGGTACACACACACAAACACACACAAACACACAGCCTAACAACATGCCTAGCACATTTAAGGTATTCAATAAATTTTAGTTCCCTTCTAAATTTCCTTCTCAAATACCCATAAATGAATTATAGGGGACTCATGTCACACATGGAGTTTATTTAACTGAACTCGCTACATGTACTCAGAGAAAAAAAGAAGAGAGGGAGAGAGACAGAGTCACTTGCCAGTATTCATTTTACTTTTTTAATGCAGGGCACCAATATGCCCCACTAAAAATACTTGATTTTATATTTTCTCCAGCAGCAAGGAAATGGCCATGTTCTGGCCAATAAGATGTCTATAAAAGTCCATAGGAGGGTATCCCATATAGTCTCTGTGGGAGAAGGTACTTTTCTTCTGAGCTTTTTTGTCCTTCCTCCTTTAATACCTACAATGTGAAGGTAAAGCTTCAGCAGTCATCTTGATCTCATGAGGCTGTAAGAATGTAGACAGAGGCCATATGCCAAGGACAGTGGAAGGAGGAGTGAAAGACCAGGTCTCTGGTTGCATTGCTGAGCCCCAGAAACTGCTCTAGACTGTCTTTGTGTGCTCTTCTTATTGCATGGGCAAACGAGTTTCTACATGCTTAAGTCATTGGAGTATTTTTGTTTTATAGTGTTGTTAGTTGAGGCAAACACAGTCCTAATGGAAACAGATGATTCCACCTGTCAGTGATCTGCCTGTTCTTTCAGTGATCTGGAGTGAAATGTGATATAATTCTGCCTTTCATAGTATATGCATCTTACTGTGTTGCTGTCAGTCTAGTTTTTAAGGTTTCATATTTTTCACACAGCTTGACCCCCAACACAAGCCAGGGGCTTCCTGAGTATTCATCTGAGATCTGAGGTTTGTGCTGCTACTGGAGGAAATCTTGCCCATGCTGTACTTGCTGAGCGATGCAAGTTGCCTTTCCAAAAACATTTTCATGGGCAGTTTTCTCCATGTGGGGCTCTGGGATCATGGTCTGACACTAGAACTAACTCTTGAGTAAGAAGAAGAAATAGTACATCAAACTGGGGAGCTGAGTTGATGGTAGCTGGAGGCAGAGAACAAAGCTGGGATGCGTGTGTGTGTGTGTGTGTGTGTGTACATATGCATGCATGCATGCATGCACTTACCTCAATGCATCTAACTACAGATGCATGTAATTCCAAAACTTTAAATCAAAGTGAGTTTTTCTCACAAGATAAAAAATGAAAAAGTAGAACATATGCTCTAGTAAGCTAAAAAAGATCCAGTCATGTTCTTTTGTGTATTAATGTAATAAGTACATAATTTTGGAGGGTGTGATTGTATGAAGATATATGCTGAAGTAAACAAAATGCTACTAAAAATGTGTCATGGTGGTGCAGAAATCATTAGCATATCATTTTTAACTGTGTTATTTTCCATTATAAAAATCCCTAATTAGGTTTCATATATAAATATATGGAATCCTCATATTCAAAGTATTATAAATCATTCACTCCTCTAAACCTGAAATTTATTTAACTTCTTAAATTCTTTTATTAAAGATAATGTCTCCATATAGTTGCTACTTCTAGAGCAATGTTTCTCAGATGGCAATTTGTACCCCATTATTTATCATGAAATCAATTCAGGTGATTGTGATTCTTGTTTAAGAATTAAATAGAATACAAAATTACATGTATTGTATTTTGTGGGTATTATATTTTGTAGGTATTATATTTGTGATGTTTGTTTTGATTTTATATATGCATGCATGCATTTAAGGAATCTCAGTGTTTATTTCTTATTGTAGATTTCCCTAAAAAAAAAAAAAAGAGGTTTGAAATCACTGTTTCAGAGGGATTGGTACACACCCTGTTATGAAATGGCTTCTCTGGCTTCTCTGGGACGGTAATTTGGAGCTGTCCAACTGCTGACACAAAGAGGATGTTTGAGGCGATGCCTCAAGGATGCTATTAGAGCATCTGGTAGCTGATCCTACACAGAACAGTTGGGATTGCCACATTCTGGGAGCCACTACTGACATGAACAGCTATATCTGGAACAGCAGACTGAAAGCCTCCTTATTCTTTGACCTCATCCCTGCTAGTCATCTCAGAATAAGTTATCAGGGAGGCACAGAGAGATCAGGCCTTCTATCTGTGTGTTATCTGGGAAACACTTGTTGTTTTCTATCTAAAGAAAGAATCACTAACTACACAAAGGATCTCATTCAGTTAGAGCCTCAACACTCATTACTCTTACTACTGCACTGCAGTATATTTATCCAAAAATGTAAGTGAAATATATAAAATCGTCAAAGAGGTAGAATGAAATGACAGGAGTAAACTTAAACTAGAATTATAGTTCCATTAGAAAATAAAACAGACCACTCATATCATGGCCTGGTATCTAGGCTTTATGGTTTAGTCCAAAATTCTACTTGTAAGATTTTTAAAAATAAGTTAGATCATGAAATTATAATATTATTGAACATAATGCTATAATGCTAACTCAGAATAAAGTGGATAGAAAAAGTAAGCCAGGTAGCGTGACCCTAAGCAATAACTCAGTCTTCAAATTTTCAACAGAAAATATTCCAAGATAGTTCTTGCACATATGAGGCATTTAGTAAGTGTTAATTAATAAGAGTGCATTATCATATATAGCATAAAACAGTTTTCCACCCAAAGCATCTGAATTCTAAATTAGCAGGATACAGAATTAATATACCAAAATTAATTGTATCTATAATACAAATAGGGACTGGGAAATGAAACTTAAGGAAAATGCAATTATCTTTACAGTATCATCAAATTTAAAATACTTAAGAACCAATTTAACAGAAGATATGAAAGATATCCACACTGAAACTTACAAAGCATTGCTGAGAAGTTCTAAATATTTAAAGAAGTTCTAAAGAAGTGTTTAGAAACACCACATTCATTGATTGGAAGACAAAATAATGTTAATAATGTCAATTCTCCCCGTATTGATCTATAGATTTGAAACAATTACAATAAAAATCTCAGAAGGCAATTTTTGGAAGAAATTTACAAGCTAATTCTAGAAGTGACTTGGAGAAATGAAGAAGGTGGAATAGTCAAAACAATCTTGAAAAAGGGTAGAGCAGGAGGATCTGCAATAACTAATTTCAAAACTTAATATAAAGCTACTGTGATTAAGAATGTCATATTTTTATGCCATATTTGAATGGGATAGACAAATACATCAATGGAACAGATCAGAGTCTAGCTATAGACCCACAAACACAGGGTCAATTGATTTTCAAAAATGTGCCAATGGATTTCAATGGGAAAGTAACTTTTTTCAATTTTATATCATAAACAAAAATATCTAAACATAAAAGCTAGAATTATTTTTTCTTTATGTGTATACTATATATTTGTTTTGTATTTCATTGATTTCCTTTTACTCTTTATTATTTTCTTCCTTCTATTTGTGTTAGCTGGAACTTACTTTTCTAATTTCTTAGTGTTTATAGTATATAGCTTTAACTTATCTACGTATGATCAAATGAAAATAAACCACTTCCATTGTAGTATAAAAATCTTAAAGTAATTATACTTCTAATTTTTTCCTCCCAGGCTCTGTGCTATTAATGTGACACATTTAATTTTTATGCATATTATAAATTTGCATTTTGTTCAATGTTATTATTCAATTATCTTTTTAAAGAGATAACAAAAATTAAACAGGCTTTATATTTACCCTAAAATTATTATTCCCAGTGCTCTTCATTTCTTTATATAGATTTGTATTTCCATTTGGTATAATTCTCCTGTCGGAAGGATGCTCTTTAGCATTCTTTGTTGGTGATAAGTTATTTCCACTTTCATTGTCTGGAAAAGTCTTTATTTCACTTTCACTTCTGAACGATATTTTGCTGGTTATAGAATTCTTTTTTGTCTTTTAAGATTTTTTCAGTTCATTTTTTTTTCTTGGTCCTTTAAAGATGTTGTTCCACTGTCTTCTGGTTTTATTTTTTCCCAGGAGAAATGGCATATTCTTATGTGCTTTATGTGCTGGCATCCTAATCTTTGTTCCTGACTGTAGGATGTCTTTTTTTCCTCTGGCTGCCTTTAAGATTTGTTTCTTTAATCCCTAATTTTTAGCAATTTGATTGAAATTGAAGTGCTTTGGTGTAGGTTTTCTCTTCCTGTTTCCTGTGCTTGGAATTGTTGAGCATTTTGGATATGTGGATTCACAATTTTCAACAAGTTTGGGAAAGTTTTAGCTATTACTTTTTCAAAATTTGTCTGCATCCCCCACTTTTCTTCTCCCCTTTGGAACCCTAATTATCCATATGTTAGGTCATAAGGAGTTGTTCTATATTCCACAATGCAGTTTTTGATTAAAAAAATTTTTTTCTGTGTTTTATTTTGGATTGTTTCTGTTGCTACATTTTCAAGTTCACTAATATTTTCTTCTGCAGTGTCTAATCTATAGTTAACCCTATCTAGTGCATTTTTTAAAAAAATCTCCCACATTGTAGTTGTCATCCACAAAAGTTTGTTTTAGGTTTTATACACTCCCTTTTCTTTTCTTAACCTTTCAAATATATGCAGTAGTTATTCCTTCTGTTTTAATGTCTTTGGCTGCAAATTTTAACCTCTGTGTCACTGCTGGATCAGGTTCACTTGACTGAGTTTTGTCATTGGCAGTCTTATTTTTCTGCTTTTTTGTGTATCTGGAAATATTATATTGGATGTCAAACACTGAATTTTAGCTTGTTGTATGCTTATATGTTTGTGTTCCTACAAATGCTGTATGCTTATATGTTTGTGTTCCTGGAATGTAGTTAAGTTACCTAAAAAATTGATCCTTTCAGGTCTTCTCTTCAGATTCATTAAGCAGGACCAGTACATGGCTCATACCAAGACTAATTGTTTTCACTCTTAAGACAGGACCATGTGTATTTGATGTCATACTCTGTGAGTCAAAAGGATTTCTAGTCTGGCTGTGGTAATAGGCACTAGTCCTAGACATATGTGACCAATGCACACAGTTACTTTTATTTCTTTCAGGTGGATCTTTCCCTAGTCATAGATTGTTTCTGTATGTGTATGCACAGTAAGTATTCTGATGAATATTCAAAGGGCATCCCCTGTAGGTCTCCAGGGTTTTCTAAACTCTAGTACACAATCCTATGAATTCTAACCACTTTGGCCTTTCTGTACTGTCAGCTTTGTTTTCCCAACACAGGGAGTCTTTCAGGTTCCTTCTGATTTCCTCTTATCTGGGCTTTAGCCTGGAAATTCTTTCAAGGCATTAAGATAAATCAATTATAGGTCTCATCTCATCTGTTTCCCATCTATAGGGATCACTGTCCTTTATTGCCTAATGTCCAATGTCTTTAAACCATTGTTTGATCTGTTTTGTCTATATTTCTGGTTTATTCAGAAGGGAATTTATGGTCCCTCAATTCTGGCTGGAAATACAAGTCCTCTCTTCACTGGATTTTCTATCCCCACAATGCCTAGTGCAGTGCTCACTAAGTGTTTGTTAAATGACAGAGTTTATGATGAAAATTTCAATATCAACGGTATATGATATTTTACTAAGCAGGGACTATTGGAAGCAAAAATAGTATTCATTTGCAGAATAAGACCTAAGAGCTAAGAAATGTTTCTACCAGTTGGTGCAATATTCAGATCTCATTAGGCAGGGAAACTTCACAGAAACTGGCAAAGAATATTTCTGTGTGCAAGATGGAGAGAAAGCCTTTTGCACCTGAGAGGAAAATTTTTCTGGGAAAATGAGATGCGTTAGCCTTGCTTTTCCTCCCTGTTTCATGTTAATAGCAGCCATACATCTCCAACAAAAAAGAAGCAGAGTTGAATGAATTTTCTCAGGATCTAGCACACAAAAAATACAAGAGCAAAACGGGAATAGACTCTATTCAATTTCTGTACAATATCTTTAGATAAATGAAAGTCAGCCTATAACAAATACCAGTTCTTTTTAATTCTCTCTCTTCTATCAGCCCCAGCAGACCTTTCTAACTCTATGTAAGGACAGTCCCTTCCAGCATGTTAAAATATAAAAGGTATGTGAGATTTTATGCAAGCTGAATAACCTGAATTAAAATTATGGTCCAATCTAATAAATCTTCCTGGTACTAAGGGTCTTAGGTCAGTAAATGTGTTAATTCTGACTAAATTCAGCCTTATACTGTGAAGCTTTGGTAGGCACCATTTATGAGCTAGGAAGCAGATCTGGAACAATGAACTGTTTTTTTGGTGATGAATGTAGTGTTTATTTAGCTAGACCATATGGGGACTATAGCCTCATATTGCTACAAAAATAATTAATGTTAATATTCACAAAAAGATTCCAAGTTTTACTTTTTTATTTGTTATACTGCTATATCTGGCCTCATACTTTGAGGAGGAACCCTTATGGCCATGAGCAGAGACTAGAAAAGGCTATTTTAGAGTGTCTTGGGAGAATGGCCTGTTACCTGTCCATGGCAGGGGAGGACAGCTGTTACTTTTTTTTTTAAGTTAAAATTTGGTGAGCTGCTCAACTTCTAAAGGTCTTGGGGTTTGATGTATCTGGAAGGCTATGGTCCCACAGCATGACTGTCTCAGGGACTGCAGTTAGTCCAGCTATAACTCTCTTAAATTGTCAGTTACCTTTTTGGGTTTGCTATTACAGACTCAGCTGGAAGCAGCTTGCTGGTTTGACTGCCCCATCAGGCTTTAAGAAGTTCATTTCTTATACCTTCCATAGGTCATCAGAAAAAATCCAGAGGTGTTGTTCAGAAAAAATTGTTAGCGGCAAATGAAATTGGTCGTTCTTTCTTTGAGTCCATTAAAGAGAGGTTCCACCCTCTGACCTCAGAATCTTCTGAGGGTGGATCATAAAAATGCTCAAGGAGAATGGTCTCCAAGAGTAGTGGGGGGAGTGGTGATTGGCTAAAGAAAAACTGTTGACAGTTGTTGAGCTTACTTCTCTTTTGGGATTCCAGCTACCACTGCAAAGCCTTCCTCAATTCATTAATGCTATAAATATTTATTGAACACTTTCTATATGGCAGACACTTTATTTAGTACTGGTGATCATGACACAGACCTAGTCCCTGCCTTTATTGAGCTTACAGTCTAACAGAAGTGCTATTTAAAAAAAAAAAACTGAGGGGCACCTGGGTGGCTCAGTAGTTGAGCGCCTGCCTTTGGCTCAGGGCATGATCCCGGCTCCTCCGCTGGGAGCCTGCTTCTTCCTCTCCCACTCCCCCTGCTTGTGTTCCCTCTCTCGCTAGCTGTCTCTCTGTCAAATAAATAAATAAAAAGAATCTTTAAAAAAAATAAAAAATTTAAAAAAAATTGATTGCAGTTGTGACAAATGTGGAGAAATACAGGGTGCTATGAAGCCTAAAACCAGAGGACATTTGAGTTAGTGATAGTCACAGTTTTCCTGAGGATGTGCCACTTGCGCTGAATTTTGCATACTAAGGATTCAACCATGTGACAAAGAATGAGGTCTTCCTTCCTTTCCCTCCCAATGGCACCCAAAGTTGCCTGAAAAAATTCAGCAACCTCACACCTGAAAAGGAGATTTATGTACAGAAGTACAAGGTCCATGTATCTGATGTCAGTTGGTCAGTCTCATTACTTGAGTGTGAGACAGAAAGCTGAGCTGCATACTAAGCAAGAGAAGATGGGTACAAAGGGATATATGAATTAGTTATGTGCTCAGCACAAAGATGGAGCTTATATGAGATTTCTTATTAATAATAGCAAAAATATTATACAGCAGATAAAAGCATTTCCACTTGATCAATAAGGACAGTAATACATAAAGAGTTAAAGCCCTTGCTCCATATTCACAGATAGTAGTAGGTTGATGGCATTCAAACACAGATCTCCAGTTTTTCCATCTTTCCTCCAAGGACTGCAAGGGAAATGGGGTATCACGTTCCGTCCTCAATGTGAATGACTTAGTTAATACTCTTAAAAGAGAATAATAGTCAAGAATTTATTTATTTTTTTGTGTTTCCCTCACTTGACTGAAAGTCCAAGCAGGGTAGGACCACTTCTCCCTTTGTTTGCTGCTTTATACCCTGTGTTTTGCACATTGTATGGCAAGAAGTAAACATTCCATAAATGTTTTTGTATACATGAATCAATATAAAGACAAACAGGGCAATCTAGAAGTGAAAAAACTTCTGTAAACAAGTAACTAACAAAAGGCAAAAGATGGTAATACTGATAAGAGAAATTTGTTTCTAATGTTATGGGAGTTCAGAAGAAGGAGACATTTCTTCTGCCTGGAGGAATCAGGAAATCCTTCATGGGATCTGACTCAGTCTTGAAAATGAGTAAAACTTGGGTGAGCATAGATGAGAATAAGCATGCATGACAAAGAAATAGGATGACCAAACATACGAAGACTGGAAATCTAAGATCATGTATAGACAGCAGCAAGGATTTTAATCTGAAATTTAGGATGGCATGACAGAAAATTCTGGGTTTCAACTGAAAAAACTCCAGACTCTAAGAAGCCTAGATTCTAGGTTGGAAGAGAGGATGTGACCATGAAGTCATACACCAGAGGAGAAGAAATAACAGGTGTTGTCTGGGGTATCTGTTGCATCATAACAAACCACCCCAAAACTTCATCTTAAAATAATTATTTAGCTCACGAATCTGCAATATGAGCAGGGTTCAGCAAGCAGTCTCTGTTTCATAGACACTAACTAGAGTAGTTTCAGGAGTGGAAATCAATTGGAATCAATTAAAGGCTCATTTGTTTACATGTCTGAAGGTTGATGTTAGCTCACAGCTGGGACCTCAACTCCTCCACTAGGGCTGTCAGTGGGAACACTTACCTATGGCTTCTCCCTGTGAATCAGGCTTCCTCGCAACAAGGTTTTAAGAGCAAGCATCCAAAGAGGGTCAGGTGGAAGCTGTGTTGTCATTTTATAACAGCCTCAGGAGTCACATAGTGTCACTTTGTTTGTAGTCACAGGGCTGCTCAGATTCAAGGGGAGGGAACAAGACCCTACTTCTCAATGGGAGGAGGGTCAACACCACATTTCAAGCAGAGCCAGTGGGATGGGATGTGTTGGTGCAGCCATCCTTAGAAAATACAATTTAAAGGTATGTTGTGTTGCAAGTCAGCTGGATATTATGGGGTAAACAGAGGTACAAAAAGATCTGCCCTTGCCCCAGAGAGTGGACAATGTATTAGTGGCAGGGAGTGTGGTTGAAGGGTTGGGTCAGGAGTAAGCCATGTGTATAATAACAAGAGCCCATAGGCAGGAAGTGCTTGCTCCGGTCTGCACTGGCCACGCTGATGAGAGGAAGAATCCACTCTCATTTACTCAGTGACTTGCACAAACAAACCTGATTAGTAAGACACTAGATCCAAGATTTAGTGAACAATAAAATCTGTTGTTGAAACAAAGAAGAAATAGATGTGTATCAGTCAAGTTCTAAGAAATCTTTGGGCAAATGTGACTTGTTTATTCTGTAGAACAGATTCAATTCTGTCAAACTTTTGGAATGCTGGGCCAGTATCCCTAATCGCACTTGTACTTCTCCAGAGTCAGACAGAAGGTACAGAGAAACCCCTCAGTTAGATGCTCTGATATGATCAAACATCTGAGCACAACAATTTTCAAACATTTCCCCTGTAACTTCAAATCCTGCGGGTGCTGATATATGATTGCTTTCCTGGGGGGACATAAGTCAAGCCCAAGGTATGTGAAATTCATAAGCCTACCTAGGTTACTTAATTCCCTTAATGTCCATGTTATTTCAAAGT
This sequence comes from Ailuropoda melanoleuca, assembly GCF_002007445.2. Classification (NCBI taxonomy): domain Eukaryota; kingdom Metazoa; phylum Chordata; class Mammalia; order Carnivora; family Ursidae; genus Ailuropoda; species Ailuropoda melanoleuca. Next base: position 6,540,538 of record NC_048225.1, on the reverse strand, counting down.
TCCTTTCTCTCTATCTCATAGTCTCTCTTAACTCATTCTAATGTAAGCAGAGCTAACAAAGAAATCAGAAGAATCCTCACAAGCCTGGTAGGAAACAAAGCAACAAAAGGAAGAAACAACTGAATGAACTGGGGCACAGTTGCATATGAAGGCAAGAAGGAGACCGAGGGGAAAAGTGCTGGCAAGAGAAGTCTATGGGGAGGAGGCATTTCTGTGTTTGTTTAATGTGTCCAGTTCCTTGACAGCTTGAATCTCTGCACAAGAAGCAGATTTAAAACAAGTGTATGAGAAAAATCCTGACCCCGCAGGTGGTTACACCCTTGGCTCACCACAGAGGTCAGGTGGGTTCACCTTCTACTCAGGCCTTGTCTTTGTTGTGTTCCTCAGCTTTCACCCAATATCTGAAGCCTCACTCCTGGCTGCACTGTCTGGCACGTGTGGCAGTATTAAGCTGGAAGCACCAACCAGCTGTTCTCTAGGAGCTTACCCTACACCCTCCCTACATTGCAGGAATCACTATCCCTTCCACCTGAGTAGAGACTGGACTTTACACAATGAGTCCTTTCTTCCCTTTGACCTTATGCCTGAAATTTCAGATTCTCCCCTCAGTGTCTCCTCATGACATGGCAATTCCTATAATAAATCTCCTCTTATCTATCTATCTATCTATCTATCTATCTATCTATCTATCTATCTCCCATTGGTTCTGTTTCTCTGGAGAACCTTGACTAATGCACTAACCATCTCTGCCACAGCCAATTATCTCAAACCCAAAAAAGACAGATTTTAAGGCAGACTCAGGGCTCAAACCCTAGGCGTATCTTACAACAAAGCCCTTCATCTCTACCACTTCATCCCAATTTGTGAGAGAAGAGAGGAGATTGTGTGTTCCCCAGTGTTTGTGATTTGGGCAATGTCGCCTCTGTTCCTCCAATGTAGTCTTCCAAAGTCAATGCTACTGTAAGGCAAACACACCATGAGTTTAGTGTTCTGATTAGGAAGAGTGACCAAAAAAGCCACTCTAAGGGTTAGGATAGAACCAAAGTCAAAATGCTTGCAGATTAAACAAGAGAGTGGATGTTCCTGTCACACAATGAGGTGAGCAGAGCCAGGCCAAGACCGACACAGAAGCTCCACAATATCAGGGGCTCAGCCTTCTTCCAGAGACTTCCTACCCTTGACATACAGTTTCCACCTTTTGTCTAAGATGACTTCTCTAGCTCCCACCTTCACGTCTTCATCCTAGCTAGCAGAAAGGGGGAAAGGAAGTGAAGATATGAGTGGTAGCAGCCACATCACTTCTCCTGTTAGTCAGAACATAGTCACATGGCCACATGTAGCTGAAAGGGAAGTGTGAGAATGAACATGCCCAGCAAAACTTGAGGGTTCAATCCCTAAAAGATGAGGAGAGTAGATATTGGATATCACTAGCTGTCTCCACTACAGCCAAGAAAAATAATGAATAATAACTTTGATCCAGCAAGGATGTTTCTCAGAGGTTCAGAAGGGGGGTGAGCATTGACAAATTGAGGACAAGACATTTAGCTACTCATTTTCTCACCTTCGTTGAGACCACTCACTATTAGCACCAGGATGTTTTACCTCAGGACTTCAAACTTCCGTGTTTGTTTTTGTATTTAAAAAAATTTTTAATTTCATATTAAAAATGTCAATTTTATATTTTATAAATGCTATGATTGTAATTAAGTCTTTATTAGGGTCATCAGTAATGGTTTATTGTTTTTTTAATGAGAAAAATAGTCATTTTCTGGGTTAGGTATATAAGTTAATTATGTACCTATTTCAGTTGAGAGAAGTATTAGATGTCCATAAGATAACAGTTTTTGGCAGATTCTTACTAGATATATTGTAATATATAATCAAATACATATACCCAATCATTTACTTAGTTACACTAGCATTCTATATATATTTATATATATACGCTATATATATATAATATATATTATATACATATAATATATATATTATATATATATTATAGACATATTTAATTTTATTATGGAGAGAACAAATATAAGAAAATACAAGAACCTAATATAATTCCAGACATAGAAACTGAGGCTATCACAGCATTGAAAATAAAAGCTTCACAACATATGTAATTCTTTCTCAGGATATGGGATTCTATGTCTTCTTTGTATTTTATCCCATTTCACAATACTTCAACTGAAGAGGCAAGAATTTTCAACAAGTGTATTACATGGATGAGCTCTCCTAAAGCATTTAGCCTATATGACTCTGACTCTAGAAACCTAAGAACTTCTCTGTTAGGAATAGAGGGGGTAAGGTGAAAACCTAAGCAGAGTGGCCTTCTGAATCTGTATCTACCCGTTCAGACCTTTAAAAACCAGCATTTTCTAAATTACAGCGGATATGAAAAAGTCACGGCCTGCAAGGATTCTTGGCTTGCCATGCATTCTTTAACTCTTTAACTAGACAGGCATCTGACACTAGACTGGAGGCACCAGGACCTCATCCCTGCCCGGGTCAGATATTAGCAATCAACCACTGCACGACTTCTAGCCAGCCACTTGCAGCCAGTGAGAATTAAGATGTAAAATGAGATCTATTTGTCATTTGTATTTTCATACACACTCTTAATCTAGACTCATGCAACAGACAGAATAGCAGATATTGGAGCTAGAGAGATAAATGCTTATTTCCTTCAGGAGGAAACTAAGAAAAAGGGAAAATATACAGATTGATAAGATAAGCACAGAATCCTATGGGAACTGAGGGGAGAGCAGAGTGCAGGGCAGAAGAGACACAGGGAAGATTTCATGGAGGAAAAAGCCACTCTGCTCATATACTCAGAATAAACAATTTCTGACACAGAACTACAAGTCCTGTGTGGTTGTTTCCTCTGACCCACCCTACACAGTGAATTTGCATTATTGCCAAAATGACACACCTTTCTCTTGCAACTTTGAATGAATCACTATACCTGAGGAGACCCTTATGCAAACTGTCTTCCTGCACTACTGAGGGCAGAGAATCTCCACACAGCACATGATGATGACACTGATTTTGAAAGCTCATCAAATGAAACATCATTTTGAAAAAAATCTGTCTCTTCATAGGGTGGAAACAAATCTCAGTGCAACAGGGCTGGATAGTTCCTGGGCCAAAGAAACTGATGAGTTCTTCCCTCTCCTCACCGTGTCCAGTGGCAATGGCATGTGGGTTTAAAGACTTACGGATGGAACGCTGGCCACACACCCAGGGCAAGGAGAAAGCCGCTGCACGTGATTGTAGTGGCTGTAGTGATCAGAAATCCCACTCTGGTCCCAGAGCTTCTTGGGAAGCTACTGAAGCCTTCGGGATGGAGGAGGGGAGTGCGATGGAGGGGGCCAGAAACTTATCTGATAAATTATAGTGATAGTAAGGTTTAACATATTAAGTCCTTCGAATAAACTGCAATTTCCCAAGGGTGCTCCACCAAACAGCAAAAAAGACAAACTTTTCCACAGGAGTAGTTTATTACACTCATTCTCCCCAACATCATCACCCTTCAGTCCCCAGTGTGGCCCTAGTGGAAGACACTGGGGTCTGGCTCGTGACCTTGGTCAGGTTGGCCAAACTTCCATGAAGGAACCATTGACTACGGCCAAAGCAGTTAGGGTCTGTTAAAATCTTCAAGTCCCTGTCCTGGGATCTATTCATTCATTAGGCTCTATAAACACATCTAGGTGAATGAACTTCTTAGATATCTTTGTCAGGATAGCAGATATCAGAAGGAAAGGGATGAATTAGGATGGTAGAAACCAGAAGAAATAAGGACCCGGAGGAAGGGTCCTTTGGATGTCCTCCAGTTACTAGCAAGTGGACAAGAAAGAGTGTCCTCATCTGATCAGGAATATCCCCGTCACGTTCTCTCGACCTTCTAGACTTCTCATAAGACTTCAGTGGCAGTTTAGAGGAAAGCCTCTTTTGTGAACTACAAAATGATATATGGAGGAAGGCATTAATTAATGTTAATATCATTACCCACTATTACTACTGAAAAAAGACACCTCAGATGCAGGATGGTGGGTCAACAGATTAATCTTCCCATACTCTATTCAAAAGCAAATTCTGACACTTAATTTGAGATACATTTTTTTCTTCCTTGATGGAAATTAAGGGGAAAAAGTGAGGAGGATGGTTCTTTTGAAAGATTTGCCTGTACTCTTAACTCGTTTCAAGCCCCAGCTTCAAAAGCAGTGAGTTGTTTCATTTAATCAGAGAGAAAGCATATCCCACAAAAGGCAGCTCCCTGAAGGGCGAGCAGCTCAAACTCTGTTTCCATGGCTGCCTGCTGCAACAATATTTTTTACTGAACTAAGCATTGCTAATTTTAGCCACGGATTATCTGGAAAGCAAGGAAGAAATATATGAAAGACAATTTTTACCTGAGCCACACTGAGCCCCAGAGAACCTTTACTAAGATAGAGATGCTACTAGAAAAAGCAACTATGTAATTCCAATGCCTTGGGGACATTAGTCAACCACTCTCCATCAGCACCTGGTCGGAGGAGGGAGATACCATTTTCCTGATTCAGGAAGAAATGGAAACTCAGTGGTGAAATTATTTGATTCAGATCATGACAGCCTGTATAAGAAAGCAGAGTATCACCCCGGTAACTTCAGTTCCCAGCCTGGCTTCTGGTCCCAGGCCCTTCCATTAAAGGAACGATATTTGCTTTGAAGGCTAAGCTATTTTGGATGCTGGTTTCAGTAAGCTGTCTCGTGATGGGACTTGAAATGAAATAAAGATCTGCATGGGAAGGACAGGAATTAATATCTATAATAAGGTTGCTTTGATTTTGAAAAAGACATTAAGGTAAAAAATAGCAATACACAGATGCTGGCCCATTCATAAAGAGGCAGATACTGCTGAAATAAGGACCTTAAATTATCTACAAAGAAGTCATAGAGAGGCAGATACATTCCTTATGATCTTAGCTGCTGTATCTTCCACAAGCAACAAATCCTCCAGGCAATAATGGATTGCACAAATTGCATTTGGAATTGTCCAGATCCCAGCATGGAATGCAGATGTAATCCCTGTGGGATCTCTGAATGAGGAGGTGATGAGCCATTGTGAGCAGGGACTAGAGAGCCAAGTCAGGCCCCTGTGGGTACTGCCTGGCTGCTTTGGCAAATCATGGTGGGTCCCAGTCTGAGGTCCCCCCAGGCTCACTCCCTGGGGTCAGTGGCTGCAGCCCTGAGAGGAGAATCTAGTCATAGATGGCCTTCTGCTAATCTCAGAATGCTCTGTTTTTCCTTCTTTTCCTCACTCCTTCTTTCAGACTCTCATTTTACTACGGTATAGAAAACTAATAAAAGCAGTATTATCCTGTAGGAAATTTGTTTTTCTCATGAATCTAAGCCAGGAGCTAAAGAGAGTTATTGGCAATCCTAGCAGCAGGGGAAGAGAACCGTTTTTGAAAAGTCTTCTAAGACACAGACTGATTTCTGTGCCAGGAAAACTGTCAGGTTCTTGAGGGAGGGGCCAAAGAGGGACAGTCACAAGCTTCCCTTCCCCAGGGATTTCTCATGATCCAGGGAAATTCTGATCCAGGAGTCCTATGGGATTCCACAAGATCACTCAAGAGTGGAACGATACTCCTTACAGAGAGCCTGGGGAATAAGGAGCCTGGGAAATACCTCAATATAACGCCTCTGTGGACCGTGTCCCTGAGTGGATTTATTCCCAACATGGGGGGCTTCCCAAGATTCTCTCTTGTCCCCTGGGTGCCATGTGATTAACAGATGGGGTTCATATATTCAGCTCAGAATATGGTGGAGTCCAAGAAAAAATTCTTCCTGAAGGAAATAATATCTGAACAGGGTCCTACAGAGTTAACAAGGTCAATCTGAGGAAGAGGAAAGAAAATTCTAGGGAAGAGAACCATCAAAAATGTAGAACATAGGAGAATACTATTAAGCCATAACAAAGAATGAGATCTTGTCATTTGCAGTATCACAGGTGGAACTTGAGAGCATTATGCTAAGTGACATAAGTCAGAGAAAGACAAATACCATATGATCTCACCTATATGTGAAATTAAAAAAAAAAAGTTCATAGATACAGAGAACAAATTGGTTGTTGCCTGGGTCAGGGCGTGGGCAAAATGGGTGAAGGGGTCAAAAGCTATAAACTTCCACTTATAAGACAAATAAGTCATGGGGATGAAATGGACAGCATGATGACTATAGTTAACAACACTGTCATGCATATTTGAAAGTTGCTAAGAGAGTAAATTGAAATGTCCTCATCACAGGAAAAAAATTTTTTTTGTTGAGTACATGTGCTGATGGATGTTAACTAGATTTGTTGTGGTGATCAGTTTGCAATGCCTACAAATATTGAATCATTATGCTGTACACCTGTGACTAATACAAGGTTATATATCACTTAAAGTTTAATTTTAAAAATACTGGGTATGGGAAATAGTATGGTGGGGAACCTTAAATTTTCCTGCAAGGTAACTAGAGGGTCTCCTAGTGGAGCTCTTGCTGGGTTACACAGCATATGGTTTGCCCTGCAGAAGAACTTGGATAATAACCTATAGGTACCAAGAGCCACTGGGCGTGGTGAGCAGAGGGATAACATGGCACTTTTTCCTATGAGAGACAACTCTAGTTACAGTGTGGAGGATGGATTCGTGGGAGCAAAACTGAGAACAAGTCACCATTGCCGACAACTTCTCTTCTTTTTTTTTGTTCCTTAAGATTTATTTATTTATTTCAAAGAGAGAGCATGAGCAGGGGGGGAGGGAGGAGCAGAGGGAGAGGGAGACAAGCAAACTCCCTGCTGAGTGGGGAGCCTGTCACAGGGCTCCATCTCGGGACCCCAAAATCATAACCTGAGCTGAAATCAAGAGTTAGATGCTCAACCAACTGAGCCACCCCGGCACCCCACAGACAACTTCTTGTGTTTCACTGCTTCCTTCACTCTCTTTATATCAATTTAGCTTTTGCCATATTGACACATATATTAACTTTTTAAATGAAATGGGGAAATAACTGTTATAATATCCTAGTAAATTAAAAAGCAGGGTAGAAAAATTACAAATGATTTTAATCTTAACATTGTTAAGTATGCGAAGAAAAGTTACTGGAAGGATATGTTTCAAACTTTAATCAGAAGTCAAGAATTTATCTTAAGGAAATAATCAGCGCTGGAAAAAGTGGACTATGTTTAAGAATATTCACTTTTGGGGCACCTAGGTAGCTCAGTTGGTTAAGTGTCAGCCTTCAGCTCAGGTTCTGATCCCAGTGTCCTGGGATCTAGCCCCTATCTGGCTCCCTGCTCAGTAGGGAGTCTGCTTCTCCCTCTGCCCCTCCCCCTGCTTGTGCTGTTTTCCCCTCTCTATCTCAAATAAATAAATAAATAAATAAATAAATAAATAAATAAAATCTTTAAGAAAAAGAATGTTCACTTTTATCTATAAATGAAAAAAATAGAAGAAAATTAAATACTTAATAAGGGAAGTTCAAGAAAATTACAGTAAATCTAAAATATATATGCAAATATTTTACCATAGATTAGTCATGTGATGCAACAAATATAGACAAATGAAATGGAAGCTTCCAAAGAACTCCAAGAAGAGCACGATCCCAAATTTGTATGTTTATACACACGCATGTGGGAGTATACATGTGTCTTGTAGTAGGAAGTATTTATATATTATTGTAATTAAGAGCATAAGCTTAAGAGTCACATACAGTAGCTAGGTACCATTGGGCAAGTTTCTTAGCCATTCTGTGCCTCAGTTTCTTCATTCATAAAATGAATAATAGTTCCTTCTTCAAAGGGTTATTATGAAGATTAAATAAATTAATATGTATAAAGTATGTAGAGTGCCTATCATATTATGTTGCAATTATTGTTATTAGTTATGCAATACAAATATAAGAAAAGAATGCATGCTAAAATATTTTCAACATCCAATCTTCAGGTTATTGGTTATGAGTGATTTGTATGCATTTTGTGTTACAAATATTCCATAAAAGTCATGTGTTAATTAAATATTCAGGGAAAAAATTACTCAAAAAAAATGTGAGTTGTCCAAAGGGCCAATGCTCCTGACCCTGAGCCCGAATCATTTAATAAGAAGCCTCCTAAACTAGGAATGCATGTGCTAGCTTGAAGTCCCACCTCCAAGACCATCCATTACTGTGAACTTAGACTGCTCAGACAACCTAAGTCTGAGCTTTTCCACCTGCTGAATGTGAATAACTAGATCTCTTCTAACTATCTTACAGCACTGCTGGCAGATCCAAGATAACAAATGTGAAAGTTCACTGTCAAGCTATAAAAGCCAGTACACATGCAAGGATTTCTTAATAAAGCAATTCCCTCACTAGCTCTCCTCTTGTTTCTCCACCTGCAGACTGCAAATCTCAATGCAGAGGATGGTGCCTATTGGTTAGGCAATTACTGTAGTGTTTGTAGCCTTTGAAAAGCATGGGGCTGTTTAGGATGCATGATAATTTTGCAAATCAGCAGCTCTTGACTACTCAGGGAAAGTCCATGTTGTTTGGGGTGATCTGTGCCATTTGCTTCTCTGCTTCTTTTTCCTGTTGTCAGCCTTTTCTCATTTTATTACTTATTAGCAACTGGCTGTGAGGTAAGGAAGAAAACATAAAGGGGGGATGGCACATTAGCCATAAAATAAAAAATGCAACTTTTTAGTGAAAATAGCATCAGTGAGGGAAGATGCTGGAGCCTGCTGTGTTTTTAGAAGGAGATCCAGTTAACCTGTGACTTTTATTACTGCCTTGATATAAAACCTTGGCAAAGTGTATGTGCCCTTCCCACACATTCAGAGATGTCGTCTTGCTGCTGAAGACTCAAGACACTCGTTAGTGTTAAGAATACGGCCTACAGGGGCGCTTGGGTGGCACAGCAGTTAAGCGTCTGCCTTCGGCTCAGGGCGTGATCCTGGCGTTATGGGGTCGAGCCCCACGTCAGGCTCCTCCGCTATGAGCCTGCTTCTTCCTCTCCCACTCCCCCTGCTTATGTTCCCTCTCTCACTGGCTGTTTCTATCTCTGTCAAATAAATAAATAAATAAAATCTTTAAAAAAAAAAAAAGAATACGGCCTACATTTCCAAATTTGGTTATACTCCTCATTGCCGTGCTTTAGATTGAAGAGTCTTTTCCCAGAAGTGTGAAAATACCCTCAGTGCCTGCTCATGCTCCTTCATGTATCAGCCTGGTCTGCATCCCATAACCCACCTTCCACCACAAAAGGCTCTTCCCGTAAGTGACTCTAGTCTTGTGTCTCCAAGGGTAGAGCTGGCATTTCCCATCTCAAGCTGGAGATGGAAAAGGCCCATTTTCCATGCTTATTTCTTCTGGGGGTCATGTAGCATGAGGTACTTCTCAAGATGGTCTCAACCATACAGAAATTTGGGAGGTTTGGGGCACAAAACCCCAACCAAATCTATATCCAGTCAATGACCTTTAGAGAGAGAAAGGTTGACATCAAGGAACATAAGGATGTGGCGTCAAAGTATCACATCATGATGAGAGTCCAGGCTACATTAGTAGGTCTCCAGTTCTAAGTAATAAAAAGTCCACTCACATTAGTTTAAGGAGAATATGGGCTCACCGAAGGAATGACAGAGAATGACCGGACTCCAGTGACTTGTATACTTTCAGGACACCCTCTCCCTTCCACATCTCCTTTATAGAGTTTATTCTCTTAGGCTGGCTGTCCTTGGAACCCATGGCAACAAGCACCACCAGACTTTTATCTTTCAAGCCTCATAACCAGAAAAGAGAGTTCTTGCCTCTCTGAAGGCACATCTATGGGTCAGGATGGCTGCTGGTCTTCAAAAAACTGTGACTATCACATATGGCCTCTTTTTCTCATGATTTTCCTAATGCACATATAACACGGGTGTGTGATATTCATGTATATGGATATATATAAATGATTCAATTACAAAAATTTAGCAGGAGGAGAGATTTTAGCCTCACTTGCTGCCCATGAGGAGCTGGGGAAAATTCTGATGGTGAGACACAGAATTCTCTGTCTCTCCAATTTCCTAGTGATAGAGGAATGACAGACAGATAACTCCAGACTTCCATGCTGAAGTCCCATCTGATGATTACCTATACTGGTTTCATATGTGTATTTTATTTTATTTTTTTTATTTTATTTTTTTTATAATTAATTTTATTTTATTATATTATGTTAATCACCATACAGTACATCCCCTGATTCTGATGTAAAGTTTGATGCTTCATTAGTTGCGTATAACACCCAGTGCACCATGCAATACGTGCCCTCCTTACTACCCATCACCAGTCTATCCCATTCCCCCACCCCCTCCCCTCTGAAGTCTTCAGTTTGTTTCTCATAGTCCATAGTCTCTCATGTTTCATTCCCCCTTCTGATTACCCCCCTTTTCTTTATCCCTTTCTTCCCCTACCGATCATCCTAGTTCTTATGTTCCATAGATGAGAGAAATCATATGATAATTGTCTTTCTCTGCTTGACTTATTTCACTTAGCATTATCTCCTCCAGTGCCGTCCATGTTGCAGCAAATGTTGAGAATTCGTTCTTTCTGATAGCTGAGTAATATTCCATTGTATATATGGACCACAGCTTCTTAATCCAGTCATCTGTTGAAGGGCATCTCGGCTCCTTCCATGATTTGGCTATTGTGGACAATGCAGCTATGAACATTGGGGTGCATATGGCCCTTCTCTTTACTACGTCTGTATCTTTGGGGTAAACACCCAGTAGTGCAATGGCTGGGTCATAGGGTAGTTCAATTTTTAACTTTTTAAGGGACCTCCACACTGTTTTCCAGAGTGGCTGTACCAACTTGCATTCCCACCAACAATGTAGGAGGGATCCCCTTTCTCCACATCCTCTCCAACAATTGTTGTTTCTTGCCTTGTCTATCTTTGCCATTCTAACTGGCGTAAGGTGGTATCTCAGTGTGGTTTTGATTTGAATTTCCCTGATGGCTAATGATTTTGAACATTTTTTCATGTGTCTGTTAGCCATTTGTATGTCTTCATTGGAAAAGTGTCTGTTCATATCTTCTGCCCATTTTATGATTTGTTTATTTGTTTCTCGTGTATTGAGTTTGAGAAGTTCTTTGTAGATCTTGGATACCAGTCCTTTATCTGTGGTGTCCTTTGCAAATATATTCTCCCATTCCGTGGGCTGTCTCTTAGTTTTTTTGACTGTTTCCTTGGCTGTGCAGAAGCTCTTTATCCTGATAAAGTCCCATAAGTTCATTTTATCTTTTATTTCTCTTGCCTTTGGAGATGTGTCGTGAAAAAGGTTGCTCTGGCCGATGTCATAGAAGTTGTTGCCTATGTTCTCCTCTAGAATTTTGATGGATTCCTGTCTCACATTGAGGTCTTTCATCCATTTGGAGTTTATTTTTGTGTATGGTGTGAGAGAGTGGTCAAGTTTCATTCTTTTGCATGTAGCTGTCCAATTTTCCCAGCACCATTTATTGAAGAGACTGTCTTTTTTCCACCGGATGTTTTTTCCTGCTTTATCAAAGATTAGTTGCCCAAAGAGCCGAGGGTCCATTTCTGGGTTCTCTATTCTGTTCCATTGGTCGATGTGTCTGTTTTTGTGCCAGTACCATGCTGTCTTTGTGATCACAGCTTTGTAGTACAGCTCGAAATCCGGCATTGTGATGCCCCCAGCTTTGTTTTTCCTTTTCAACAGTTCCTTGGAGATTCGGGGCCTTTTCTGGTTCCATACAAATTTAAGGACTATTTGTTCCAGTTCTTTGAAAAATGTCCTCGGTATTTTGATCGGGATAGCATTGAAAGTGTAGATTGCTCTGGGTAGTATGGACATTTTAACTATGTTAATTCTTCCAATCCATGAGCATGGAATATTTTTCCATCTTTTTATGTCTTCCTCAATATCTTTCAAAAGTGATCTATAGTTTCTAGCATATAGGTCCTTTACGTCTCTGGTTAAGTTAATTCCAAGGTAACGCATGGTTTTTGGTGTTATTGTAAATGGGATGGATTCCCTAATTTCTCTTTCTTCAGTCTCGTTATTCGTGTATAGAAATGCAACTGATTTCTGGGCATTGATTTTGTATCCTGCCACCTTACTGAATTGTTCTATAACTTCTAATAGTTTGGGAGTGGATTCCTTTGGGTTTTCCATATAGAGTATCATGTCATCTGCAAAGAGAGACAGTTTGACTTCTTCTTTGCCGATTTGGATACCTTTGATCCCTTTTTGTCTTCTGATTGCTGTTGCAAGGACTTCTAGTACTATGTTGAATAATAGTGGCGAGAGTGGGCATCCTTGTCGTGTTCCTGATCTTAAGGGAAAGGCTTCCAGCTTTTCCCCATTGAGAATAATGCTTGCAGTAGGCTTTTCATAGATGGCTTTTATGAGATTGAGAAATGTACCCTCTATTCCTACACTCTGAAGGGTTTTAATCAGGAAAGGATGCTGTATTTTGTCAAATGCTTTTTCTGCATCAATTGAGAGGATCATATGGTTCTTGAGTCTTTTCTTGTTGATATGATGTATCACATTGATTGATTTGCGAGTGTTGAACCATGCTTGCATCCCAGGTATGAATCCCACTTGGTCATGATGGATAATCCTTTTAATGTACTGTTGGATTCTATTAGCAAGGATCTTGTTGAGGATTTTGGCATCCATATTCATTAGAGAAATCGGTCTGTAATTCTCCTTTTTGAGGGGGTCTTTGCCTGGTTTGGGGATCAAGGTAATATTAGCCTCATAGAATGAGTTTGGTAGCTTTCCTTCTGTTTCTATTTTTTGAAATAGCTTTAGGAGAATAGGTATTATTTCTTCTTTGAATGTTTGGTAGAATTCCCCAGGAAAACCGTCTGGGCCTGGAGTTTTATTATTTGGAAGGTTGTTTATCACTGACTCAATTTCTTCATAGTTAATTGGCCTATTTAAGAAATCTATTTCTTCCTGTTTCAGTCTTGGTAGTTTATAGGTTTCCAGGAAGGCCTCCATCTCTTCCAGATTGTTTAGTTTTTTGGCATATAGCTGTTGATAAAAGTTTCTAATAATCCTTGCAATTTCAATGGTGCTGGTCGTGACCTCTCCCTTTTCAGTCATAATTTTAATAATCTCAGTCCTTTCTCTTTGTTTTTGGACAAGTTTTGCCAGTGGTCTATCAATTTTATGGATTCTCTCAAAGAACCAGCTTCTAGTCCTGTTGATCTGCTCTACTGTGGTTCTGGTCTCTAATTCATTGATTTCTGCTCTAATCTTGGTCAACTCCTTCCTTGTCAGTGGGTTAGGCCTGTCCCTCTGTTGCTGTTCCAGTTTCTTGAGGTGAGAATATAGAAACTGCATTTTAGATTTTTCTATTCTTTTGAGTGAGGCTTGGATGGCTATGTATTTCCCCCTTAGGACTGCCTTTGCAGTATCCCATAGGTTTTGGACCGTTGTGTATTCATTCTCGTTGGTCTCCATAAATTGTTTAATTTGTTTTTTGATTTCCTGGTTTATCGAGTCATTCTTGAGCAGGATGGTTCTTAGCCTCCAAGTGTTTGAGTTTCTTCCAGGTTTTTCCTTGTGGTTGAGTTCCAATTTCAGAGCGTTGTGGTCTGAGAATATGCAGGGGATAATTTCAATCTTTTGGTATTGGCTGAGACCTGTTTTGTGTCCCAGAGCATGATCTATTCTTGAGAATGTTCCATGGGCATTTGAATAGAATGAGTATTCTTTGGTTCTGGGGTGTAGTGTTCTATATATATCTATGAGGTCCAACTCGTCGAGTATGGCATTCAAAGCCTTTGATTCTTTGCTTAGTTTTTGCCAGGGTGTTCTGTCTATTTCTGATAGTGGGGTGTTGAGGTCCCCTACTATTACTGTGTTCTTATCTATATGTCTCTTTATTTTGGTTAAGAGTTGGCTTGTGTATCTTGCTGCTCCCCTGTTGGGGGCATATATATTAATAATTGTCATATCCACTTGTTGAATACTTCCTTTAAGAATAATATAGTGCCCTTCTGTATCTCTCTCTATGGCCTCTAGTTTAAAATCCAGTCTATCTGATATGAGAATTGCTACTCCAGCTTTCTTTTGAGGTCCATTTGCGTGGAAGATGGTACTCCATCCCCTTACTCTAAGTCTGAATGCATCTTTGGGTTCAAAATGAGTCTCTTGTAGACAGCAAATGGATGGGTCATGTCTTTTTATCCAATCTGCAACCCTGTGGCGTTTTATGGGAGAGTTTAAGCCATTTAGATTGATAGAGATTATTGACAGATATGATTTTAATGATGCCATTTCTCTTTAAAGTCTTTGTATCGGTTGTGACTTGCTGCTCTGTATCACTCTTGGGGCCTTTTTACCTTTATAGAGCCCCCCTTAATATCTCCTGTAGGGCTGGTTTCGTGGTTACGAAATTGGTTAATGATTGGCGATTTTGGAACGTCTTTATTTCTCCATCAATTCTGAATGACAGCTTTGCTGGATAAAGGATCCTTGGCTGCATGTTTTTCTCTGAAAGAGCTTTAAAAATGCCCCCCCAAGCCTTTCTCTCATTCCAGGTCTCTGTAGACAGGTCTGACGTAATCCTGATACCTTTGCCTTGGTACGTGAGAAATTTCTTTGCCCTGGCCGCTTTCAATACTGTATCCTTGGATCTAATATTTGCGAATTGCACTATGACATGCCGTGGCGTAGGTTTGTCCTGGTTGAGCTTGGATGGGGTCCTCTCTGCCTCTTGGACACGAATGCTTGTTTCCCTTGCTAGATTAGGGAAGTTTTCAGCTACAATTTGTTCAAATATCTCTTCTAGACCTCTGTTTTTCTCCACCCCTTCAGGGATGCCGATGATTCTGACATTGGATCGTTTCATAGAGTCAGTAATCTCCCGTAATCTACATTCGTGGGCGTGGATTTTTTTAAGACCAGCTTCTATTTTCGTTTTTTCTTCTACTAACCCATCCTCCAATTCGCTAACGCGTTCCTCTGCCTCGGTGACCCTGGCCGTCAGAGCCTCTAGTTTTGACTGTATTTGGCCCACTGAGTTTTTAATTTCTGTCAGATTCGCTCTCATTTCTGCCCTTAGGGATTCTATATTCTCAGCAACGCTTTCTCTGATGCTTTTTTCAAGTTTACTCATCATCTTGACCATTGTTGCTCTGAATTCCATTTCTGATAATTGGGATACATCCATATGTATTAATTCTGTGGCCGAGGCCAATTCTGTGGCAGAGGCCACAGACTCATTATCTTTTCTTTGCTGGGGGGGACTTCTCCTTCTCGTCATTCTGATGAAGAGAGATTGCAGGGTTGTCCAGAGCCCAAGTGTTGACTGGGACCCAGGCCGTGCGCCCTTGTTTTATAGAGATCTTAGGGATGTGGGCTTCTTCCTTAAAGAGTTTATTTATTTATTTGAGAGAGAGAGAGACAGTCAGCAAGAAAGGGAACCCAAGCAGAGGAGTGGGAGAGGAAGAAGCAGGTTCCCGGTGGAGAAGCCCGATGAAGGACTCCTTACGGAGCGTTGTGATCACACCCTAATCCGAAGACAGGTGCTTGGTGACTGCGCCACTCAGGCGCTCCGGGTTGTGGGCTTCTTGATTTTTCAGCCTGCCTTCTGGGGGAGGGGCCTGCCTGCCGGTACTCAGAAAACCCTGTTTGGGTAGAGTCTCTGTGTCCCTTGCGAGGGGGGATGGGGATGGGCACCCTGTGAGCCGGTATTTCCGGGCTTTTGTTCTCTGGCGGCTTTCCCTGGCGGTTTGCTATGCCTCTTCTGAGAGAGCAGCAGCGGCTGAAATTCAGCCTCTGTCTCAGAACAGAGGGATCGCGGATCGTTCTCCACTGATGTTCTGGCCACTTTAACTCTGTTTCTGTTGGTGCTGCTCAACCCTGCAGCATCCCGGGCTGTGCGCCCCACACCCGGCGTCCCAGCCCTCACTTCCAGGGCCGGCACGTCTCTGTCCTTTGTGTTTCCAACCCCGCCAGCCGCCAGCCGCCCCGCGCGGGCTCCCGGAGCTCCCCGTCTCAGTCTGGTGTCTCACGGGTGCTGACCGCGAGTCCGCCTGCTCCCCCGTGCAGGTGGCCCTCCAGCCGCCAGCCGCCCCGCGGACGCTCCCGGAGCTCCCGGTCTCAGCCTCGATCCAGTGAGCACACCGGAGCTCCGGAGCTCCGTGAGATGCTTGGTGGTGCACGCTCCCGGCTCACGGACTCAGTCTGCCGTTTCCAGAGTGCGGGTCCGCGGTCCGCCCGCTCCCCGGTGCAGGTGGCCCGCCAGCCGCCCTGCGCGCGCGCTCCTGGAGCTCGCGTTCTAAGTCTGTTGTCTCGCGGGTGCCGTCCGCGAGTCCGCCTGCTCCCCCGTGCAGGTGGCCCGCCAACCGCCAGCCGTCCCGCGTGCGCTCCCGGAGCTCCCTTCTCAGCCTGCTGTCTCAAGCGTGCGGGTCCGCGGTCTGTCCGCTCCCCCTTGCAGGTGGCTACCGCTTCCCGGCGCCCTGACACGGCGGCTCCCTCCCCCTTCTGTTTAGCTTCCGATATCTGTGCGCGGTTTCACGGCTCCCCGCTTCGTACCTCGATACTCAGCGCTGGAGATGTTCATTTGTAGAGATCCAGATGTATCTTCCTGCGTCTCAGGCTGATTCCGTGGATATTCCTGCTTGGTCTGGTACCTATCCAGCTCAACTCAGGGGACCGGCTGAAAAAGGGGTCCCCTACTCCTCCGCCATCTTAACCTCTCTCCCATATGTGTATTTTAGAATTTAAATTAACCATTTGAGGAAAACAGGTCATCCTATACAACCAGAAAAGCACATTCTGGTGTTTTCCAACCACAGTATTGGCCCAGGAGCTACAGGGCCTGTGTTATGGTACATTAACAATAAAAAGGTGTGTGCTTAGAGCCAGGTCACCTGGTTTCAAACTTTCATTCTTCAGCTCACTAACTATATGGCTTTGAACCTCTCTGGGACATTTTCCACATCTGAACATGGGGATAATAAAAACTTTTGTTGGGGTTTGAAGCGACTAAAAATCCTAGATCTTATGAGCTTCCAAGAGACTGTGGGCTGCTGTGCAGACACTAACTGAGTTGGTGGCATGAAGAAATATGACTCGCTGTCAGCTATGAAGTGCACAGAGTCCAAAGGGCAAGTCAGAGAGAAGTTAAAGCTCAGGGTTCTGAGGCCACTTTGTGCAAAACTGTAAATGCATAAACACAATAAAATGGAAAAACCCAGACCAATAGATGTCTAGTCATACCACAAATTAGTCAGAGCACCCTTCCCCCATGGAGAGAAACCAGTGAGAGATAGAAGAAAGGACTTACGTTATTTTCTGAGAATTCTGAGAGGTGTAAATTTCTTACTTTTACAGGCTGAGGTAAAAAAGCAAGAAGAACTATACAGCAGTTTGCCCTATATCTGGCTTTCAGAGTTGGAATGAGGACTATTAGATTATATAATCAAGTGTATTTTATAAAAACTCCATGCATCTTATAATGCAGAAATCCTGAAAAGCATTTTAACTGTAGTAAACACAGAATGACACATCATTGTCTTCTGGATTCCCTTGTCATTTGATTCACTTTCATCCAGCGATGATCCACCTGCCCTCCTCAGAGTCTCCCTTCACCTTGAAATCTGAACAGGGGTAAAGGACACACAGAGAAAGGCAGGACAGTGAGATGAATGGGAAGGCTGCAGGCTGGCTTCTTTCCAGTTCATTCCTTAATCTCCTATGTGGATGCTCATGGTTGTGAAGAAAAAAAAAAAAGGCAGTGAAGGCCATTGCAACACCCCAATCTTAAATATTATATTAAAAAAGCTTTCAGAAGGAAAGAAAGAAAGACTTAAATAAAATCCCTTGCCAAGAAGAGTTGCACCGAAGCTTGACAATGGAACTGATAGCTAGTAATATATTTGGGGTTACAGCAAGAGTCCCAAGATACAAATGTGTTCATTGTATGTTCTGGTGTCTTATGTTCAGATAAATGAATGGTTCAGGGCATATATTTGCAAATTCTCATAGAGAACAAAAAAAAAATTTCTATCCTGGAGCACACTCAGATCAGGGTTATCCAACTAACTCTGGTTTTTTTCCCCAAGAGAGAATGACCAAACATTTCAGTTTTAAAGTGAAAATGAGAGCAAAATACTCTTGAAGAACAAAGTGCAGTTGCATTTCTGAATAACACAATTAAAACTTTAAAAATATCTGAAACTGACAAATACATCAAATCTAAGCTGATTTCAAGAAGTAATCAACACGAGATAATACAGGGAAGCTTCAGTTGAGAACAACAAAAACTAATAGGATTTGAAATGTAAATACCAGGGATTTTGGTATATTGCTTGATTTGTTTGTTTCTCAGTGGGAACAAAAAGTACAGCTTCTAAATTATTTAATATTCCTAAAAGATTTATTTGGTGCCTACCATAACCCAGATATTACAGAAAGTACTGAGAACATTGTATCTTGCCTGTGTCTTTGGTTATGTTTATCTGCAGCTCAAGAGGGAATAGCAACATGCAGGATTCTGAAGAACAGAAGCATGAAGGGACCAGATTACACTTACAGGTCTCACACATGCCCCTAAGAAAGGGCATCGCCCAGAAAACGTAGGCAGTAACCATCAGAGCAATAAAAAAGGCAACAACAATGAACATAGAGAGGAAAGACTTTTCATCCAAGAGTCCTAGACAATAGGACTGGGGAACCTATGGCCTCTGGAGTTGATTTCAGCCTCAGCTGAATTTTAATTCTTATGTAGAACAAGTGCAAATGTGTAACTTGTAAATAAAGGAGAAATAATTACATGGAGGAATATTATTCAGGCTTAAAAAAGGATATTCTGTCATCTACAAGAAATGGATGAACCTAGAGGACATTATGCCAAGCAAAGTAAGTTAGTTAGAGAAGGACACATACTGCATAATTTCACTTATACGAGGTATCTAAAACAGTCAAGCTACTAGAAGCGGAGAATAGGAGGGTGTTTGCCAGGGACCGGGGGAAGGCAGAAGTGAGCCATTGTTCAATGAGTACTAAAGTTTCAGTTATTCCAGAAGAATAAATTCTAAAGAACTATTGTAGTATGACATAATACCTACTGTTAACAATATGGTATTGTGTTTTTTAAAAGTCTTAAGACAGCAGATCTCATGTTAAGTTTTTTCACACACACACACACACACACACACAAGAACACAAGAAAAATTCTTAGAGGTGATGGATATGTTCAGTACTTGATTGTGGTGATGGTATCATAGGTGTATGCATGTGTTCAAACTCATCAAAATGTGAATATTCAACGTGTGCAAATTTTTGTATATCAGCTATATCTCAGCAAATCTAAAACACAGGCTGGAAAAAAAGAGAAATATTAATTTTGTCTGGGAAAAAGGATGGTTTCCAAATGGTGAAGAGTTCACTGGAGCATTGAAGGGTGGTTACAGGCGGTGCTCACCCGTTCTAATGCCCGCAGGCCAGGAAGGGAAGGTCTGTCCAGGAGTTCCATGCTGTTGTCTCCCCCTCTGTAGGTCTCTGGATTTCTACTTCCCTTTACTGTGTTCTTGCATCTGAAACTCTCTTTGTGGTGCCCTTCTGCCCTGTAGTCTTTTTCCCCCAAGTAGTATCTCTCTGTATCTCATAGAGATGTGTGTACATATAGAGATAGGTATATTTGCACACACACATATATACATAATATATTCGTTTTCTCTCCTATATTCTCTTTATTTTTCTTCTTTCATTTTCTGTGATACAGAATTGAAAAATGAGTTTTGTATTTCTCGAATAGTAAAGTTGCTTGAATATCATGTATTTCATGTTTCTTGAATTGTTTTGAAATTTCCTAAAGAAGGTAAGTGCAGTTGTTTAAATTTCTCTGTAATTAAAAAACAAGAACAAAGAAACAGAGTTGTCACCTGCCCAACATCTGGCTAATTGTATGTGTCCGTGTGTGTGTGTGTGTGTGTGTGTGTGTGAGAGAGAGAGAGAGAGAGAGAGAGAGAGAGAAAGAAAGAGAGAAAGAGAGATAGATGAAGGGAGGATAATAATTAAAGTTAGAGCAAAGGCCTTGAGCAGAAAACACATTCCTCACTTCTCTTACAGAAAGCAGCAGTTTCTGTCTTACCCCCTCACTCTAGCTCCAAGTAAAGAATAGAAAAGTAAAGAAAGCAGATTATAGTTATGGTCCTGCAGACTTGTGGTATCTTATTGATATGTTATATTAATTCTTCCTTCCTGAAAGTTGGTTCTAATGTTTTGTTTGCTTTTTCTCCAGAAAGAGAAAAAAAATCCTCCTGTCAGCTTTATAATCTACCTAAGAATTAACAGGTTTTCTGAAATATTTATTAAAAATTAATTAGTGAATATTGTATATTTATAGAAGATGTGACTGGATTCTTGTAAGTTGACTTGCTTTCTCTTTTAATATTTAAAAATAAACATAAGGCTGGCTGGAAGAGTGTGGACATAGATTATCACTAAGAGTATTTTTTTTCTCTAGCTATTGGAAATACTTATTATAAAGCCTCAGTGAAATATAACTTAGGATGCGTTTTAATTAGACTTCAATGTTTTCTCTCTGATGGCATCTGGAGAACAATCTGGCTCCATTTCCCGCAATAAGATGCCTTTTGTGGACTGATATTTCAGAATACACCTCAGAGTCACTAGAAAGCACAGCGAAGCTGTCAGCACCCAAAGCTGCCTGTGGTATTCAAACTGGAGAGAGTCATTTTTAGTAGAGCCATCCATATCAACTATCGAGGTGAGACTACATCTATAGGGCATGAATAAAACTTTTCTGGCCCATCCTGACAAAACCTTCAACAATAATTGATACAACTGTCTGTCAGAATCCTGCTTTCAGTTGCAAAGACAGTGTACCAGATCCGGAGGGGGGGCAAGATGAGGGGTCGCTACCCCCACACAGCAGGCCACTTCCCTATCTACAAGTGTTCAAGGCTCTCCCATTGCTGTTAGGATAGAGAATAAGCTTGCTACCTGTGTGATTTGGGTCCTAACCAGCCTCTTTTCTCACCGCTCATTCTCTCAAGCTTTTGTTCAACTGCTTAGATAGGTCATCTCTTTCTCTAATTCACTGGTCTTCAATTAATCTAATTCTCTGCCTGATAGAATGTCTCCTTACTCTTTCTCTTGCCTTTCTTCCATTGTCTGACTTAACTTTCCAGTGTTGGTTTAAATGTCTCTACCTCCAGAACATCTCCTCTTATCTCCAAACTTCATGTCTGCTTCCCCCACCCAAATGCTTCCAGAACACCCAACATTCCCCCTACCACAGCATTTCACATTATACCTTGCTCATCTCCTTGTCTGCATACTCCACTTGATGAAAAGCACTGAGATGTCGTCCTCAGTCTTGTACACCATTGTGTCCAAAGCACCCACCACAGGCACTCAATAAATATTTTTTCAAATGAACAAATTTCAGATCATGTAAGGTGGTACCAGTATTAGGGAATTAAGGTTGGGGGGGGGGATGGACAGGTGAATCATAAAGACTGAGCAGAGAGGTATGGCCCAGCACATAGTATACATCAGGTAGATATCTAAGTAATACCAGCTAAGGGCTGCAGGTGGGTGTCCCTGAGATTAGCAAAGTCTGCATACAGAGATCTGGCTTTGAGTTTCAAGTACCTCAGTATGGAAATCAGCATTCAGAACCCTGAGTCTTGTCTTTAGGAAAGTTTTCCAATGCAAGGGAGAAGTCCAGTCCCAAAGGACCCTATATGGATCAAGATACAAGGTAGAGACCCAATTACTGGAATCAGTATATAATACAAATGATTGGGCATCAAGAACAGGTGAGAACACATCAATTAGGTCTGATGCATGAGGTCAGAGTGGAGCCAGAACAAGGTGGAAGATGTAGACCGCAGGAATCCTTGGGTTTCCTAAAACCCAGCAAAATAATTGGTTCTAGAGCCTGAAGAAAAGCTGGGCCTGTGGAGGCTGTAGAGCTCCTAATATGTTGATCTGAGAGAGGTGAGGACAAAGACCAAGGAAATCATCATACCTGTCAGGCAATTCAGTCATTAGGAAGGCCAAATTGACTTGACTAACAGGGCTGCATCTAGTGGGTACTTTGCATAGACAATCACTGGACAATCTTCTTGGAAGCTTGGGAGGCAGGCAAAGCCAGAGCAGATCCCCAGATCTTCAGTGCACACTGCATTTACTGTTCCTTCAGAGGGTTTTCTACTTAACCCCAGGACCAAGTTGTTTGCAGAGAACTTGTGTCTTTCTCAGGCCTGCATGTTGGTGCCTTTGCCAAACACCATTCTGTAATGCATATTTCATGTCTGATTTGGTCTGAGTCATCACACGATTCAGGGAGCTACTCCACGGTCTAAGAATTCCAGTGGAGCAGAACTTGTTCGTGATATTTTTCTATATGCCTTTCTGACAGCTACCATTTCTACCAAGTTTCCAAGTCATAGCTTCTGCTACAAAAACCAAAAAGGAGTCATCTTAAGTCAGAACAACTGGAAAAAAACCGCAGCCTTAAGACACAATATGTTCCACAACCAAAAATACAAACATTTCAAAGAATTAGGAAATTCATCGTAATAACCTTACAGAGAGTTTGTCCAGAAAACAATACTTCCTAACATTGCTGTTAAGTCCTAGAACTGGATCCGACTCAAACTGCGCAAACTTTTTCTTCATGTTGACATATTTTCCTTTCAACATAAAGAAGGGAAGGGCCCTACAGTGATGAATGCCAATGCATTCTGAGAGACCAGGCTAGTAAAAGAGTTACTTGATTTAAGATTTCCAAAAAAAATCTTCTGCTAGTTGTTCAACAATTGGAATGTAAGCCACAGCTTTCGTATGTTGAATATTGGTGTCCTGCCTCTTCACCAGCAGTTGTGAAAAGAGGCAGATTTTTTTTTTTTTTAAAGGAAGCAGGAAAAGGCTATATAGAGAAAGGGGCCAGTGAATTTTTTTTGTTCTGTTTTGTTTTGCTTGCTAACAGGGTTCATCATTTGAGGCCATTCAAATATCTCCTTATTTCAATAAACCCTGAGCTTTTTCAAAGTACAGTGTGCATTTTATTCACCTCTTTATCTCGTGTGTAGCCCGGAGAGGAGTTACCCAATAAATATTTTTGAGCAATTGAATATGAATATATGAATGAATGAGTGAATGAATGGCTGTGTAAATGACAATTTCCTGGGAAGCACTGTGTCAGAAAGCTCTTCTTTCTTTCCTCAACCTTCCTAAACCAGAAGGAGAGGATAAATCGGCCTAGCCAGCAGGCCAAAAGCAAAGCCACAGAGGAAACAGGTCCACCAAGAGCTACATGCATCTGAGCAGGTTAGAGAGGGCGGCTTGGAGACCATGACTGACGAGTGTCCTCTGGGACAGCTTCCCCAATGCTCTCATTCTTCTCTTTACACTCTCCTGCACTTATTCCAGCAGTTGAGGGGGGTGATAAGAGAGCTGTACCACTGGCTGACTGAGCCTGTTCCTTATGCCCGGCACACTGCTTTCTGTTTATCTCAGGTTATCCTCAAGCAATGAAGAGAAATGGGTCTTAGTGCTTTCACAGTGGGGCAGACAGAGGAAACTGAGGTGTAGAGAAGCCGGGTGACTAGCCCAAAGCTGCACAGCTGACCAGTGAGGATTTGGATTCTAGAGTCTCCACCCTCAGCGCCAGAGAAACACGGCTGTTTTCAGCAGGTTGTCTCACCTCAGAATCATGGCCTCATCAACTCATTGCCAGATGGGACAGGAATATTTGCTGAATAGATGGCACTTTAGAAAACTAATTCCAATTGTTCCACTGCATCCTCCCACTAGTCTGAAGCATGCAAGGTCAAGTGCGCGGGGCAGAGGTAGGGCAAACGAGGACCTGGTGGTGGTGATCTCGAAGCATTTTCAAGGCAGCCAGTGCTGAAGTAACAGGCTTGTCAAGGTGTGGGGTATCTGGGCTTGGGGAATGCAGAGAGCCTGCGGGCTCCCGGGGTCTCTGCTCTTCCACCTTCCTCTCTTTCCATGGGCACAAACCTCTTGCCAGCAGTCATTTCCTCCCCCAGTGTCCTCCCACTTGTCACAAGGTCTCCATCCGCCTAGTCGTAATGAGCAATTTGCTCTAAACCACGAATAGAAATTGGAATTTAATTCATTTTAGTGGCATTTTGAGAAGGGAGATGCTTAAATAAGCTATCTGGTGTCCTCCACATTACCACTGAAGGTTAATCGCTACCCAGTATGCACACTTGAGCTCCAAACTATGTTCTTGAGAAAATGGAATAATTAAACCACAAGTGGCAATTACTTGTATTTTAGTAGGCTTCTTGCTGTAGCAATATTACTAAGTAATATCTTTTCTAAGTTGGCATCCAGCTCTCAAATTTCCATTTCCAAATGTGTGTGCGATCTATTAATTTCTGATAATTTCGCCCAGTGTTGAAAATGGAATGAGGTCATCATCTGACTGAAATCTGAAGTTGGCATTTTGGATGATGGCTTATTCTCCCATAAACTTCTTTGCTTCAGAAATTTGCCTCCACTTGAATATATTCTAAACATACAAATGCCGCCGTATTAGAAATATTTCTGAATAGAAATGTGGCTCTGCTACATCCACGCCGAGTGAGTGTTTCACAGCCATTTAAAATTCTGTTTTTAAAGAATATTTATTGACATGGGAAGATGTCCAGAATACAATATAGATGGGAAAATACATCAAACTTAACGTAGAGTGAGAACATCATTTTTTTGAAGATTTTATTTATTTATTTATTTGTTTGTTTGTTTGGTTAGTTGGTTGGTTGGTTGAGAGGGAGAGGGAGAAGCAGACTCCCCTGCTGAGCAGGGAGCCTGACACGGGGCTCCATCCCAGGACCCCATGATCATGACCTGAGCCGAAGGCAGACGCTTAACCGACTGGGCCACCCACGTGCCCTGAGTGTGAACGTCATTTAAAAAATATCATTCTATACGTGCTGGATATGCACATAGAAAAAAGACTTATAAAGAAATAATGCCAGATATCTCTAGATGGTAAATTTTGGATAGTTTTAATTTCCTTTTTAACTTACTATATTTTCTAATTTTTATAATAGATACATATTAATTTCATGCCTTATTATGTTTATTAATATTTTATAGAGTATTAAAAAAGTGTCTTACTCAAAACCCAAACTCAGAAAAAGCTAAAATGCTCCTTAAATATCTTACCATTTCAACCCCCTCCCCAGAGACTGACATTGTTACTCATTTTCATCAATGGCAGGGTTTCTCAATTGCAGCACTGTGGACATTTTGAGCAGGAAAACTTTCTGGGAGTGAGGGTGTGCCATTCTGTGTACTGTGGGATATTTTGTAGCCTCCTGGGTCTCTATTCACTAGATTCCAGTAGCATGCACCCACCTTTTGGTTATGACAAACAAAAATGTCTCCGCACATTGCCAAATGTCCTCTGGGAATCAAAATCACCCCCGCCCCAGTTGAGAACACCGGTTTATAGCTTCCTAGGCATCTTTTGTATGCATTGGCACACATGTATACTCATACAGAAATGTATCATTTAAGAAATGGAATTATTCTGTACGTATCTATAACTTGCTTTTCTAAAAATTCAATGTTATGTGTTAGTGGCCTTCATAAGTTAGTACATATAGATCTCATGTGTTATGTTAATAAGAAAACAAAAGCATTGTAATAAGAACTTACAAAGAAGAAATGTATGCAATCCCAAGCCAGACAAAGACCTTTAGGAAACTCTCACTCCACATGTGTATATAGTTCAAAGGTGACTGTGGGGGCATATTCTGCCCTCTGATGAATGGAAGGCACCCCAAAAGCCACTGTGACTGAGAACCAAATTAAAAGAAAAGAATGAAGTTACAGGCTCCATTTAGGCAGAATATGGGGGGGGGGAGAAAAGAGAGATGATCTTGGATTCAAGGGGGAAAGCACTATGTCCATCCCCAGAACAAAGCTAGTCAAGAGAAACCTCTGCACAAATGTCTTCTCACCAGTTTCTATAATCCAATACAGGCCAATTTTTTGTCCACTTTTCTCCAGCTCAATCTACAGCTACGAATCTCTTTTTTTGGTGAATATAGAGATTCCAGGACCCACATGAAGACAAGATTTAACCTTTGAATTCACAATAAAAATTTTAAAACAGAATTTAGGTGAATTCCTCTTCCCTAAAGGATACTTCGCTAAACTTCAAGAAACAGAGCATTGGTAGGTCCAGAAGCTCTCACCCCTGTGTCCCCCTCCCTTGTCCTGATTCCAAATTTTCCTCCAAAGGTAAGGGCTATCCTGACACCTTTGAAAATTATATTCCTCTTTTTCTTTATGGTTTATCATCTATGTATGCATCTCTAAATAATATGGCAGCTTTACCTGTTTTTAAACCTTACTTAAATAGAAGCATATTGTGTATTCTTTCTTCTCTTGCTTCTCTTACTTATTGTTATGTTTGTGAGAATTCTCTATAATGTTGACCCCAGCTGTGATTTGGTAATGTTCATTACTATAGGTATAATGTTTTGTGGATATACAAAATGTATTCATACATTTCACCTTTTCTGGGTGTTTGGATTTTTCTAACCTTAATTGTTACCTTTCTGCAATATGCATATTCCTGCCCATGAGTCCTAGGCAGAGGAGCACACATTTCTCTAGGGTGTGGGCCCAGGACAGGATTAACCATGTCAGAGGATCTACATGTGATATAAACCCCCAGGGGCACTGAAGAAAGCCACGCATTGCTCCACATCCTCCCCTACACCTGGATGTCCAAAGCCATTAAAACATTGATGTGGCTCTTAGCTTTGAATGTTATATAACGGAATATCAACATCCATGAAGAAGATAGATGGTATAAAGGCCTCTGCTTTAGTTTGGGGTGCCATAACAAAATACTATAGGTGGGTGGCTTATAAACAATAGAAATTTATTTCTCACAGTTGTGGAGAATGAAAAGCCCGAAATCAAGATACCAGCAGATTCAGTGTGTTGAGAGCTGCTTCTTGGTTAACAGCCCTCTTCTTACTGTGTCCTCACATAGCAGAAGGGCCAGAGTCTCTTCTATAAGGGCATTAATCCCATTCCTGAGGGCTCCACCCTCATGATCTAATCACTTCCCAAAGGCCCCAGTTCCCAAGAGTATCACATCGGGGGTTAGGATTTCAACATATGAATTTTGAGGGTACACATTTAGTCCATAACAGCCTTTGAACTGAATGAACACTACCAGAGTTATCTGGGTGACTCCTTCATCATCCCTGGGTGAGGTGAGACCAGTGTCTTACACATTTCTCTATCTTCCCTTTGATATTCAGAAACTTGTGGGGGAAGGTGAGGATGGGATACCAAGGCAGAGTCTGGAGAGTGCCAAGCAGGGTCCAAGCCAGAGAGTATTTCAAATGTCCAGTCACCAAATCCAAGAGGTCAGCTAAAAAATTAGGTACTAAGTACTTAAATAAAATTATCAAATTCAACTGATAAAAACAAAAACAGGAACCAAGTTATAAGCTCGTACATTGGGCCCAAATGGAACTCATCCAACCCCTTTCCTGCCCACATCTGTTCCTTCAACAGTGTTCCCCATCTCAGTAAATGACTTCACCATCCACCCTGTAGCCTAAATCATAGGAAGAATCTTTTTATGGACTTCTCCCCCTCCTTCACCACCCACACCCAATAGCTTTTTCTCAGATATGCCCACTTCTCTCTACCCCCATCTCCAATATCTTCCTTAGTCCAGGGCATTTTCACTGCTTGCCTGGATACTCCTAAATGTTCTCTCTGCAACCACCGTATTTCAAGCTCCAAAGTAAGGGATCTGATCTGTTTTCATCTCTTCATCAACCTAGCACAGTGCCTGACTCATGGTATTATATTTGGTAAATGAATGAATTTATTCCTTTTTTCCTCCAGAGTGATCTTCTCAAATGCTGATCTGATTGCATTGCTGTGAACTTTTAAACTTTTTCAGGGGCTCCTCATACCTTTTAAGATAAAATTCCAAGTTACTTAATAGAGCTTATGAAGCCCTAAGTAATCTTCTCCTGTCTTAGTTCTCAAGCTTTATCTTTTACAAATCCTCCTCTTGAACCTGTGTCTGAACTTCAAAACTTAGTTAGAGCCTAGAGCACTTTTGCTATCTGTTGTCTCTGGGACTTTGAACATGCTATTTCCTTTCCCTGAAATACTTTCCCAATGGCTATTTCCATCATAGCAGTCATAAGGATTGTTTACCAGTATTCTAGTTCGTTCTCTATCCAAGCACGGCAGGGTTACATTTCCCTGTCCCCTTATAATTATGTGTGGCCATGTCAATCAATTTGGCTAATGGAATTTGCACAGAAGTATCTTGCACCGCTCCTGGGCTGGTGACGGAGGAGTCAGTATATAAGTCATTGTATTCCCTTTGCTTCTGTCTCAGAGAGCATGGAAGCAGAGTTGGAGTCTCCCTTCAATTGGGTTTTTGAGTTTGATCCACAATAAATAAGTACAATGAGAGGGACAGAAATCGTTGATATTTTCAAGCCACTAAGATTTTGGGTTGTTTGTTACTGTAGCAGCACCTGACATATGCTGACTCCATATTCCCTAACTACCCCACCCCATAACATATGCACACAAACGTATCCTTCAGATTTCAGCTTCAGTAGTCCTCCTTGACTCATCAAATCGGAGTTAAGTGCCCACCTGAGTGCTTCTAGAACAAATATCTTTTATTTCCCAGATAACGGTAAAGACAACCCTGCATTATACTTCCTTATCTGATGCTGATTTCAGAGCTCCCAAAACTTTAATGTGTATTTTAATTACCTAGGAATCTCATTAAAATGAAGATTCTGACTCAGTAAGTCTGAAATGCATGTGAGATTCTGCATTTCTCACAGGGCCACAGGTGATACTGATACTCTAGCTCTAGGACCACAGTAGCAAGGATCTGTCTTCTTTGAACTAAAGGCTCTCTGAGGACAGGGAGCATATTTATTTTTTGGTTTTGGTACCTCCTGCACCTGTGAGATACAGTCACTAGTCAGAAAATCAATGAATGAAATCCCCTAGGCAGGCAAGGGGGAACAAGCTGAAAGAATTCCTGAATCTGAGGGAAAGGAGCTACATTGCTTGTCCTTTGTTCTGAAGGGGGCAGGTAATAAATTGGGCCAGGAGCAAGTACATAAAGTGGACACAATAAAATAGGGATGGCTGATTTGATACAGTGAGTAATCGATAAAGTGATGGTTATGGGATTGCAGATTTAAAGGATGGAGACAGGAAGAAATAATAATTTCATTTCCTAACATGAAAGAGATAGGAATTCTAGACATTTACATGGTAAAAAGGAATCCCTGTGGCTGTTATTACTTGAAAGACTACAGATGAGGTATTTTGAGTGCTCTAGATTTCAATTTCTAGAAAACGTTGTGGCATTTGCTATGGTAATTTCTTTTGTTAGCACCAACACCCTCCCCTCTTCATCTAAATGCCAATATACAAAGACTCAAAATATTGCACAGGAAAGAATGGACCAAATTGGGTATTTATGTGTCTCTGTGTGTGGAGTGGGCAGGCTAGAGATGCCTCAGGAAGACTTGGCGATGGGGACAGAGCAGTCATGTGTCCTTAACACTGGCAGGCATGGAAGACTTGGGGAGCTAAACACATTGGGGTCCAGATCTGCTGACTCTTTAAGAAGAAACGGAGGGTGATTTTTTTTTTAAAATGGCCTGATAGAGAAACCAGGGTTTTTTGCTATTCATGACACAATAAACATTGACCTTGGACACTGGAGAAATCATTTCTGATTCAGACTAGTTTCCTCAACCTTAATTTGGAGTTTCCAGACTTAACGTGAGTCCTTCAAGCCCTAGATCTGTTGGGTAAGGAGTGTTTCGATGGCTGCCCATTACTCCCTCTCTCATTTTCCTCCAGAAATCCCAACACCTGAATGTCTGTCCATGACTGTGTCTGGCCATCATGAGTTCTCTCTGATTGACACAAGAGATGACTTTCCTTCTCAGTACCACCCGTTCTGCTTCTGAATGTGCCCATATGCATATACCTTATTTGCAAGTAGCAAATAATCATTGACTCTTTGATTGGCTTTTAAAAATAAGCCTTTATTTTATTTTTTTAAAGATTTTATTTATTTATTTGACAGAGAGAGAGAGAGAGCCAGTGAGAGAGGGAACACAAGCAGGGGGAGTGGGAGAGGAAGAAGCAGACTCCCAGCAGAGGAGCCTGATGTGGGGCTCGATCCCATAACGCTGGGATTACGCCCTGAGCTGAAGGCAGACGCTTAATGACTGAGCCACCCAGGCACCCCTAAAAATAAGCCTTTACTCTACAAAGGGCACCCACAGCATCGGTCATATTGATTTTCTTGGCAGCACACTAAAGTGCATGTAGCCAGCTCCTGAACTGGCCCAAGGCTGTGTCACAGCTGGTATCATAGTGGGGTGGCCTTTAGGAGGCTTATGTAATGTGTGGGATAGAATAGCTTCTGAAAACAATCCATGAGGCAAAGTAGGAGGGATTTCAACTGTGATCATCCCTTTGGCCAGTCTCTCTCTCCTCCTTCCCTGACTCTGCTTCCCCTCCCACACCTCTCTCATCCTCTCCCTTATCTTCTGTTACTACCTTCTGTTTCCAATGAGTATCAAAAATGACATAGGATATTTACTTTATTGGCACATGGAAAAATATCCATCATTATCTCCTCCTCCTTCTTCTTTTTGGTTAGAATACTATAAAGTGAAAAAAGTATGCTTCAAACCATGGCAATATTTTTCCAAAGAATCTTTTTAGCTTCCGCATGGTTTGGGAGAAAAAGAGAGGCTGTTTTCTCTCTTCCTTGGGGGTCACAGGCCCTTTAAAGAGATGGGGATGGGGCTAGCAATTAGAGAAACCAGCCCAGTGTTCTTCCCAGAGGACCCCCCCCATTCCCATCCTCTGTTTCAGGAGCCTCGCTGACCCCGCTTTCTTTTCCCTTTCACAGCTCTCTCTTTACCTGTGTTTCACTCCTGGAAGCCTTCATTTTTCTCACCTACAGGGCTTTTTGCTAAAGATGAAAATTACCGAGAACTCTTTAGAATTAGTTGGTGTGAAAACAATATACATTGATCGGAAACAGCTCAGGAAATGGTTCAAATTGCAGACCTGAAACACTATTCAGGCATGATGATTGGGGGCATTTAGGAGAATTGGGAACGCTTCTCAACATATCATTAAAAGGCAGAAAAGGTGCTTAAATTGTTTCCTTCATTTTACTCAACCTGCTAGTGCAGAGCCAATAAATAGTACAGAGTCACGAAACTAAATTTGATACAGTTGGCACTATTTTAAGGTTGCTGGCTCATGGAGCTATTATTTTGTGACACGTACCTTTTTAAAGAAAACTCAAAGGTGGCTGGTATATATTCAAATATATCCAATATGGGAAACTAAATCACATTTATGCCTCGAGTTTGTGAGTAAAAAGAATCTCAGTATCTGAATTTTCAACTCTAATTTTTCCCACAACATTGCCTTCCTTTGAGACCTCCAGATATAGTTTCTTAATGACCTAGACAAAACAACAAGGATTAGATGGTATTAAGAAAGCAGGATAATAGGGTAGCAAATTATTATTGTACACAGTCCTCTTCTCTCCAGGATGATTTTTAAATCCTATTTAGGAGTTTATCATAATAGCAGAAACCATTTCATCCTAATGCATGAGAAGCTTTCAGAATATTTTTCCAAAGTAAGAATTAGTGTCTAAAAAAAATATTTAACAGTTGCACCAATGTCAATTGTGCCTATGTGCTGATGAATGCACAAAAATTAGTAAATTAAAACAAAGTAATGTTGCTATTTATGTCACTTCTCTCATAAAATGAAACTATTCATAGCTAGCACGTACGGAAAGGTGACTCTATATGGCAAGTACCATACTAAGGGCTTTTACATGCATTATCCTACTTAACATTCAACCAGACCTCTGATGCACAGTTCTGTAAGCATCTCCATTTTACAAATGAAGATTCGCAGAGTTTCAGTAGCAGAGTCAATGCCACTCAGCCCTCATGTGGCAGGGCTAATGCTTAACCCCATGTCTGTCCAACTCCAAGCCTGTGCCCACTCTCAGCATAAAATTAAGTTCAAGAATTCTATAATAAGAGAGTCTGGGTTTCAATTCGAGCTCCACATTCCCTAGCTCAAGGTCTAGTTGAGAAGATTTCTTAATCTCTCTGTGCCTCCATTGTCTCTGTAAAAGGAGTTGATCTATAATCATACCTACCTTGTGATATTGTTATAATGATTAACTAAGATACATAAATCACAAACTGAATAGCATTTAGTAAGTGCTCAACAAATGCTAGTTAATGTCCTTAATTGTCCCTATTTTCCCTGTGCCCAACCCTCCTAGAAAAAACCCTGAGACTTTTTGGTTTTATGTTTTACTTTTCTTCCTCTGTAGAGCACCGAAATGATAATTTTTTAAAAAGTCTTAATTGGGGTGGGGGAAATAGAATAAAAGCCTAACAATAGCACATGGATGACTAGCAGGCTTCTCCAATAATAATTTGATGTTCAACCTCCCCTACAATGAAGACAGCCTCTGGTAAAACTAACCTACTGAAACAGAACAATGCCATAAGTCATCTCCATGCTATGTTGCAAACGGGCTAGGCTGGCTGTTCCCATCAGCAGCCAAGAGCTGGATGGTCCTTAGGTCAAGGGCTTTGAGTGGGTGTTGTTGAGGCTCTGAGCAGAGGGTAAAGGGAAAGGGACTGGGAGAAGCTGAAGGAAAAGAGAACGGGTAGGGAACTAAGGTTGGCTGAAATTATTTCATTTGATTCTAACAACATCCATCTTCCTCCTTCCCACCCCTTCTTCCTCCATCTTTTCCCTATTCCCTCTCCCTCTTCTCTCCCCAATCTCTGTCTCTCTCTTTCTCCTGCCCCCTTCCTTCCTTTATATTGTTGGAGCTCCTACTTTTATTTAGGCCAATTTTTCCATTGAAAAAACTGAGACTAAAAAGATCAATAACAGGGCACCTGGGTGGCTCAGACAGTTAAGTGTCTGACTTTTGATTTCTGCTCATGATCTCAGGGTTGTGAGATCGAGCTCCATGTCAGGCTCTGCACTGGGTGTAGAGCCTGCTTAGGATTCTCTCTCTCTCTCTGCCTCTGCTTCTCTCCCCCCTCCCTTCTCTAAAAAATAAAATAATTTTTAAAATTTAAATTTAAAAAAATAAAAAGGTCGATTGTAAATAATGCTGCTATGAACATAGGAGTACATATATCTTTTTGAATTAGGGTTTTCATATTCTTTGGGTAAATACCCAGTACTGTAATTATTGGATCATACGGTAATTCTATTTTTAATTTTTTGAGGAACCACCATACTGTTCTCCACAGTGGCTGCACCAGTTTGCATTCCCACCAACAATGCATGAGGGTTCCCCTTTCTCCACATCCTCACCAATACCTGTTGTTTCCTGTGTTGTTAATTTTAGCTATTCTGACAGGTGTGAGGTGACTCCTCATTGTGGTTTTGTTTGCATTTGCCTGATGGTGATGATGTCGAGCATCTTTTCACGTGCCTGTTGGCCATCTGCATATTTGCTTTGGAGAAATGACTGTTCATGTCTTCTGCCCATTTTTAAATTGGATTATTTGCTTTTTGGGTGTTGAGTTTTATAAGTTCTTTATATATTTTGGATACTAACCCTTTATCAGACATGTCATTTGCAAATATCTTCTCCCATTCAGTAGGTTGCCTTTGAGTTTTGTTGGTTGTTTCCTCTGCTGTGCAGAAGCTTTTTATTTTGATGTAGTCTCAATAGTTTATTTTTGCTTTTCTTTTCTTTGCCTCAGGAGACAAATCCAGGAAAATGTTGTTACAGCCAATGTCAGAGATATTACTGTCTGTGCTCTCTTCTAGAATTTTTATGGTTTCTAGTCTCACATTTAGGTCTTTAATACATTTTGAATTTATTTTTGTGTATGATGTTAGAAAGCGGTCCAGTTTCATTCTTTTGCATGTAGCTGACCAGTTTTCCCAACACTGTTTCTTAAAGAGCCTGTCGTTTTCCCATTGGATAGTCCTTCTCACTTTGTCAAAGATTAATTGATCATATAATTGTGGATTTATTTCTGTGTGATAGGTAGATAAATGGATAAGGAAAAATGTGGTGTATACACACACACACACACACACACATACATACATACAATGAATAAAGAAAATGTGTATATATCTATGCATTGGAATATATTCAGCCATAAAAAAGAATGAAATCTTGCCATTTGCAACAACACAGATGGAGCTAGAGAGTATAATGCTAAGGGAAATAAAAGTCAGTCTGAGAAAGACAAATACCATATGATTCCACTCATGTAGAATTTAAGAAACAAAACAAATGAGCAAAGGAAAAACAGAAAGGGAGAGTGAGAGATAAACCAAGAATCTGACTCTCAACTACAGAGAACACATTGCTGGTCACCAGAGGGGAGGTGGGCGGGGGGATGGGGAAACAGGTGATGGGGATGATGGAGGGCACGTGTTGTGATGAGCCCCGGGGTGATGTATGGAAGTGTTGAATCACTGTATTGTGCATCTGAAACTAACATAACACTGTATGTTAACTACACTGGAATTAAAAGAAAACAGAAAAGAAAAAATAAGAAATGAAAACATTTGATCTGTGGAATACTACTCAGCAATAAAAAGGAACAAGCTATCAATACACACAACTTCACTATCTCTCAAGAAAATTATGCTGAGTTAATAAAGCCTATCTCAAAAGGTTACCTAGTATAGGATTCTCTCTATATAACATTCATGAAAGGACAAAATTATGGAGATGGAGAACAGAGTAGTGGGTTGTAAGGAGTTAGGGATCGGGGTGGGTGAGGGAGGTGGGTGTAGCTATAAAGTAGTGGTACAAGGAATCCTTGTGATTGGAAATGTTTTGTATCGTGACTCTAGTGATGATTGCATGAACACACACACACATACACACACACACACAGAAATGAGCGCATATACAACTGGTGAAATCTGAAAGAAGCTGATGAATTGTATCAATATCATAAATAAATAGGTCAATAACTTGCTCCAGGTCACACCGTGTGTTTGTGATGGATATTTGTACCAGCTTGTCTTTGGTTCACAAGCTCTTGCTCTTTTTGCTGTATTCCTCTACCTAAAAGAAGACAGTGGGCACATGCAACAAGGGGAGGCATCCATGTAAGAAAACAGGGTAGGAGCCCAAGTGCCTCCAAAAATAGCCAGAGGGCCACCCAGTATCTTTTCAGTCATAAGTGCAGAGTCTATCCTGGAATTTTGTTTATTTTTGCCTTCCACTTCAAGAAAATACTGTGTTGAGTATCACCTGGGCTACCGCCTACCCTTTCTTCTTGTCTGCAGGACAAGAAAAATCTCAGCCATATCTTTCCCAGGGCTTTGACATTTGAATTTTCAGAAAGTGATAAACTATGTTGCCTCTTTGAGGGCTGGGATTCTTCCCTGATTGCTAAACTGCACAGTT
The DNA here is from genome assembly GCF_002007445.2 of Ailuropoda melanoleuca. Taxonomy (NCBI): domain Eukaryota; kingdom Metazoa; phylum Chordata; class Mammalia; order Carnivora; family Ursidae; genus Ailuropoda; species Ailuropoda melanoleuca. The sequence goes on along the minus strand of NC_048225.1, from coordinate 6,505,000 downwards.
TGCTGCACTTTGCTGGATTTGCAAATTGTAAAGATGGCAGCAATCTCCTTGGGGACTGATTATATTTTTCAAAAATCTGCATTTTTGTATTATTAACTCTCAAGGAAGCAAGAAAAAAAAAAGACTTCCCTTCATTAACTGAATACTGCTATGGGCTTGGTAGGTAAAATTAGGCTACTAGAATAATAAAGTCCTTTAGGTATTTCCATTACACCTTTTGGACAAGCAGGTACTCAAGTCTGAGTTAAAATGTATAAAGCACAGGGTTTTGTCTTATATAGGGGAGGGTTTCTAGATGCCCTGTGCTTGTCTTGCCCTCCCTTGAAATATATTCACCTTGTCATTTTCCCTGAGGACAATGAAAGTATTTGTCAATGCCAGCGAGTCTACCATGCCTCATTGCTGGGTACTTATCTCTAGTAATTGTAGCAACTATTTTGCACAGATGGTGTTTATATGTTTGTTTAAAATGCCAAATATTTTTATAATTTGATAAATAAAACATTAGCAAACAGCTTATGGATACATCTACAAGAAGACTGAGCAAGATAATTAAAGATGATCAATCAATGATGGATGCATAACATAACATTTAAAGCGTTCATGATTATTTACCAAATAAATACTTAGAGGCAATGGCAGGAACTATTGGGATGGAATGCTAGCTTTCCCCTTAGTATTCAAAGACCTTAATAGCCCTCCTGAACACTGAAGGAGGAAACACATCTTAGTAACAGCCAAGAAAAGGAACATTTATGAAACAATTTCTCCTGATTGATGATTTGAAGCAGAGAGATGTTTCTGATTAAAAAAAAAAAAATCCAACCCATTTGTCAGCACAACATTGGAAGGAACAAAGTTTCTCATTTGATTTCATTGACTTAACACAACCTGGGAATAACAAGTACCCTGCTATTCCCCAAACCTAGAGAAGAGAGATGCAAGCAGAATAGCTGCTTAATAGAAGCGCTGTCGTTTGTTAGAAGCAATGTCTGTTCCCGTTTCCTCGGACTCGTTAGGAGCAGGAATAAACCAAGCATAGCATCATTTGTTTCTGCAGTACAGCTGAAGTGCCATCAACAACCAAGGTAGAGGTAAATATTTTCCTGCTTTTCAGCAGGAACATGTTCCCGTGGAGCTCCCTGTTCACAAATATACTGTTTCTGCATTCAGTTTCTTAGGGACATCTTCGCCTTTCCCCCTTAATCAGAAAGGAAGAGGCCAAGAAGTGATTCCAGCAAGTCTAAGCACTGCTGCACGGTCCTGCCGGAGAAGCTGCTGATTGCCTGACTTACGGATACTAAGTGGTCATGAATATTCATCTCATTCTGTTTTTTTCCAGTGTTTGAATAAGTGCTTCATCTTACGAGAGCTATTTATGATATCTTGTAGGATTGCAGAGTAATCTATAAGAGAAGAAAAGTTTAGTCGGACATGAAAGAGATACAGGTAGATTTGAGTGTTGAGGGCGGGTATTTCATAAGGGTAACACGTCTCAATCCTAGAAGCAATTTAGAATCTCCAGGGGAGAGACTAAAACATACATTGTATGAATTAAATCAGCATCTTTGGAGGTGGGTAATGACATCATTTTTTTTTTGAAATTTCCTAGATGAGTTTAATGTGTAACCAGGATGAGAACCACTGTTTGAGCTCCTGAATATAATTTTACAATCTGTAAAGAGAATGGATTTTTTTTTAAGACAGGGAGAGAGGAGGGGTGAGGGACAGAGAGAGAGAGAGAGAGAGAGAGAGAGAGAGAGAATCTCATGCAGGCTCCATGCCCAGCGCAGAGCCTGACGTGGGGATTGATCTTACCACCCTGAGATCATGACCTGAGCCGAAATCAAGAGTCAGGAGCCTAACTGACTGAGCCACCCAGGTGCCTCTAAAACTGACAATATTTAACATGATATAGAGAACATAGCTGTTGCCTTGCCAACACCCATGACACACATATGCTGCTGTGAGCAACAATACGGCAAGGGTGGGCCTGCCCCTCACTCTGTTGCTTCTATGCCCAGGGTGCCCTCAGTGGTCATGCCCATCAGGGTAACAGGAAGCCCCTAGCCCAAATGTCCAGTAACCCTAGCCTTTTCTGGCCAATCAGGATGGCTTTTATTCACAATGGTGGGACTGAACTGTCTTTCTCCTCTAGGAATGAAAGAGCACCTTGCCCCCAGCCATTTCACAACCCCAAGGAAATCAGACTGAGGATGAAACTAACAGAGGGAGGAAACAATGAAGCTATTGTCCAATTATGAAAGCCACTAAATCATTTCCTTTCCATTTAAGTCACTTTAAATTAGTTGTTGTTATTATTACTTATAACCGAAAGCATACTGACTGCTTCATCTGAAAAGGCTACAATAGGTACTAGCAAGGTGCAAACTAGAAGCAACCTTTCAGGGACAAATAGGCAAAAATGCATCAAAAACTTTAAAAAGAATCACACCTTTCACTTTATAATCCTGCTTCTAGCCGTTTACTCCAAGGAGCTAATCACAGATGGGTAAAGATTTGTGTTAGAGAGCATTCATAACAGATACGTTTAATAGCTAGATATTAGAAATAGCTGGAATGATCAATTTAGTAATCTTACATAAGTGAGACTCGGTGCATTTATATGGAGCAATCATTAAAGTCACATTTTTAACAGTATTTATTAATGATCATGAAGATATGAAGAAGAAAATGTGTATATCCGAACAGAACTATAACCCAATATAAATAATTATTCTGGCTAGTGGGATTGCAAGCAATTTTTATTTCCCTCCATGGACCTTTCTGTGTTTTCTAAATTCTCTATAATGAGCACGTATTAATTTTATAACCAAAGAAAAAATGATTTGGAGCACAAATGGTGGCTAAGTCTTCTCCCCACGCTGTGTCTTTCTCATTCTTCCCAGAGCATGTCCCTTCCTTAAGAACAACTATGAAGCCCTGAGAGGCAACAGTCAGATTTTGCAGAATTCCCCCTTCCAGGGTTTCCGGCCTCCTCATCTGAGCTCTACTGTCAGCAGCCCTGCAGTTAGCAATCATGGGGCCTCACTCCCCCTCTGCGTCCTTTCTGGGGCCTTCTAAGCAGGGCTCTGCTGAAAGGAGCAGAGAGGGAGTGGGGTCTGGGAAGCTCTCCTCTTCTGCTACACCTCTGTATCATAGATTTTTTTTAAAAAAAGAGTTAAAAGTCATCTATTATAATTGATTGACCAGCACAACAGACAGCTTGACCTATTTTCACCAACCTCAATGCAATTTAAAAGCCACGTATTAAGAATTACTTGAAATCTCTGTTTTGCCAGAGTGAAGGACCCAGTGCCCCTCTGTTACTACCTTAAAGGAATCATTACCCTTCTCTGGCTCTCTTTGCTTTTCAAAAAAAGACAGAAGTATTTTGAAAGCCACGAACTGGGTGCACAGTGCTGACACCTTCAGCACATCTCACCGCAGAGATGGACAGGTGTCATATATGCAACTGTGTTGTATTCAAGGCCAAAGTGGAAAGAAAAACAGAAGAGAGAAGGCTCAAATCCAGCAAATGAAGAAAAACATCCCTTATCCTTCTGAGCTCCAAGTGCTTCCCCAGTCAGTAGGCCTGACCACTGTGGTGGACGACCTGAGCAGTGCCTTCCATTTGGGGTGGGGCGAAGGACTCCCCCCAAAACGAAATTCTGTCCTGCTTCCCAAATCCTCTCAGTGTGGAAACGGCTTTGAATAAAGCTAGGAAAGGCGAGGACGGTGAGAAGCTCCACAGTAAAGACTGCTAACAGGGATCAAACATCGTAGTTAATGCAGAAAGGAGATTAACACAGTGAAAATTAGCCAAGCAATTAAGATAATCTGCATCCACTGTGGTTCACACACCAGATCAGGGTTTCTCAAACTTTAATGTGCACAGAAGCTACCTGGGATATTTTTTAAAATGCCAGTTTCTTATTCAGTAGGTCTGGGGTGAGATTCTGGATTTGTAACACGATCCCAGCTGATACTGCTGGTCCAAGAGCCACCTTGACTAGCAGAGTTCTACATCTAGGAGATGCATGGGGCCTGGATCTCAGCTGTGGGGCTGCAATTTCTCCATGCAGCCCAGCAGGGTGAGCGTTCCTGGGGAACTGGACCTTCCAGGTGGCTTTGTGAGCACTGTGATAAAGACCAAGGACAATGAAAGCAGCACAATGCAACATGTTGTAAGTGGCTAAAAGCATCATTTTTGGGGTTGGAATCCCTACATCTTTTAATACATTCAAACCTTAGGTTACTGAAAAGCTCTGAGTCTTAGTTCCTCAACTATGAAATGGGATAATGACTCCAAGGGTTTTATGTGAGATAAAATGCGAAACACCTGATACGGTAAAATATAGAACCAGTGGCCAAAATGTAGCACTTGTTCATAAGGTTATTAACGTCACGATTATGGCCATGTTTGGTATACCCCTGAGTTATATATAAGTTAATATAGCTATATAAAAAAGAAGCTTCCAGGGTTAAAAGGTGGTGTTGCTAGTAATGTGTTCCCCAATTTTCCTTGGTCCATGATGTCCACACACACCTTTTAGATCTGAAATGCCTCTTTATCTTGGAACCCTTTCTTGTCTGGGAAGTTGTAACCAGCCATACCTTTCATTGGAAGAATGTCACATAGCCTATCTCCAACCTGTGCGTAAGAAAGGGGAATTACCTGACCTGGAAGGAGGAGCCAGTAGAATGTCTAAAGGTTCCCACAAGGTGTTGATCTTAATCTAAGAAGGTGACCATTCTTGTAATGAGAGTTGAATGAAGAGCATGGGGGAAGGGAGAAGATTGAGGGGTTATCACTTATGGAAAGCCTACCGAATCTGGGTACCTTATATACTTGCATCCCCTACCTTACTTAATGCTTACGGCAACTCTATGGAGTAAGTAGAAATGAAACGATTAAAAGAGATGGAGCAGAGATGCCAACCAAGTTTCTAAGGTCTCATTACTAAAAGTAATGGAGGGGGGATGCAAATCCAAATCTCTCTGACATCAAGACCCTCCTGACCTCAAATGACTCCTGCCTCGCATCTGGCATTCTCATCATTTGAGTCATTGCTTGAAGGCCTTTGGAAAACAAGTATTCTTTCTTGACTGCGGAGGGTTCCATGTTTGCTAGATGGTATCAGACGATAGCTTAATAAATGAGAAGTCATAGCTGGGAAGGTACAAATAGCAATGGAGATCATAAAAATGAGTTTACAGGAAGGCCTGCTGCTGACAAAGAGAGAAGATGGGGATCAGAGGAGGCACTGTGAGGGCAGCAGTTGCCCCCAGTGGGGTGATGACACTCAGAAGGAAACCAGGGAGGAAGCCAAGAGCACCTGCCGACCTCTCAATTTTTCCCAGATTCTTCCTAACCAAGTCACGTCAATATGTTGGGGCCCAGCCCTCAGAGCTTCTCCCTGGAGTTCTGGGACTTGCTCATAATTCCAAGGATCCTGAAGGCCAGACTATACCATCAGTTTCAGATTGAATGAAGTAGACCTTGAACTCCAAGAAATTTAATCAGAAAGCAAAGACTTCTGGACTTGGCTCTACCACCTTTGGTCTAGGGTGGCTTCACCAGGCCCATGTGCAAGTGACCAGAGAAAGCCAGTGTCTGGAGAGAGAAAACTGAAGCAGATATGCCGAGAGAAGCAATGACAAGACACCATGTGAATCTAAGGACATGTGGGGAAAAGCTGACAAGGCAACAGGCTGCCTGGCATCCCACCTGCTGTCCAGTCTCTGGTTCCAGCTGCCCGTGAGGCCAGTTACACTTCCTGCTCTGAAAGATACCCTGTTTCTTAGCAATTGGTGCCTCATTTATGTTAAAGTAACTTTGAACAGATTGCTCTTACTTGTGACCAAGCAATTCCTGACCAAGGTGACGACAATCTCATTCGGCCAACTTTGGCCCGTGAAAGTTATTTCTGCTTCCCTGTTCTCCTTTTCACACAGAGAGAGCAGCTCCTCAGCCCAAACCACACAGGTGACTCTGGTCAGCTATAGCTCACCAGCAGACAGTCCCCAGCAAATGGGTTTTTCATTATAATGTTCCACTGCTCTAAAGGGCAGTCACACTTAGCTGGTCAATTTTAATCAAATCCTTTGCCCACAAAGTCAGAAAGGTACAGGCTTAAATTTGTCCCATGAAAATTGCTCTCAGCTGATAAAAGGCATTTTATTTAAATTGTTAACAGTGTATACTTAGTGCAAATCTATTTCAATTACAAGAAGCTAAGAAGAACTCTGACTATCAAATCCCTCTGCAGTAACTTCAACCCATTAAATCAGAACAATTTACCTTTCATCCATTGCAATCGTGAATGCAATAATGAGGTGGGAAACAACAAAGACACCAAATCATTTAATTTAAAAGAAAAAGTGAGCCACAATTCTAATAAAATCTTCTCACGTTCCTAATACAATAATTTACCTTCTCTCTTTTCTTTTGTAGATTTTAAATGAAATTTCTGTGCAAAATAAGCCAATGAATTAGATTTCCATGCAAGATCTCAATACATTGAGGATGTTTCTAATGATCATGTCCTTCATATTAATTCCAAGGAACATCTGCTGTTTAGCTTACCCATTGGAAATTCCAAGCTTTCAAGGGGTCAGCAGTACATAATCAAGTACAGCGACTCAGGCTCAACACATTTGTAGCAGCATAAGTATATTTTCATTAAGAATGGCCCACGTTTTTCATTTTCAGTGTAGTTTTGATGACCAATACACAGGACACCCAAAATACCATCACATTTCCAAAGCCTATATAATCCCACATCCACTGCTAGGTCCGGCTTGGGAGAGTACCCGGGAATTTGGTTGGAGTCCAAGATATCTAAGATTCACTGTTTCTTCCCAGGGCTCTAGAACTTCTGAGAGTCAGGGATTCTTTGAAGCAGCCCAGGAGATATAACTGGATTTTGCAATTCTATGTCATTCAAAAGCAAACACTCTCAGAAGGACCAATGGAAAGGACTGAAAATTCCTGGATAATCCTGGTATGTTCAAAATACCTTGTACTGCAGTCAAAAATTTAATAATACTTATAAAAATGATAACACAGATTTGTATTGGCATTCTAGAATTTATAAAGCACTTTTACATATATTATCTCATTTGTTCTCAAAACTAGGCCCAGTAGCACTCATCATTATGTTCATTTTAAAGATGAGCAAACTAGGACTGAGGGAGTCCTACCGAAGTGATTTGCCACTAGTCCCAGAGCTAGTAAGAGGCAGAGTCAGGACCCAAATCTAGGTATTCCAACTCCTAGATGTATGTTTTCTGCCACTATATTTAACATCCATTTATTTAAACCTACTATTCCTTAAGTTATTACAATCCAACTTTTTCAAAGATAGAGCAACATGACTGGTCACTAAATTCTGAACATTAAAATTCATAACCAACTTGTTAAAAAATGCTCTCATAGTGTTGTGGCATCATGGAAATTAGTTCAGTTTCCTGGGTTGGAACAATGTAACTCTGAGTATCTGCAGGGACTTCCCACACCCTCTTGCCCTCCCCCACTCTGCCCAGACATAAAAGGACAGCATAGCATCCCTTCTTTGAGCCACTGGGTCAAAATACACACAAGGTTCTCTTGGGTTCTGTTATAATTTTTTTCCTCACATTTTCTTCCTGGTCCCTCAAAAATGTAGTTTCCCACATGAAAAAGGCCCTTACCATGTAAATAAAATACCAGGCTCCAGATACCCAGAGAATATGTGTGAGGAAAACACGGTCCCTGCATTCAGCAATGTCTGTCCAGAATAGCTCTTCTTGAGCAACTGGATTAACCTTGCTTAACCCCACTTTTATTTACCTGTAAAAAGGAACTGACCATCCCCACCCCACATAGTCGTGCTGAGATTTAAAAAGGGATTGTACATGAAGGTGCCTGGCCCAGAAATTGTCAGTCCCCTTTCTCCTTCTCCTCTCTAGAAATGACATAGGCCCTAAGGAAGCACAGAATTCATCATATCCCTCTTAGAGGTCTGCATGATGCTTGGCATACAGAAGGTGCTCTATAAACACACATGGAATGAAACAGAGGTTTTGGGCATTCATTCCTTATTTTAGCTGCTGACCGCCAGGCAAAGCAATCAACAATGTTGGCTGCAGCATTTACCAGCTATATTAGCAGTTTTTTCTTATAATGTCTGTTCTTCGCAGAAAATTGCCATATAAACTGAGACACAGGCCTCTCAGGCATTGGCAGAGCATTCCCCCAGGTTGAAACGAATGTGAGACATAATACTGGGCCCCTGCTGGGATCATAAGAACTAGGGTCTGGTGCCAGCCCTGTTTCACTGGCTTTGTGATCTCAGTTATGTCTTTGGAGTTCAAGTTACCAATTGATAAAAAGGTGCACATTAAACTAAATCTTCTTCAAAGTTGCTTTTATCCCTATATTTTGTGATTTCTCTAAGCATAATCCTTTAATTAAAGATGTAGACTTATATGACCAAAATTTTGTAGTTTGGTCACCAAATTATTGTTTTAAAGTTGTCATTAGGCTGACAACGTTCTTCTAAGAGTGAAATCAACCAGGGATATCACTGTTGAGTCTTGACTTTGGTTCTGAGCTTTGAGGCTCATGATTTTACAATTTGGTTTATTTTAAGTCAAACTATTCCAATTGCTACTTTGGTTAAATTAAGGGAAAAAATTCTTCTGAAAGAATTCAATCTCTTAGACTATTAGGCTTTTACAGAGGAAGCATAATGATGTAGGTACCCAGATTTTGGTCTGTCCCTACACTGGGCATAGAGTTTTTTTCTTCCAATAAGGATAATGGAGTTACACAGTTATAATATTTTATCCCCTTACAAATAAACAAACAAAACAAAAAATATTTTATTCCTTAATGTTAGCTCCATTTCTCTAATCACTTCACAGAAAATTCATTTAAAAAGTTATCTATATTTGCTGTATCCAGTTTCTCTCTCCTCATTCTCTCTTAGATTTAGTCTAGTCAGGCTTTCTTCCCCATCACTACAAACTGATAAGTGTTCTTATCAAGTCACCAATGATTACCATGTTGCTAAGTGCAATGACTGATTCTCCCTTCTCATTCATCTTGATCTACTGAAATATTGGATACAATATTGGATACACTCCTTCTTTAACTTCTTTCTCTTGGCTTCCAGCACACCACACATCCCACATATCTTTCTTCCTACCTTAATGGCTACTCTTTCTTAGACTTCTTGTTGGTTCTTTTTCATATTCACAGACTCTAAATATTGGGGTACCCCAGGATTTTCTTCTGTATTTAAACTGGTTTCATTGGGGATATCATCCTGTCTCATAACTTTAGATTCCATCTATGTGCCAATGATGCAAAAACTTGTATCTGTAGCATGGATTTTCCCCTAACTTCTCATTTCATATATCCAATGGCTACTCAACATTTCTACTTAAATGTCCAGTAAATATTTCATATACAATATGTCCAAAACTTGATCTTACTTCAGAGCTTGCTTCTCCCGTAGTCTTCCCCATCTCAGTTAATGGCAAACAAATCAGATCAAAAGCAGTTTTACCTTTCTTTTTTTGTCTCCTACAATATATCTCATCCATCAGTAAATCCTGTTGACTTTATCCTCAAATTATATTCAGATTCTGACCTATTCTCATTGTATATACCACTGCTACCATCATGGACCGAGCCACCTCATTTCTCACCTGGATTACTGAGAAACACGTCCTAACTATTCTAACTCTGCCCCTGCTCTCTGAGGGAGTACATTCAATACAGCAGTTTAGGTTATTCCACTGAAATAAAAGACAGGTCATGTCTTCCCATGTGACTCAGAGTTAAAGCCAACATACTTAAAAAGTGTAAAAGCCCTACATAATCTGTCCCCTAGTTACCTCACTAACCTCATACTCTTCCCCTTACTTACTCCATTCCTGCCACAATGGCCTCTTTGATGTTCCTTAATGGACCAGGCATAGTCTCACCCCAGAGCATTTGCGCATACTGTTTATTCAGCCTAGAATTCTCTTCTCCCACATATTTATATAGCTTGGGCCCTCATTTCTTTCATATTTTGGCTTGATTGCCCCCTTCTGAATGAGACCTTTTCAAATCAGTCTATTTAAAATTCCAACTTTCTTACCCCACCCCACCGAATACTCCCTACCTCCCGTCCCTACTTTATTTTTCTCCATAACATTTTCTGTGCCTAATGTACTATATAATTTATTTATTTATTTGCTTGCTATTGATTTCCTTCCACTGGAATGTAAGCTTCAGGAGGGTAATAATTTGTTTCTATTTTACTCATTGCTAGAGCCTCAGCTCCTGTAATGGTACCTGGCATAGGGTACCACATATTGAATAAAATATGTTATATTGAGATTTTGAGTGTTGTTGAGATTTTTGCCTACTCCTGTACAAGGAGGCATATCTATGCACCATTTTTGTGAAAGTCTCAAATGCAGAGCAAGTCTGATTTTCTTTATGAGCTCTCTAGAATCCCACAGAGTGGCAGAGATGAGGAGACTTTTCGAAACAAGCAGGCCACAATGATCTTAACACAATTCCGGGTCATCTCACAGTCAACTTCTCCAAATAACGGGTAATTTATTATTTTAAATTAGATCATGTCATTACCTTCTACTCCAGTTGTTGAAGGTCAAAAATCTCCAGTTCTGTTTTAGCTCCAGGCACTTTAAACTAGTGGTCTTGTCATGCCTTGGGACAAATTTGCTGCCTACAGCAGGGAAAAAAAACCCAAAAAAACAGATATAGTAAGCTTGTCCCACTTACTCATCTTTTAGAACTTGCTTCAAACACCACTTCTTCTCTGAAGTTTTTCTTGAACCCACCTCTCCCCTCTAAATAACTTAGAAATCTTTCCCTCATTTTTGCCATCCTAAGAGTATTCCTATTATAACACTTGAAATATATATAATGTCACTGCATGTATTTGTTTTTAAGTCCATCTCTTCAATTAGAATGCAAGTCCCTGAGTTCAGACTTTTTTTGTCTTCATAACCCTAGAAACTAGATAGGGCCTGGTATATAGTAAACTCTCAGAAAATATTGGCCAAATGAATGAATACAGGTGAACAATCAGTGACCAATTGATGGTGGCTTGCCAAGTCCACAGCCATGGGGCGCACACCACCAAAAAGGTTAATTGGAGAGATTGTAGTAAGTATTATAATCATTATCACTATTATTATCACAGTCTTCATCATCAAAGAACTCTGTACGGTGCTAAGCTACGGTCCCTCTACGTAAGGACGTTAACAGTCACACTGAAGACATAGGCATGCACATAAAAAGGTGACTAGCAATAACAAAGAGCATAGGATAAATGTTCGGGGAGCTGGACAAACAAAAGAACAGCCAAGGGTGATCAAGCAGATATGAGCACTGAACTGTGTCTTGAAAGACAGAATGACTGAGACGTTTGTACGAAGAGGGAGTGCGTCCCAGGCAGTTCTTTCTTTTTTTTTAAAGATTTAATTTATTTATTCGACAGAGATAGAGACAGCCAGCGAGAGAGGGAACACAAGCAGGGAGTGGGAGAGGAAGAAGCAGGCTCCCAGCAGAGGAGCCTGATGTGGGGCTCGATCCCAGAACACTGAGATCACGCCCTGAGCTGAAGGCAGACGCTTAACCGCTGTGCCACCCAGGCACCCCCGTCCCAGGCAGTTCTGACCATAGCAAACCCTGAGAGACACGGACAATGTACTCCACTCTTCAGTGAGGCATGTTAAAAAGGAAACCACCAAAAAAAATGGCGATGTCTTTGTTAGATTCAAATTGTTCACTTTCAAAGAACACGAATTTTGGATTTAGACAAAATAAGGGAGATGTGATGGGAAAATATACAATCAAAAGAGCTACAGTTCTAGTTCAAGGTCTTCCTCATTTGAGATTTTGAGCTCGAGAACTTTCCTCCATTTCTTGAAGAACCAGTTCTTTGTGGAATGGAAAACTAGATGTGCCTTTGCAGGTCACATAAATGTGTATGGTAAATAAAGCTGATGAGGAGGTGAATACTTATAAAATGGTGACTGCAATATGTCTCTAGAGACTTTTTTGAAGATTAGGATTTACCCTGATTACACAGGCAGGGAATTTGTTAGCCATGATGAGTTTCCTGCCTTCCTGCAAATTCCATGACTTGTTAGCGTGATAGGACGCATGCTATAACCAAATAGGTACTTCTACAGTGCTGCTGGGATGACAGAACCGTGGCAAAGACTCACAGAGTACTCACTGCATGCTAGGTGTATTTCTTAGCTAGCCACTTCCTTTAATCCTTGCAGACTTATTATTATCCCTGTTTCATGGATAAGCACACTGAGGCTCATGTGGTATGAGCCTGCCATACTGTCCCCAAAGCCATCCTCCTAACCGTCATGCTTAAATGCTCTGAAAAGACCCGAAACAAGTACATTAAAGTCATGATTCCTCATAAAAGCTGTAGTGATATCAAAAACCTGGCAAAGAAAAAAATAATGCTTCTGCTGGTTTAAAATCATACAACAGACACAATAACAAAAACAGAAAGTTATTTTTGGACAGCAGATAGAGTTTTTAAACAGAGGTAAAATCAGAACCCGAAGAGAGAGGGAGGAGTTAAGAGACGGAGGAGTAGGGGACCCCTTTTTCAGTCGGTCCCCTGAGTCGAGCTGGATAGGTACCAGATCAGCCTGAACATCCATGGAATCAGCCTGAGACGCAGGAAGATACATCTGGATCTCTACAAATGAACATCTCCAGTGATGAGTATTGAGGTACGAAGCGGGGAGCCATGAAACCGCACACAGATATCGGAAGATAAACGGAAGGGGGAGGGAGCCGCTGCGCTTGGGCACCGGAAAGCGGTAGCCACCTGCACGGGGGAGGGGGCGGACTCGAGGACGGCACCCGCGAGAGAGCAGACTGAGACTGTGAGACGGGGAACATGAGATCAGACTGAAAACCGGAGCTCCAGTGTGCTCACTGGAACCAGACTGAGACCGGGAGCTCCAGAACGCAGGGGCGGCTGGTGGCTGGCGGTGTTAGAAACACAAAGGACAGAGACACGCAGGCCCTGGAAGTGAGGGCTGGGACGCTGGGTGTGGGGCACACATCCCGGGATGCTGCAGGGTTGAGCAGCACCAANGTTGAGCAGCACCAACAGAAAGAGAGTTAAAGTGGCCAGAACATCAGTGGAGAATGGTCTGCGATCCCTCTGTTCTGAGACAGAGGCTGAGATTCAGCCACTGCTGCTCTGACTCTCAGAAGAGGCACAGCAAACCGCCAGGGAAAGCTGCCAGAGAAGAAAAGCCTGGAAATACCGGCTCACAGTGTGCCCATCCCCATGCCCCCTTGCACGGGACACGGAGACTCTACCCAAACAGGGTTGCCAGAGTATCAGCGCAGCAGGCCCTCCCCCAGAAGGCAGGCTGAAAAATCAAGAAGCCCACATCCCTAAGATCCCTATAAAACAAGGGCGCACGGCCTGGGTCCCGGTCAATAATTTGGGCTCTGGACAACCCCGCAACCTCTCCTCATCAGAATGACGAGAAGGAGAAGTCCCCCCCAGCAAAGAAAAGACAATGAGTCTGTGGCCTCTCCCACAGAACTAATGGATATGGATATAACCAAATTATCAGAAATGGAATTCAGAGTAACAATGGTCAAGATGATGTGCAGACTTGAAAAAAGTATTAAAGAAAATGTTAATGAGAATATAGAATCTCTAAGGGTGGAAATGAGAGCGAATTTGGCAGAAATTAAAAATTCTATGAGCCAAATGCAGTCAAAACTAGAGGCTCTGACGGCCAGGGTGAATGAGGCAGAGGAACGTATCAGCGAATTGGAGGATGAGTTAGTAGAAGAAAAAGCTAAAATAGAATCTGGACTCAAAAAAATCAATGCATAGGAATGTAGGTTACGGGAGATTACTGACTCAATGAAAGGTTCCAATGTCAGAATCATCGGCATCCCTGAGGGGTTGGAGAAAAACAGAGGTCTAGAAGAGATATTTGAACAAATTGTAGCTGAAAACTTCCCTAATCTAGCAAGGGAAACAAGCATTCGTGTCCAAGAGGCAGAGAGGACCCCATCCAAGCTCAACCAGGACAAACCTACGCCACGGCATGTCATAGTGCAATTCGCAAATATTAGATCCAAGGATACAGTATTGAAAGCGGCCAGGGCAAAGAAATTTCTCACGTACCAAGGCAAAGGTATCAGGATTACGTCAGACCTGTCTACAGAGACCTGGAATGAGAGAAAGGCTTGGGGGGGCATTTTTAAAGCTCTTTCAGAGAAAAACATGCAGCCAAGGATCCTTTATCCAGCAAAGCTGTCATTCAGAATTGATGGAGAAATAAAGACGTTCCAAAATCGCCAATCATTAACCAATTTCGTAACCACGAAACCAGCCCTACAGGAGATATTAAGGGGGGCTCTATAAAGGTAAAAAGGCCCCAAGAGTGATACAGAGCAGCAAGTCACAACCGATACAAAGACTTTAAAGAGAAATGGCATCATTAAAATCATATCTGTCAATAATCTCTATCAATCTAAATGGCTTAAACTCTCCCATAAAACGCCACAGGGTTGCAGATTGGATAAAAAGACATGACCCATCCATTTGCTGTCTACAAGAGACTCATTTTGAACCCAAAGATGCATTCAGACTTAGAGTAAGGGGATGGAGTACCATCTTCCACGCAAATGGACCTCAAAAGAAAGCTGGAGTAGCAATTCTCATATCAGATAGACTGGATTTTAAACTAGAGGCCATAGAGAGAGATACAGAAGGGCACTATATTATTCTTAAAGGAAGTATTCAACAAGTGGATATGACAATTATTAATATATATGCCCCCAACAGGGGAGCAGCAAGATACACAAGCCAACTCTTAACCAAAATAAAGAGACATATAGATAAGAACACAGTAATAGTAGGGGACCTCAACACCCCACTATCAGAAATAGACAGAACACCCTGGCAAAAACTAAGCAAAGAATCAAAGGCTTTGAATGCCATACTCGACGAGTTGGACCTCATAGATATATATAGAACACTACACCCCAGAACCAAAGAATACTCATTCTATTCAAATGCCCATGGAACATTCTCAAGAATAGATCATGCTCTGGGACACAAAACAGGTCTCAGCCAATACCAAAAGATTGAAATTATCCCCTGCATATTCTCAGACCACAACGCTCTGAAATTGGAACTCAACCACAAGGAAAAACCTGGAAGAAACTCAAACACTTGGAGGCTAAGAACCATCCTGCTCAAGAATGACTCGATAAACCAGGAAATCAAAAAACAAATTAAACAATTTATGGAGACCAACGAGAATGAATACACAACGGTCCAAAACCTATGGGATACTGCAAAGGCAGTCCTAAGGGGGAAATACATAGCCATCCAAGCCTCACTCAAAAGAATAGAAAAATCTAAAATGCAGTTTCTATATTCTCACCTCAAGAAACTGGAACAGCAACAGAGGGACAGGCCTAACCCACTGACAAGGAAGGAGTTGACCAAGATTAGAGCAGAAATCAATGAATTAGAAACCAGAAGCACAGTAGAGCAGATCAACAGGACTAGAAGCTGGTTCTTTGAGAGAATCCATAAAATTGATAGACCACTGGCAAAACTTGTCCAAAAACAAAGAGAAAGGACTGAGATTATTAAAATTATGACTGAAAAGGGAGAGGTCACGACCAGCACCATTGAAATTGCAAGGATTATTAGAAACTTTTATCAACAGCTATATGCCAAAAAACTAAACAATCTGGAAGAGATGGAGGCCTTCCTGGAAACCTATAAACTACCAAGACTGAAACAGGAAGAAATAGATTTCTTAAATAGGCCAATTAACTATGAAGAAATTGAGTCAGTGATAAACAACCTTCCAAATAATAAAACTCCAGGCCCAGACGGTTTTCCTGGGGAATTCTACCAAACATTCAAAGAAGAAATAATACCTATTCTCCTAAAGCTATTTCAAAAAATAGAAACAGAAGGAAAGCTACCAAACTCATTCTATGAGGCTAATATTACCTTGATCCCCAAACCAGGCAAAGACCCCCTCAAAAAGGAGAATTACAGACCGATTTCTCTAATGAATATGGATGCCAAAATCCTCAACAAGATCCTTGCTAATAGAATCCAACAGTACATTAAAAGGATTATCCATCATGACCAAGTGGGATTCATACCTGGGATGCAAGCATGGTTCAACACTCGCAAATCAATCAATGTGATACATCATATCAACAAGAAAAGACTCAAGAACCATATGATCCTCTCAATTGATGCAGAAAAAGCATTTGACAAAATACAGCATCCTTTCCTGATTAAAACCCTTCAGAGTGTAGGAATAGAGGGTACATTTCTCAATCTCATAAAAGCCATCTATGAAAAGCCTACTGCAAGCATTATTCTCAATGGGGAAAAGCTGGAAGCCTTTCCCTTAAGATCAGGAACACGACAAGGATGCCCACTCTCGCCACTATTATTCAACATAGTACTAGAAGTCCTTGCAACAGCAATCAGAAGACAAAAAGGGATCAAAGGTATCCAAATCGGCAAAGAAGAAGTCAAACTGTCTCTCTTTGCAGATGACATGATACTCTATATGGAAAACCCAAAGGAATCCACTCCCAAACTATTAGAAGTTATAGAACAATTCAGTAAGGTGGCAGGATACAAAATCAATGCCCAGAAATCAGTTGCATTTCTATACACGAATAACGAGACTGAAGAAAGAGAAATTAGGGAATCCATCCCATTTACAATAACACCAAAAACCATACGTTACCTTGGAATTAACTTAACCAGAGACGTAAAGGACCTATATCCTAGAAACTATAGATCACTTTTGAAAGATATTGAGGAAGACATAAAAAGATGGAAAAATATTCCATGCTCATGGATTGGAAGAATTAACATAGTTAAAATGTCCATACTACCCAGAGCAATCTACACTTTCAATGCTATCCCGATCAAAATACCGAGGACATTTTTCAAAGAACTGGAACAAATAGTCCTTAAATTTGTATGGAACCAGAAAAGGCCCCGAATCTCCAAGGAACTGTTGAAAAGGAAAAACAAAGCTGGGGGCATCACAATGCCGGATTTCGAGCTGTACTACAAAGCTGTGATCACAAAGACAGCATGGTACTGGCACAAAAACAGACACATCGACCAATGGAACAGAATAGAGAACCCAGAAATGGACCCTCGGCTCTTTGGGCAACTAATCTTTGATAAAGCAGGAAAAAACATCCGGTGGAAAAAAGACAGTCTCTTCAATAAATGGTGCTGGGAAAATTGGACAGCTACATGCAAAAGAATGAAACTTGACCACTCTCTCACACCATACACAAAAATAAACTCCAAATGGATGAAAGACCTCAATGTGAGACAGGAATCCATCAAAATTCTAGAGGAGAACATAGGCAACAACTTCTATGACATCGGCCAGAGCAACCTTTTTCACGACACATCGCCAAAGGCAAGAGAAATAAAAGATAAAATGAACTTATGGGACTTTATCAGGATAAAGAGCTTCTGCACAGCCAAGGAAACAGTCAAAAAAACTAAGAGACAGCCCACGGAATGGGAGAATATATTTGCAAAGGACACCACAGATAAAGGACTGGTATCCAAGATCTACAAAGAACTTCTCAAACTCAATACACGAGAAACAAATAAACAAATCATAAAATGGGCAGAAGATATGAACAGACACTTTTCCAATGAAGACATACAAATGGCTAACAGACACATGAAAAAATGTTCAAAATCATTAGCCATCAGGGAAATTCAAATCAAAACCACACTGAGATACCACCTTACGCCAGTTAGAATGGCAAAGATAGACAAGGCAAGAAACAACAATTGTTGGAGAGGATGTGGAGAAAGGGGATCCCTCCTACATTGTTGGTGGGAATGCAAGTTGGTACAGCCACTCTGGAAAACAGTGTGGAGGTCCCTTAAAAAGTTAAAAATTGAACTACCCTATGACCCAGCCATTGCACTACTGGGTGTTTACCCCAAAGATACAGACGTAGTGAAGAGAAGGGCCATATGCACCCCAATGTTCATAGCAGCATTGTCCACAATAGCCAAATCGTGGAAAGAACCGAGATGCCCTTCAATAGATGACTGGATCAAGAAGTTGTGGTCCATATATACAATGGAATATTACTCAGCTATCCGAAAGAATGAATTCTCAACATTTGCTGCAACATGGACGGCACTGGAGGAGATAATGCTAAGTGAAATAAGTCAAGCAGAGAAAGACAATTATCATATGATTTCTCTCATCTATGGAACATAAGAACTAGGAAGATCGGTAGCGGAAGAAAGGGATAAAGAAAGGGGGGGTAATCAGAAGGGGAAATGAAGCATGAAAGATTATGGACTATGAGAAACAAACTGAGGGCCTCAGAGGGGAGGGGGGTGGGGGAATGGGATAGACTGGTGATGGGTAGTAAGGAGGGCACGTATTGCATGGTGCACTGGGCGTTATACGCAACTAATGAATCATCGAACTTTACATCGGAAACCAGGGATGTACTGTATGGTGACTAACATAATATAATAAAAAAAATAAAAATAAAAATAAAAAAAAAGAAACCCGAAGAGAGATAGCATGTCACGGAGCCCACTACTTTGCCATCTAAAATATGAACTTAGCACTACATTATGTGAGAAATATTATCAGACATTTATGTTCAGCCTATCCGGGGGAAAAAAACCCAAAAAGGACAAACAAAGTGGCAATAGGGAATAATTCCAGAAATTTTGCTTAGTAAAGTAAGTTTTCTAATATTATCAGCAGGGAATGCATAGTTCATGAGTAAAGAATGTTAACAACTCAGAAGAATTTGGCAGTTTGTTCTTTGGTCTCAAGTGTGCTGTTGTGCATACAGTTTAAATAATTCAAAGATTCCTCAAAATCATGAACAAATGATATGTCATGGATGCCCCCCACTCTGCCCCCAAATGGAAAATGAATCTCTAAAGATGGTAGAGACTAATCTCTTTCCTTTTAGTAGTCAACTATGCTTGTTTCTTCCATGAGAGACCCTGAGTAGGTTCTCGAAGGAAGATAGGATTCAGCTCACTTGTGCTTGTAAATCAGTATCTAGCACCTAGCCTGACACAGCCAAGTCTCAGTGGAAGTTTGATAAATACAAGACAGGCAGACACAGAGAAAAAGACAAACAGAGAAAGAAATTTATTTTTTAATGTTTTTTAAGATTTTATTTATTTATTTCAGATAGAGAGAGAGAGAGAGAGAGCATGAGCCAAGGGGCAGAGGGAGAGGGAGAAGCAGGCTCTCCACTGAGCAGGGAGCCCTATGTAGGGCTCCATGCCAGGATCCTGAGATCATGACCTGAGCCGAAGGCAGACACTTAACCACTCAACTGACTGAGCCACCCAGGTGCCCCAAGAAATTTATTTTTGACAAGGAAGACCACATCCATCTTCTAGCTGATAATCTCATCGAAACTGAATATCAAACAACTCACTCTCATCTGGTCTCTAAATTTAGGAGGGGTTCTTTTAGACTTAACTCCATTACTTTCTAATTGACTGTAAGAACTGGAGTTTTATTGCAGCTTATAGGCTTCCAGCAAATAAATTAAAGCTATAACATAATAAAGTTTCGAAACATTTCTGGAGTCTGCTAGATGAGAAAAGAGGTTTTGTTTTTGTTTTTAAACACAGCAAACCCTTGTATCAGTCAGGGTCTCACCAGAGGGTAGGGAGAGAGGTGTTATATATATATATATTAAGACATTTATTGCTTGCAACACACAGTTGACCTTTGAAAAACCCAGGGGTTAGGGACACTGACCCTTTGTGCCCTTGAAAATTCACATATAACTTTGAATTCCCCCCAAAACTTAATTACTAATAGTCTATTATTCACCAGAACCCTTACTGATAGCTCCAACAGTTGATTAACATATATTTTGTATATGTATTATTATAATATTTATATAATAAGTTAAAAAGAAAATACTATTAAGAAAATCGTAAGGAAGGGGCGCCTGGGTGGCACAGCGGTTAAGCGTCTGCCTTCAGCTCAGGGCGTGATCCCGGCGTTATGGGATCGAGCCCCACATCAGGCTCCTCTGCTGTGAGCCTGCTTCTTCCTCTCCCACTCCCCCTGCTTGTGTTCCCTCTCTCGCTGGCTGTCTCTATCTCTGTCAAATAAATAAATAAAATCTTTAAAAAAAAAATCGTAAGGAAGAAAAATACATTTGCAGTACTGCACTGTATTTATAAACAAAAACAAAAACAACCCACTGCATATAAAGGGACCTATACATTTCAAGCCAGTGTTAGTGTTGTTCAAGGGTCAACTGGCTATATTAAGATATAGATTAAGATATTTATTGCATGGAAGTAGGTTATGTAATTGTAGGGGTTGCCAGGCGAATCCAAAATCTATAGGGCAGACCACCAAAAAGAGCAGCGTGGAACCCTCAGGCATAAACATGAATGTGTATGAACTGAAACTACAATCAACAGGTGGAATTTCTTCTTTGTTTAAAAAAATTTTTTTTGAGTAGAGTTAACACAAAAAGTTACATTAGTTTCCAGTGAACAACATAGTAATTCCACTTCTCTTATGCTGCGCTCACCACAAGTGTAGCTGCCACCTAACCCAGTACAACACTGTTACGGTCTCCCTGACTATCCTCCGTACACCATGCCTTTTATTCCTGTGACCTACTCATTCCGTAAATGGAAGCCTGTATCTCCTACTCCCTTCCACCCGTTTTGCCCTCCGTCCACCCCTAGAATGTCCTCTTCAGGAAAGCCTCCGTTCTGCCCTTGAGGCCTTGCAACTACTTTAATCAGACCCACCCAGATTATTTAGGATAATCTTATGTGGAGTTTAATGGTTATGGATGGTAATCATTTCTGCAAAATGCCTTCAGAGCAACACCTGGATTCTTAGTGTTTAAGTGAGTAAGCGGGGACTGTAGCCTTGCCGAGTTGCCATAAAACTGCCCATTAAAATCCCTTTTCCAAGTCCGATGATCCTGCCTGGAGTTTTGAAGTTTTTCTATCAGCTGAACTCTCTAGCAAAACACACCCTTACACTGAGAGATGCTTTGACTTGACCTCCCCATCTCCTGGTCGCAGATGGCTCCTGCTCGGCAAACGTGCAATCTCCCTGGCATTTTCTTTCAAGCTGAGTTACTTCTAAGTGCCACTGTTATATTTTAGAGTATTCTAGGTCTTTCACTGCGTTTAAACTGGCAAATACCTCCAGATGCCAACTTTAGAGGCTGTTTTTTATTTTTAATTAAGCTTTTAAATGTTAGGTTCATTGCAGATTTGCATGCGATTGTAAGAAGTAATACTCAGAGACCTTTGTGCTCTTCACCTAGTTTCCCTCAATGGGAACATCTGCAAAACGATAGCACAAAATCACACCCAGGACACTGACATTGATAAAATCAAGATACGGAGCATTTCCATCCCCACAAGAATCCTATTTGCTTCTTTTAGAGTCATACTTTCCTCCCTCCCACGCCTCCCTTCCACACTCTTCACCCTTGCCAATCACTAACCTATTTCCCATTTCTATAATTCTGTCATTGCAATAATGTCATAGAAATGGAATTATACAGTAGGTAAGCTTTGAGGATTGCCTGTTTTTTCACTAGGCATAATTTTTCTGGCATTTCATCCGGGGGGTTGATTATATCGAGAGTGTATGCCATTTTATTGCTAGTAGTGTCCCACGGTATGAATGTACCACAGTGAATGGACTAACCATTCACCCATGGAAGAATATCTGGGTTGTTTCTAGTTTTGACTATTAGAATAAAGAATATTCTATTCTGTATTCTATTCTGTATTCTGTACTCAAGTACAGTTTGTTTTTGTCTTTTTTAATGAACCTAAGGTTTCATATCTGTGGGATGAATGGCCAAGAGTGCCATTGCCCGGTTATGTGGTGGTTACATATATAGGTTCTTTTTCTTTCTTTTCTTTCTTTTCGAGATATAATTCATATTCAATAAAAGTCACTCTTTTTTTATTTTTTAAAGATTTTGTTTATTTATTTGACAGAGAGAGAGACAGCCAGCAAGAGAGGGAACACAAGCAGGGGGAGTGGGAGAGGAAGAAGAAGGCTCCCAGTGGAACAGGGAGCCCGATGTTGGGCTCCATCCCAGGACCATGGGATCACGCCCTGAGCCACAGGCAGACGCTTAACGACTGAGCCACCCAGGTGCCCCAAAAGTCACCCTTTTTTTTTTTTTTTTAAAGATTTTATTTATTTATTTGACAGAGATAGAGACAGCCCGAGAGAGGGAACACAAGCAGGGGGAGTGGGAGAGGAAGAAGCAGGCTCATAGCAGAGGAGCCTGATGTGGGGCTCGATCCCGTAACGCCAGGACCACGCCCTGAGCCGAAGGCAGAAGCTTAACCGCTGTGCCACCCAGGCGCCCCTAAAAGTCACCCTTTTAAAGTGTGCATTTTTAAAGTATATTCACAAGGTGGTACAATCATCACTACCATAAAACTTGTCACTAAATCCCAGAACATTTTCATCCCTTCTAAAAGAAAACCCCATATGCATTGGTAATCACTCTCCATCTTTCCCTCCCCACTCCCTGCCAACCACTAAGCTCTTTCCTGTCTCTATGGAGTTTCCTGTTCTGGATATTTCACATATGTGACCTTTGTGTCTACCTTTTTTGAATTAGCATGTTTTTAAGCTTAATCCACTTTGTAGCATGTATCTGCATTTCATTCCTTTCTACAGCTGAATGATGTTCTTTTTTTTTTTTTAAGATTTTATTGAATTTAGAGAGAGGGATTGTGAGAGAGTGCAAGCAGGGGGTGGGGGGCAGCATGAGGAACAGAGGGAGAAGGAGAAGCAGACTCCCTGCTGAGCAGGGAGCCCAATGACAGGACTCTATCCCAGGACCCTGAGATCATGACCTGAACCGAAGGCAGACACTTAACCCACTGAGCCACCCAGGCACCTCTGAATGATGTTCCGTCTTATAAACCTACCACATTTTGTTTATTCATCGTCAGTTGATGAACCTTTAGGTTGTCCTTACCTTTTGGCTACCTTGAATGATGCCTCTATTAACATTCATGTACACTTTTTTGTGTGAACATATATTTTGATTCCTTTGGATAGATTCCTAGGAATGGGATTGCTAATCTGTATGGCAATTCTAAGATCAACTTTTTGAGGAACTATTTTCCAAGTGAAGTAACATTTACTTTTATGATCTTTGTTTGATCCCTCTTCCCCTTCTTACAAGGCATTTTCCTAAAAGTTTTAAGTTTTGCATGTTACATTTATATCCATGATTCATTTTGAGCTAATTTTTTTGTATAAAGTGTAAGCCTTAGTTCAAGGTTCATTTCTTTGCCTATGAATGTTCAATTGTTCCAGCATCATTTCTTGAAAAGGCTAGCTTTTCTCCATTAAAGTGCTCAGTGTGTTGAAAGCAAAAGTAACAGTCCTAGTCCCCATCACTTAAACAAGAGAGTATTTCTGATTTTTAACCAAAAGGACAAGCAATTAAAACAGCAATATCAACTAAGGATGGGATATGAGCATCAGCGTGGTGAATTCTTGAGGTTCCCCTCTGCATTCCTATTACTTTCTGTGCTGTGTGGATTTTTTGAATTCTACAACAGACCTCAGGATTGGGAAGAACTCCAGAGGCTGGAGTTCTGTGAGTGAAATGACATACAGGGCTCTTGGCTCCGACACTGGCAACCAGATGATACTTCCTTAGGGTCCCTTGTATGACATCAGTAGAACTGGCAGGCTGTCCCTCAAAGTAGCTTCTGACCACAATCTAAGTACACAATAAAGTTGTTGCTGAAATCACTAGACAGTGAGGAGAAATAAAAGTAAACTACTGATTGATCTTTAAGGAGCAGGAAAAGGGAAGAATTAGGAGCCTCCGTTGCAGCACTGGTTTCTGCCACAAGTGGTGTATGAAATAACACGGACGTGAGATTACCAAGAGTGCCCAGAGAACAGAACAGTCTAAGGAATTCAACATTTTTAATAGTTCTTTGAGATATCTCATTCTTTTCAAGTCTGTAACTAGGTTTATCTCCCTAGCAGTACAGATGGGTGTGTCTTAGCACTTAAAATGGCAAATATCAAGCATGAGTGTGTGTGTGTACACGCACACATGCATGGATATGTGTATGAAGTGATTGGATAATGCATTAAAAGCCATTAATAACGAATGTAGGCCAGAAAGCAGTTATTAGCAGTAAAGGAGAAATCAGATTCGAGAAATACTTTGCCAACAGAAACAACTGATCATCAGTGTGAGGTGAAGAAAAAAATCAAATACAAATCAGATTTGACATTTGGGTTTAGATGGTGATGCTATTTTAATGAAATGGGGAATATTAAGAGGAGGAGATATTTGGGGATTAGGTGATGAGTTTGGTTTGGGATATGTTAAGGGGAAAAATTAAAAGGAGATCTCTAATAGAGGATTTAAATGAAAAGGTCTTTGGCTCTGTTGTCAAATACAGTAGTCAGTAGCCACATGTGGCTACTGACATTGAGTTCTGCTCAAATTAAATAAAACTTAAAATTTGGGATGCCTGGACAGCTCAGTCAGTTAAGCATCTGACTCTTGATTTCAGCTCAGGTCATGATCTCAGGGTCCAGAGATCGAGCCCCGAGTCAGGCTCCACCCTGAGTGTGGAGCCTGCTTAAAATTCTCTCTCTCCCCCTCCCTTTGCCCCTCCCCCCACCTGCTCACGTGCACACTCTGTCTCTCTCTTTCTCAAACAAAACAGAACAAAATTTAAAATTCAATTCATTACACTAATCACATTTCAGACATTCAATAGCCACATGAGGCTACTGGCCACTGCATCACCTGGTGCAGAAAAATCTCCCATCATTGCAGAAACTACTATAGGGTACCACTGGTCTTGAACTCAGGAGAAAAAGAGAGAGAGCAACCAGAGATACAAATTTGGGCATTATCTGAGCATTTGAAAGGCAGATGAATTCATTAATGAGGATGGATGATCCCAGGAAGAATTTATAAATAAAGAAAAGAAGGCCTGGAACAGAAATCTGAGAAGCCATGGCATGAAGGAATAGAGAAACAGGATTTCACAAAAATGACTGAGAAGCAGGGGATCTGAGAGGGAGAAGAACCAGAAAAAAACTGGATCCCTAGCACATGATGTAAGAGAGTTTTGGGAAAGGGACCTGAGGCTTGCGGGGCCTGGTAGGAGAAGAGAAGTCAGTTAGTCAGTTTCGCAATTGGGAGATCAGAAATGACCTTTCCAGAGGATTTTCAATGGGAAAGTGGAGCCCACACCAGCTGGAAGAAGGCGAGAGAAAAGGTGAGGGAATAATACACAGAGTTCATGTTCTCTTTCAAAAAGTTTGCTGTAAAAGGGGAGTGGTGTCAAAGAGTGCAGTAACTCAAGAGGAAAGCAGATAAAGTGAGAAATTTTTCTTCGGGAGGAGAGGCTTAAGTATATTTGTAGACTGAAGAGAAGAAGCAGGAGAAATTAAGAAGTTAAGAATACTGAAGAGATGGGATAAATGATGAATGAATGCCTGGAGGAGGTGATAGAAATGGGGATCAAATGCCCAGTTGGACGGGAGAGGACCAGTTCTCTCTGAGGGCAGAGACATGCCAATCTGAAGGAGCAGGGAAAGAAGTTCATCATTGAGATGGCTGGAATTTCTGCTGCATGTACTGCATATCCAAGCCTGATGACTGAAATTTATGCAGGACTGAAAAAAATGCCTTTGGTCATCCATTTAAGAAAGGTCTAACGGTTCAGCAGGGAGCCATCAGCTCTCTAGCAATGGGCATAAATTCTGAGGGCATCTCATTAACACCTGAAAGCCATTGATCTCTCTGTCCACCAGAAAAGACGTGACCTCATTAACATTCCAGGGCTTCTGCTATGAAGGATTCAAGGAGCACAGACCAGGGCAAAAACGATATCTGTACACTTTCAAAAAAAGGAAAAAAAAAAAAAACACCTTAAGTGAAACCAAACACTCAATTAGAGATACTGGGGAAGTGGGCACGTGGGTTGTGGCTGTCCAGAGAGCCTCCAGAGGCAACAGCTGCTTGATTACAAATGATGAGCACAACTAGCTCTTCTTAATGTGCTGAGAAGTTAAATAAGGAAACAAAATCACAAAATTGCCCATGAGAAATTAGTCAGGCAGGAAGTGCCAACCTCCTCAGCCAGTAATTCAAAGTCCATTCTGGAAATACAAATCATTATCTTCTTCACTGCCAGAAATTTGGTTTCCTCCCACACCGCTCAACTGACACTACAGTTCCAAAGGTCACCAGTGATCTGCTCACAGTCAAGTACGGTAGTCTTTTCTCATTGCTCATTTTTCTCAAATGTTTTTGCAACTCCAGACACCATTAAATGCCTGTCTTTTGTTTTGCTTTGAAATCTGTCTGTTGGTTGCTGTTAGGTTCTGCAACTCTGTATCTGACAGTTGTGTTTTTCCCCTTTTCTTGTAATTGTGGACTTCTCCAAGACCTGAGCTATCCTTCTGTCTTTCCCTCAAACTCATGTCCAGGGTAAAGGAAGGGGTGGGGCAGGGAGTGCACAGGGCTGGGTTAATGACGGTGGGCTTCTGGAACAAAGCGGAACCGAACTAACACAGCAGTCAGGGAGAACAGCGACAGAGGACCCGGGTTCACAATATGACAGAGTGCATTATGATTAGGTTCGTTTTGTAAAGGGCCAGACACTAAATATTTTGGACCTGGAGGGCTAGCCTCTCTGGCAATCATTCAACTCTGTCACTGTAGCATAAAAACAGCCATAGGTATATGTAAACAAATGAACATAGCTATATTTCAATAAAACTTTGTTTATAAAAACAGCCATCAGCCCATGTGCTGACCTTTGCTGAGCCCAATTCCAAAGCAGGCTAATGAGAAAAAATTAAATCCAAGGCCTTAGGCCTGCACTAGGGAGCCATAAATATATCAAGTGGATCCTGACCCAGTTGGCGAATAACGGGAGATTTCTCTGAGAAACTA
This sequence comes from Ailuropoda melanoleuca, assembly GCF_002007445.2. Classification (NCBI taxonomy): domain Eukaryota; kingdom Metazoa; phylum Chordata; class Mammalia; order Carnivora; family Ursidae; genus Ailuropoda; species Ailuropoda melanoleuca. The sequence continues at coordinate 6,477,924 of NC_048225.1, read as the reverse complement.
CCAGGTGAGCATGCTCAAACTGGAACTCCTTTTATAATAAGGTGAAAAAGAAGCTGAAAGAAGTACCAAGTTGAGTAAGAACATCTCTCTTTTGTAAGAAATGCACCTGTTCCAATATGTCAGCCTTGGGTGACCCAGAGCTCATGCAGTGAAGAGCAATGGGCAGAGCTCTGCATATGGATTCAGGGGGACTCCAGAGTTCACAATATGTTAATTCACTCTTCCAAGCTTCAGGTGGCTAGTACATAACCATGACCTCCAAAAGGAATTTTTCAAGAGGTTGCATGAGCCAGAATGAGCAAAAATTTTAGCATAGTGCCTAGCATATAGTGAGTATTTGTTAAATACTGCTTGTCTTTTATTTTATAAGTTTCTTCTGTGGATAAAATAAAAATAAGTAAAACAGTTTAAGAAATCACGCTGGAAACTGGAAAGCCGCACGCAGATGGCACTTGGTGTTCTTGTTTGTGTGCTAAGCCTAACCTGATCTCTCTCCTACGCTCAGGCCTTTCCTCAAGACCTGGCTTCCCCCAGCCTCCCACCACTCCCATCCTGCCTTCAAAACCACTTGTATGGAGCCTTGTCCCCAGGATATAGTCTCAAGTAATATTTGTTGAATAGAATGGAGTTAAAATATAATTTGTGACTGTGTGTGGTGAGGGATGCTCACTTCTCGTGGTAGCATTCTGTGTTACATTCAGGTGTCAAATACTAATACGATGCTGCATGTCAATCATTTCTCAGTTTGACAAGAGAACCAGGTATCACATTTTATTGCTTGATTATGAGGTTTTTAATGAGAAAAGTTATTTTTCCACAGCCTTTCTGGTCATACATATTCCTTTGTGAGTTGGCTGGTCTTGTACTTTTCCATTCTTATTGGTTTGGAAGAGCTTTATATATATTAGATATTGACCTTTTTACTGTAACACACATTACCAAATATACATATGTTTCTTATAAAAAAATAATACAGAACAGGGTTGACTACCACTCTCCCGTCAAGACCTTCAAAGACCATCAAATTCTGTAGTCATCATTTAGGCCATCGAAAATTGGGAACTTATTTTGGATAAAAATACAATTTGTATTGCCAGTTAACCCTACTGCCCTGTTAATTTGGAGATCACATTTCCTCCATTCCAAGATCAGTCCCTAGTCTTCCTCACTGCTTTCAGCAGGCTGGGAGGGAAGAGAATTCCCCCCAAATAATACAAGCACATGTCACCACAAACCCCCTTCCCCTCAGTGCATCCTAGGAGCTGTCTGGGGTCTAATGTTCTGAGCACAGCTCTGGAGTGGATCTGTGGATGGGAAATCTGCCACTTACTATGTGGGTTGCCACAGCCATGTTCCCTAACCTGCCAAGCCTTGATTCCTTCACCTGGTAAATAAATATAAATAATAGCAGGATTTTTATGAAGATGAAATAAGATAACTTATGAATGCTTAGAGATAAGCCTAACCTATACTCAGTACCTAAAGGTAAGCTATAACATTAAGTCAAATTAAGTCATCTTTTGTTTTCCGATTTCTTCTGTTTTTACAGCAGAAGGGAAAAGCTAAAAAAGAAATCCTATAGAAATGTAAAGGGAGACACAGAAAAGTACATGTAAAAACATTAAAACTGTGCTCACTTCCACAACACACATACTAAAATTGGAACGATACAGAGAAGGTTAGCAAGCCCCTCACAAGGACAGCACGCAAATTTCTGAAGTTTCCTTATTTTTTTAAAAAAAGAAAAACAACAAAACAAAACAGAAAAACACATGGAAATTATCCACAACAGTTTTGCCAGTCAAAAACTGAAAGAACACACACTATTAATGTTTTGATGTATTTCCTTCCAGGATTTCTCTATGCACATGCCCACACATCCTTTCTGAGACATACATATTTAATTGGGTTGCTCCCCTTTGATAACCTACTCCTTCTTACCTTTTCCTCAATTGATAAATATCCTGCAAAAATACGATTTTTTAAATGTCTCAGAATATTCCTTAGAATTAATGGATCATAATGTATTTTGCCATTCCTCTATTATAAAACTAAATTTTAAAAAGCTAAATTTATAAAGCTAAGTTTTAAAAATTGTTCTAACCGTAATTCCATGAACTATTCTACAATCATTACGACTTACTGAAAAGAACAACAGCAAACACTTAAAAACACACTGCTTCTGTTCTCTCCTAAGTACCTAGATCTCTGCCATTGCAATTATTTTTAAACCCTGTGGTCAAAGCTGTGAAAAGGCAACAAAAGCTAAAATGCCTTTGTAGGTCTCATTCTCTCTTTTGCCCCTTCCGAGACTTCAAGTTGCAGGCTTCTTTGCTCTTCTGACAGCCATTATGCAAGCTAACTTAAGCTCTGAGTCCAGAGCTGAGTAGAACGAGGTCTGTAAAGAAAAATGTCAAATATCTCTGTGGTGTGTCTTTGTTATCAGCAGAGCTGTGCAAAATCCATGTAGAATGACTACCGCATAAAACTTGGTTAACTGCAAACATCCCTTGTCATAGCTGCCAGACAGCACAGACCTTCAGTTTTAACCTTGCTAATGATTTAGAGAACGCACACTGGGTACACTGTGCCCATCTCATTTGCCCTCCTCTTCAAAATACCTCTGGAGGTTCTGGAAAAAGCCAGGTGCATTTTATTTGCAAAACCTGTTAGGTTTCATTTCATTCCATTTTAATAAATACCGTTGAGAACCTCCTATTTGCCAGGCGCTCACGGGGTGCTGTGAGGAGCAAGGAGAAAACACAAAGATGAAAGAGACAGGTCTTTTTGCCGTTGAAGAGTTGAAAATCTACTAGAAAGCAGTAAGATGTGTGAACAAATAGCTCTAATTCTAGGCAGAACGAAATAAGGCTGAACAAAAGAGCACATATTGTGCCTAGTGATTGCAAAGGAAAAATGGAAAACATTTAAGCAACAAGAGGTCACATGTCAGGTAAACATTGAAGGATGTGTAGGCTTTTAATAAGGGGAAAAGAGAAAAAGACAGCAAAACCATTAATGAGTTTCTGCTAGGCATTTTAACTTCTGAATCAGAAATTATACTAATGGCTTCTGGAAACACGGGTAGTAAGTCCAAAAAAAAACAACACTTTGATTAGGAATTCTTATCGCTTTCTTATTAATGAGGAATCCAAGTAATCTAGTTAAGATTCTGCCTATAAAGAGTAGACTAGTAACTGATTGCAAGTTTGCCTCGGGACTTTTGAGACCAAGAGGACAATACCAGAATGAGCATGGAAGTATAAGAATGCAGGGTGGCTTCAAAGAATTGCTTATAGGGGCTCCTGGGTGGCACAGTTGTTAAGCGTCTGCCTTCGGCTCAGGGCGTGATCCCGGCATTCCGGGATGGAGTCCCACATCAGGCTCCTCCTCTGGGAGCCTGCTTCTTCCTCTCCCACTCCTCTGCTGTGTTCCCTCTCTCGCTGGCTGTCTCTCTGTCACATAAATAAATAAAAAATCTTAAAAAAAAAAAGATTTCAGTTTGGAGGTAGTTTAGGCACATAGCCTACCACAACAATGTTAGTTTCCCTCCTTTCTTTGTACTCCTAGGGCCCTCGCAAGTCAGTTGTCCTTCCTTTGTCACGTGCTTTAAAAAAAATTGCTTATATTGTCTGCAGTTGCAGAAAATTGCTTACATTGTATCTTAAAAAAAAAAAAAGGACAAAACCAAAAGCCTTAGGTAGATATAATATCTCCTACCCTAAGAGAAGAAGAAAGGATGTATATATGTTGAGTTGGTAACAAATAAACCCTAAAATTCCAGGGGCATAACATAAAAAGGTTTAATTCTTGCTTATGAGAACCCACAGCAGGTGCAGTGGCTCTCCGGGGGCAGTCCCCTCCTAGGCAGTGACATGCAGATCCGCAGGGCTGCTAGCATCACACAGCTACACTATCTAGAGCGTCTGCCGCATTTAAACCATCCACACCATCCACATGGCCACAGAAGGAAACAGAAAGTGCAGAGAACACGCATTCCTTTTGCCCTTCTATACTTTGGCCTTGAGTGACACACATCAACTCTGCTTAGAGCCCCCTACCAGATGTAGTCACAGGGCCCACCCTAAAATAACATCATCTTCAAATGCTGCCAGGAAGAAGAAAAGGAAAAAGGATTTGGTGAAAACAAAGCATGGTTTCTGGCATATAAGGCAATGATAATTTAGGATGTATGTGCATTTATGAATTTAATATATAAATTATATAAATACATAATACAATTTATATTATACATTACATATTATAACTATTTTATTTATACTATATATTATATAGTACAATAAATATTATATAGTAATATAATATGTCATATATAATAATTCATATAAACTGAACCACAGATCATTCCCATCTTACAAGAGGACAGGCAGGCATTTGTAATCCCCTCAGCCAGTGCATGACTAGTTGCTCCTCAGCTGGGGGCATATTCCTCTAGGGCAAGCAGTTCCCATCACCTGAGAGCAACTCTCTGGAGGAAGGGCAGTTGTGATAGTTTTATATGTGAACTTGGTTAAGCTGTGGTCTCTAGTTACCCAGCAAAACACTGGGTACAGCTGTAAAGGTATTTGTCGATGTGATTAAAGTCTATAATCAGTATACTCTAAGTAAGGAAGATCATCCTAGATAATCTGGGTGGGCCTGATGCAAACAGTAAAGGCTTTCAGAGCAGAACTGAGGCTTCCCTAAAGAGGAAGAAATTCTGCCTGTGGACAGCAGTTTTGGGCAAATTCAGCCTGAGAAGTCTAGCTTGCCCTTCCTGACAGCTTGCCCTATGGATTTCTTCAGATTTGCCTAGCCAGCACTCACAATTGTGTAAGCCAATCCTTGCAACCAATCTATCTCTGTCTCTCTTTCCCTCACTGGTTCTGTTTCTCTGTTGGAACCCTGAGGGATACAGCAGCCGAGGTTGAAAGCAGCTGGTGATCAGTGCACTGTTGGGTAAAGGGATCAGGCTAGACTCTGACCCTCATTTGAGAAGGAATGATTGCCAGGAGGAAGGAGTGAATTTTTCTCCTTGAAAAAACACTTTGTGCTCACTTTTGAGTCATATGTTCAAAAGGGAGTATATGCCCAAAAGGGGAGATGGAGAGACTTTCAAAAAATTTGTCTGTCTGAAGACAATTAGCACGAAGACACCTACTGTTTAAACCTGACCCAAAGCATTGCTCGGTTATCAGCAACTTACCTTATATTACACACTGGTCCAAAAAAAAAAAAAAAAAAATCCAGTAGCTTCTCAGTATCCTTATAACCTTAGATGCCTTGTGGTTCCCAATCTATTTACTTTGCTTTTCTATACTTATTAATGTATTTGAACAGACACCACCACAAATCATGTAAAATGATATGACTTTTTTTTTTTTTTCCTGCTAGGGATCTAGCATGGATGGCTAGAAATTGAAAAGTTCAGTGTAACATTTGGGGGAAAAAACTATTTTCTGGTAGTATTGCTGTCAAACCAGAAAACACAACTGGATATCATACGGTATTAAATGCAGTGCAAAGCAAATTCAATAACATATCCTGCCTTCTAAACTCCCATCAACACTAACCAATAACACAAGCACAGCTAAGCTAAAGGATACACAAATAAGCTAGAAAGAAGAAGAAATAAGGAAAAATAGAGAGGTAGGAAAAAAAGACAGAATAATGGGAGGAAAAGTCTTCATACTTCATTAACATAAGGCAAAATTAAAGCAAAATTACTTTATTGCTTTTAATTAGCAAAGGAAATATCTTAAAAAGTCGGAATTTTATTTAAAAGGGTGGGGAGGCTCAATGTCCAAGGGTTGGAGAAAAGCAGAATATTGAAGAGCCAACTGCAAGGTAGAAGTGGAATAAAAAGCAGAATCCAGGAATTCCAACTTGCAAGAACTCCCTCTAATATGCAACCAAAGGAATTTGGAAGTGCAGCTCCCTGTATGCCATCTGTCAGGTTATAAAAGGCACCTAAATGGCAGTGTTCACCGTGTACGCTGCTATGAGGACAGAGCTGAGTCTGTTGACCAGAGGCCACAGAGGCTAGACTCTGACCCAGGCCTGATCCCAGGTCAACAGCATCGTCTAAAAAGCCACCATTGTTGGCGATAGGCATATTACACTTTACTGCTTAGCTAAGATGTACTGAACCCCTTTGCTGGGATAGATATCTCAAGGGGCAGCTAAGTTCAGTTATCATTTGAGATGGAAACTCCTCCAGGAAAGGCTTAAGCTAAAACTTGAGCAACACCAAAGTACAATAGAGGCAGTACTAAGGAAGTGCCGAGTCTCTTGGGCGTGACTGTTGCGGGGGACAGGCCTTCCCTGTGTGTTCCCCACCTTCCCCTTTGCAGCTCTGTGACATGGACCATTCCATGCCATCTCCATCAATCTCCCATTCCCACTGCTATGATTCTGGTATTATCCACTTCCAACATGTGGGGTTTTTTTCCAGGACACCAACTGAGTATCCTATAATTCAACTCAATTCTGACAGTAGCTACCTGGAGATAGGGCCAGATCCCACGGGGTAAGGCCTCGGTCCTACAAGAAGGACCCCTTCCCTCCCACTTTATATGCGTGTTGCAGATCCAGGCTGTCCCCTGTGCTTCTGACCCACTGGCTGCAGACCGCAGGTTCCAGTGACTCCCTCCTTGGGTTTGATTAACTTGCTAGAGCACTCCCAGAACTCAGAGAAACATTTTCTTATTAGATTACCAGTTTCTGATAAAAGGATTTAACTTCTGCAGATGGATGCATACAGCAAGGTACGTGGGAAGGGGCAGGGAGCTCCCATGCCGTGGGGATGGAATACATCACTCTTCCCGCATCTGCACGGGCTCACCAGACTGGAAGCTCCCTGAACCCCATCCTTTAAGGGTTTTAATGGAGGCTTTGTTATATAATCGTGATTAAATCATGGATGACTGGTGACTGAACTCAATCTTTAGCCCCTCTCCTCTCCCTGAAGGTTCAGGGGTTTGGTTCCCCTGGCAACCAACTCCCATCCTTAGCTTTCCAAAATTCAACTCATTAGCATAACTTAGGAAAACCCAAGGGCTTTAGGACCTATGCGCTCAGAACTGTGGATGAAGACCAAATATATATTTCTTACCATAAATATTATACCACCTAAAACATGCCTTTCATAAAACCTCTTTTGACTGTTGGAGGACCTAATATTGACAGACTCAATTTGCAAATATCCTCAGAAATAAGAATGTATAACAGAAAAAAAGGCAGTCCATGAGAAGGGCAGTCAGGGCCACCATATGAGACTAAATACACAAATAGACAATGGCCAGACCAGACATGAAAACAGAATTCTGACCTACAACCTACAGCAACCTTCCCAGGAAACAAAAACCCTTATTTGCAATAATCAGTCAAGGAAGACAGAGGGCTGTAAATCAGATCTGCCGGAAGCCAGATTGCTATCTTTACTAACAATTCAGGAAACCACACAATAACTTCTGTAACAATCAGTTCAAAATGACAGGACTTGATTAATAACTGACAGCTCCTCTAATTCTTGTCCCTCCTTCTAATTTAGGACCAACTGGGCCCCAGATTTTTCATGCTGCCCTGATCGGGTCAGCTGTTTTCTTTTTCTGTGGATTAGCAAGTCACCTAAATAAGGGACAAGGATTTGGTAGGAAATACGGAGAACAAGGGAGATTGTATAGTAAGTAGTTGTGCGGACGATTGATTAGAGAGTAGTGAGCTGGCTCAGACCAGTTTGCAACAGCTGACTATGTGCGTATCTTCATCACTCCACTTAATCACATCACATAGATAGCTGGAAATCAGTAACGGCGGGGAGCATTTACAGCACAAAAATCGGCAAATTCTGAGAATGAGGATTCTTTTTCCTTGACAGCCAGATGTTAAGCATCTACCATTGCATCCCTGAATATACATCAAGTGTTCCCAGATGCCTAATATTTCGAGACAAGCAGAAAGTCAGATGTCTTTGGGAACACTCTCAATTTTTAAGTGTTAACAATCAAATAACATTAAAATATTAAATATAAAAATATTTTTTAAATTTTTAAATCACGACAAAATAAAACATCACTGTGGGCCACCTGCTTGCAACCTCTGTCTCATATCAATGCGTCAGACCCTTGTTTACGCCTTCAGGTCTCTAACTTACACCCATAAACATCGAGCAAGGGTCTCGAAGGAGCCTAAGTACATTTGTTAAATTCCAAATGGTTAACATTTATCACAGGTAGTTTCTTTACATCCTTAAATGTGCACAAGCATTTATTATCGTATGCTAAGAAGTCATTATAGATATGAAAAAGTCAATTTTAAGGCTGAATAAAAAAAAGAATCATTCCATCATTAAACCAAAGTGATTCATAGATATTAATGACATATCCCTCTTCTGAATAATAACATATCTTGTAAAGTAGTTGCAAGAAATAAAATTACTATAATATATATGCGTGCATATTAACAAATATATGTGTATGTGTATACATATACACACACCACATATATACACATATACACACAGATAAAGGAATAAAAACAGTACCTAGAAAGTGGTATGGCCCTTATATAAACAGTAAGGGAAGGCAAAAAGTGAAACATTACAATCAATATTGCTGGAATCAGAAGAAATTACTAAATGCTGACCTGACATCAGTACGACACTGTTGGACCCTGTTGATGTCAGAGTGTTTACCATCAGAAGAAATGAACATTCTATCCTTTAAAGGTCCTTGTCAGAAACATCTGGTTTAATCTTTCCTCCTCACCTTCTGAGCATGTGCCAAAATCTCTGGCGTCATCCACTATGGCAACACTACAGGGTCACTAAAATTTCAGTTTATTTTGCATTTTGCATTTGAACTTTCTGCAACACCCATGATGATAATTCATTTTACCCAACTTAGGAATTGTTATCAGGGTGCTATACTGTAGCGTAAGCAGGTTATAAAGATAAGAAAATCTCCTCTTGTTAATTCAGTGTTATATTGAAACACTGGGATGGCATGAGTTCAGAACCTATAATGTAATTGAGAGCTCTAATCCCTTGGTTCCTGCTTTTCAGTGACTTGTTCTCCAAATGAGATAGGAGTTTCCTAAAGTTTAATGAAAAATTAAGAATTAAGAGTGAGAAGCCATATACAGAAATGTCTAAAGTGCAGTGACATTTTAAAGACTGAAACTTAATTGTGCTGGCTTCCCACTCCACAGCCTCTTTTCATGTACAGATCTTTGAAATGCAGAGTAAATGTTTCTCATCCTTCTTTGTTTATGGTACAGATGAAAAATTCAACAGCTAGGTCGCACCATAATCTGCCTTGCCCACCCTTATAAATTCTCTGTCCTTATTACCAGCAGAACAGTGTCCTCATCAACTTTGAAATGGAAAGCAGTCCAGGATAGAAAATTCTTATCCTTTTACATTAGTTATCCTGTTAAAATGATCTGAAAATCACCTTGACCCTGCGTTGCCTTTATTAGTGGCCCAAACTCCAAAATAAAGATGTCACCGAAATTCTGAATATTAACATATCATTGTAATTTAATAGATGAGTATACTAGTCCTTATTAATATTCTAAATGCTTAACTGCTCTAATAAGCAATTTAAAGTACTGCTGAGGCAGATAGGAGAAGGAAAGAAAAAAGATCTCAGTATATTGGGTACTTTGAGAGGAACAGGTTATCAAGGAAGTCCAGATTTTTACATAATGCCACTTTGGAAAACAGTGCGGAGGTCCCTTAAAAAGTTAAAAATAGAGCTACCCTATGATCCAGCAATTGCACTACTGGGTATTTACCCCAAAGATAGAGATGTAGTGAAGAGAAGGGCCATATGCACCCCAATGTTCATAGCAGCATTGCCCACAATAGCTAAATTGTGGAAGGAGCCGAGATGCCCTTCAACAGATGACTGGATTAAGAAGATGTGCTCCATACATACAATGGAATATTACTCAGCCATCAGAAAGAACGATTACCCAACATTTGCAGCAACACGGAGGGGACTGGAGGAGATTACGCTAAGTGAACTAAGTCAAGCAGAGAAAGACAATTATCATATGGTTTCACTCATTTATGGAACATAAGAAATAGCAAGAAGATCGGTAGGAGAAGGAAGGGAAGAATGAAGGGGGGGCGGTAAACAGAAGGGGGAATGAACCATGAGAGACTATGGACTCTGGGAAACAAACTGAGGGCTTCAGAGGGGAGGGGGGTGGGGGATTGGGATAGGACGGTAATGGGTATTAAGGAGGGCACATATTGCATGGTGCACTGGGTGTTATATGCAAACAATGAATCATGGAACACTACATCCAAAACTAAGGATGTGCTGTATGTATGGTGACTAACATAACATAATAAAACATATTAAAAATTTTTTTTTAAAATAATGCACCTTCAGGGCTATTTGGAAAATATTCATCCTCAGGGTTCATTCATGGGATGCAAACACTGCTGAAATTCTCATGACACTGTGTATTTAGATTTAAAAAGAAAAAAAAAAACACCTATTCAAATAAGGTACAAGTTATTACTACACCAGAAACTAAAACAATGTCCCAGATGATGATAATGTTGATTGTAGAGATAACAATAATGATAATAAACATGAAGGGGATAAGATACAGAAGCTAACGGGACTCCAATTAGATTATTTAACACTCTGAATTCTAAGATTCTCAAAGAGGTAAGATTCTGGTCACAAACTTCCCAGCTTTGCTTGGGAAGAAGCTAAGATCAGTTTCTCCTGCTTTGCCTTAGGTCACACCTGAAAAGTAATTTCGTCTGGGAACCCTCTTCCCAGGTCAAGTATCTCTCTCTGCTCACAGAGTACTCTTCAGTTCCCTATCTTATAGCCTATCACATTTTATTATGATTGCCTGTTCAATGGTCTTCTTTGACAGTCCATCAAGGACAGGGATCTGTCTTGCTCAATATTTTATTACAGACCCAAGACCAGGGCAAGTCACATCAGGGTATTAAATAAATATTTATAGAATAGATACAAAAATAAGTATATCCATTCTGGACCTCACTGCTCCAAACTATCTGAAGTCTATCAACCCCTGCTTTTATTTCAAATTTAAATGTTATGTGTACTTACGAGAGACTTCTAGTTGTGGCCCTCTGCTATTTGTGCAATTATAGCAAATCACTTGCTTTTTAAGATTTTAGTTTTCTCATTTGCAAAATATAGGTTTGTACTCAATGATCCTTTTCCATCTTGAACAAAGATGAATTCAACAACCATTCATTGAGATCCAAATATACATAAGGAATTAGAGTCTGTTGAGGCATATTTATTCATTCAACAAATATTTTTGAGCACTTACCATATAACAGGCAGTGTCTAGACACTAGGGATATAATAGTAAATAAAACAAAGATAATTGTCCTTGGGGAGTTTATATGCTGGTGGGGGAGAGAGTCCACAAATACATAAAAAATATAAACATCAGATCATATGCCATGGAAAAAATGCCATGGAAAAAAATAAAGCAGGAAAGGAAGATAAGGGTACAAGAGGGTGGCAAGGGAGCTAGGGGAAGGCTGTAATCTCTAGTAGGTGGTCATAGAAATTCCTCCCATGTAAAGCAACTTGTAAGTAAAGGCCTGAGGTGGTGGGGAAGCCACCTATGTACTTGTCTGGAATGTGAACATAACAAGCAGAAGAAATAGTAATTGCCAAGTCATGGAATGAACCCAAAAATGATCCCTAGGTTTTGTGCCTAAACAACCAGATGAATGGAATTGTCACTGAGTGAGGGGAGAAGACTGTATATGTGCAGTTTCATTAGGGCTGTATGTAGGAAAAGAAAATGGAAATCATCAGAGCATGAAACTATTCAAAGAGTAAGTCTTGGGGCATTCCCAAGTTTGGAAGTCAGGACAGTGAGAAAGAGCTAACAACAACAAGAAAACAACACGACAAAATAAACTTTTTTGTTTATTTTCCAACTAAGAAGGAGCATCCAGCAAGGTAAGCCAAAAACAAAGAGTGTGGAGTTCTAGAGGCCAAGAAAGAACAGTATTTAAGAAGACGACTATGTAAAAGGCAGCTGATAGATCCAGTAAGTTGTAGACTAGGGAATTAACCAGTAGGTATGGTATCAAAGAGGCACGTGGTAACTTTGACAAGAGTAGGCTCAATGGATAAGTTAGAGGCGAAAGTCCAAATGGGGTGAATTCAAGAGAAAATGGGAGAAAAGGAATTAGAGCTAGCATATACAAATATTTGGAAATGTTTACTATAAAGGGGGGCGGAGCAATGAGAGGCAACTGGAAGAGAGATTAGGGTCAAAAAAGGTTTTTATAAATGACTTATGAAAGTCATATAAACTGAGATTATGATCAACTAGAGAAAGTAAAACCAACAATTCAGGAAAGAAGAGGGGATTACCATAAATACATCCTGGCATCTGTGAGAGGGAATAAGACCTAATGTTCAAGTAGAAGGAACGGACTCAGGTAGAAGAGGCTTGGTTCTTCCATAACAACAAGAAGCAAACACCAACGTAACAACATAACGAAGGCATAATAAATGGACACAAGTGCAAATATGTAGTTATTGGTGATGATGAGCACCTTCGGCATTCTTTCCTTTTTGCTTTTATTTTCTCAGTGAAAGACAAGTGAGGCCAAACACTGAGGCTGAGGGGATTAAAGACTTACAAGAGTGAGGACAATGGAGGCTTTAGAACATAGCATGCATCTGTCGTCAGAAAGAGTGGAGGAATGAAAGAACCAGGAAGATACAATAAGTGTAAGATCCACACTCAGGGCTTATCTGATGCTATTAGTTATGAAATTAGGTTTCAGCATATGAACTTGGGGGAGCACAAACATCCTGTCTATAGCGATCATGTTTATGATTTCCCCCAGTCCATGTGCAGTTATTGGGGTACAGATACAAAATAAGTGGAAGGTTGGATTTAACCAAGGCAGGGGTTTTGTTAGGCAAGTATGAGAGGTGCCAGAGACTTGAGGATGTATGCAGGAGACAATTTATGATGATGAACCATGGAATTTAAACTGAGTAAGAGGGCTAGTAAGGTCATAAAAGGGTTATGTTCGGTGACATCAATGGACTGTAAGTCCTGGAAATTAAGACACTTGGATGTGAGGTATTTTAGTGGGTGAGCGGGAACTAACAGGTATTTGAAATTGAGTCAATAGAGAGCTTGGATTTATTGGTAATGACAAAAGAGAACTATGGGAATGGGTGACCTGAATATGGAAGGTACAAGGTGACCCAGTAACTAACATTCCAGGATCTTGGGAGGATTATCTTCATGGACATGGACGTTGACATATCCAGGAATTATGATCTAGTGTTGGAAAGAGTCACTAATCAAGGAGCTAAAACCTAAGAAGTAGGGGCGCCTGGGTGGCACAGCGGTTGAGCGTCTGCCTTCGGCTCAGGGCATGATCCCGGGGTTATGGGATCGAGCCCCACATCGGGCTCCTCCACTGTGAGCCTGCTTCTTCCTCACCCACTCCCCCTGCTTGTGTTCCCTCTCTCTGGCTGTCTCTATCTCTGTCAAATAAATAAATAAAATCTTTAAAAAAAAAAAAAAACCCTAAGAAGTAAATGAGGTCTTCCGGGGCGAGGTAATGGTTGGGAGAGTCTGATGATATGCCATTCGCTGGTGATGAGTCCAGCTTGGAAGTGGGAAAGTGAGAGGACACTCAAATCACCTTCACACCTTGTGGATGTGGTCTGTGAGAGATAAAGTGCTACCACTGGAGAGGCCGCAGAGGAAGCAGAAATCCTAGGCAAGAGCCATCCAGGTTTCAGTTGAGCAAGAAAAGAGAGAGGATGTTGAGGAAGTGGGTAATTTTGCTGGAAATGGACTGCAAACTCTGGAGGGCATGGTGGGGCTGTTTCAGGAGTTGCTGACTGAAGAGCTGAGTTGGAGGCTGACGGGGATGACAGGAGGTACTGAGTCAGAGGACTTAGGCGATGGAGGGAAGAATGGCCTGGGGCTCTGGGCTTCCAGAGGTGAGTGTTTACATCGAAGTGATAACCGGCATAACGAGATTACAGGGGTGGCCCTGAGTACTGTCAGAGGAAGGGAAAGTGAGGAACATGCACAATCTTAGATCCACTCTCGACACCAGCCAGTCAAAATGCGGAGATGAAGGAGCTGAGGTCTTCTACAGGACACCTGGAGTCTAGGGCCTCCCTTTTCTAGGAACATCAACAACTCTAGTACAGAATGCCTGAAGTCTGGGGCCTTTCCTTATTCCAGGAACATCAACAACTCTAGGGTTCATTTTTCACTCCCTGTTGAAACGCTCTCTGCCTTTGGCATTTGTGACACAGTTGTCTTTGTTCTACCTTACTGACTATTCCCCTCCCACTCTCCCTTGCTGGAACCCCATCTGATTTACCTCTAAATCCTGGAGGGCTCTCTCCTTACCTCTCTCCTCTTCACCAACTACACTGTTCCCCTGGGAAGTTAATTCATCTCCATTGTTGTAAATCATGTACAGACTTATGACTCCTAAATCTTTATCTCCAACTTGGACTTTTTCCCCGAGATACATGTTTATATCCACTTATTTGCTTGATACTTTCATTTGGATGTCTAAGCAGCATCTCAAATTTAAAGTATATAAAGCAGAGTTTTTGGTTCGTCCTCCATTTCCCTCCTCCCCTTTGCCCCCATCTTCCTAATCTCAGTGGTTTAGATCAAGAACCTAAGGGTTATCCACGGCTCATCTCTTTCTTTCATTCCCCAGATCAAAACCCCCAGAAATCACCACCGGTTTTACCTTCAAACTATATTGCAAACCCAGCCACTTCTTGCCAGTTCTCCACTAACACAACCATCAGGATTCAACTGGAGATAATCTACAAGGGTGTGAGTGTGCCTCTGTGTGTATCTGTGATCTGTCACAGAAATCTGATTTTACTCAATTAGTCTAGCTGGTTAAACAGTCTCTTAAGAGCTGTTGTCTTTGCATCTGCTGCAAGAGCTGAAAAACTACAGTTTAGGCAGTAGGCAGAAAGGGAATATAGACATAAAATGAGTGAGCAGGAGGGAACCAACAGGGTGAAATGGACCCCATGTCAACTGCCCCTGCCTCTAACCTTGCTAACATGGTTATTCTGCAGAAGCTACTCCCCTTTATTACAGAGCTAAATACACACCTGGCCCTCAGGTCAGAAAAGATGACAAAAAAAAAAAAAAAAATCCAGGGGAAGGTTAAGTAGTTTCAGGCATGGTTGATGCCCCACACTAACAAGGTGCTCCAGCAAATAAGCAACAATGTATGTAAGCTGCAAACTTGCTGTCTCCAACTACTGAGTATAAAAACCAAAATGGCTGTAATTTTACTTCTGCCCTCCAAATTTCACTCTAAAAACATCTCTCTTGTGGCTAACTTTAACCAAAAACATATAGAGTAATCTGGGAAACTGAGGTCAGCCGAGGCAAGTTGACCCATTACAAGGCTAACATAGTACACACCTTGCCGACTTGGAGTCCATATACCCCTCTTTAAAACACAGCCATACTAATTTCCAAATAAAGAGAGTAAGAAAATATGCTTCCATCTAACATGAGACAGGTCCCACCTACAAATGAAAACATGCTAACCTTTTCCCCCCAAAAAGGAGACAAAGTCCTTTCTTTGTGTTTGGGTGATGTTCATTCTTTTTCTAAATTTATTTAAATTCAGTTAATTAACACATAGTATATTATTAGTTTCAAAGGTAGAGTTCAGTGATTCATCAGTCTTATATAATACCCAGTGCTCATTACACCACGTGTCCTCCTTAACGCCCGTGGTGACGTTCATTCTTATAGCTATTTCCATTCCCGTTACTTAAATCTTGTGTATAAAGTTAACTGTTATTAACACGTCTTATATTAGATGGTGGTGAACTGGGAGAGGAAGAAAACAAGAATATTTGGTTAATATATACATGAGCACATCAAATTAACAAAGAAAGGTTTATAACTACGACACTCTTTGTTCTATATTTGGTAACGTTGTAACTGGTATTCACAAGTGCCTTCCTCTGCTACCCATTCCATATTCCTTCTGCCCTCGGCAGGACCTTCGCTGACCCTGGTTCCTTGCCTGTATTTGGTTATCTTTTGCAGCATAACAAAATACCCCAAAACCCCAATAAATATTTATCAACTCACGGTTGTTGTGAGTTGGGAATTAGGAGTGGTCTAACTGGGGGCTGTGGCTCAGGATCTCATGCAGTTGCTGCCAAGATGTCAACCAGGGTTGCAGGAATCTGAATGCTTGACTGGGCCTCCAGCACTTGCTCCCAAGATGGCTTATTCACATGGCTTTAGCAGAAGCCTTAGCCCCTTGTGTGGTACTGGACAGAGGCTTCAGTTCCTCACCACCTGCACTTCCCCATAGGGCTTGTGTGTCCTTATAACATGTCATCTGGCTTC
This sequence comes from Ailuropoda melanoleuca, assembly GCF_002007445.2. Lineage (NCBI taxonomy): Eukaryota > Metazoa > Chordata > Mammalia > Carnivora > Ursidae > Ailuropoda > Ailuropoda melanoleuca. The sequence goes on along the minus strand of NC_048225.1, from coordinate 6,461,499 downwards.
CCCCAGAGATGAAGCAAGGAGGAAGATACAATGTCTTTTATGACCTCACCTCAGAAGTCACACTATCACTTCCATCATATTCTGTTAAACAAAAATCACTAAATATGGTCCACACTCAAGGGAAGGGGAATTAAGTTCTATTTCTTGAAGGGAGGAATATCCAAGAATTTGAAGGCCTATTTTAAAAGCCTCATGCTTGTCATGACTAGCTCACATGCATTATTTTAACAACGTTATTGTTCTTCCTGATCCCTGTGGCATCAGCTACAGTTCCTTCGACACCCAACAGCTAAAGTGACTATTTAAAATGTAAATCAGATCATTTGGCTTCCCTGACTGAAGTCTTCTGACAACTTCCCAGTATACATGGAATGAAACCCAAATGGTTACCAATGTCAAGAGGCTCGTATGAGCAGGACTTTGCTAACCTCAGTGACTTCGAATACTACTGAGTTCACTCTCATCCTCTAGCCCTGAGCTCCTAAACCCCAGCACTACTGACGTATGGGCCGGATAATTCTTTGTCCGGGAGTCCGTCCCATGCACTGCAGGGTGCTTGGCAGCATCCCAGACCTCTAACCAAGAGATGCCGCTAGCACCTCTCCCATTTTGGCAACCAAGAGTTACTAAATGTCCGAGAGGGGACAAAATCACCCCCTCCCCCCGGGGACCACTACTCTAGCTGTGCACTCCACATCTATTTCCTCAGGTGTGGCAGTTCTCTTCATCTTGTTATTATGTTGACTACACATTTATTTGCTTAAGTTTGCTGTCTACCTCCTCTTTCGTGAATACAAATACTGCAGGGGGGGGGCTTTATCTCTCTTGTTCGTTTGGGCATCCCCACTGCCCAGAATGGGGCTAGGAGACTCTTTATTAAATAATGAATTAATACTTCCCTCAATTTGGAATTCATTTATGTCCGTTCATTTATGTTACTTCCCTCTTCTATGCAAATTTTTTACCTGAAAAACCCAATTCAAATATCACCTCTCCCAGTAACCCTTATTTCACCCTATGAAAACATGGTTCATATCACTCGTCAGCACATTTTATTTTACCTTATTCACACATTTACCTTTTTTTTTTTCTGGCCTATAAGTAAGTTCCATCTCAAGCACATTACCTGGTATCTTTTTTAAAAAGACTGAAATGGGGCCATCATAATTAATATAAAATAAAGAAAAAGTTCACTTATTATTTAAGAGAAATATTTTTTCAATATGAAATTCAAAATTGCACTCCTCGTATATAGAAATACATATTAGAAGACAATGTCCTCAAATCAGGCTTTACAACAGAGAGAGAAACAATTTCTATGGGGCACTGTGGTAAGCTAACTAATGTGCCCCAAAGATACTTCCTATTACCTAGAACCTGTAATTTTTGCCTTATGTGGCAAAAGAGTAAATATTATTTTATATGGCAAAATATGTTAAATTAAGGATCTTGACATGGGGAGATTATCCTGAATTATCAGAACCCTAAATATAATCACAAGCATCACTCTAAGAGGTGGTCAGAAGGGAATACTGCCACAGAGGAGAAAGCGATGTAACTGAGCAGAGATTTGAAGATTCAATGCCACTGGCTTTTGGGATGGAATAAGGGCTATAAACAAATAAATGCAAAGAAGCTGGAAAAGGATTCACCTAAAGCCACATAAGGGGGCACAGTCCTGCCCCGCTGACACCCTGACTTTCACCCAATGATACTGATTTCTGAATTCTGACCCCTAAAATAGTAAGAATAAATTTGCATGGTTTTAAGTCACTAAATTCGTGGTAATTTGTCACACCAGTTATAGGAAACTAATACAGACTCTTTATTATGAAGACTTCCAATAAAAGACGTTATAAAAGTGTAACATTGTGTGCAAGTAATTTTGAAGTGAGTATCACTGTGTAGAGTGCTAGGTGATGTTGCCAAATTGCTAAATTAATGCAAATAGAGGCCTTATAATGTAGAGATAAGAACTAATCTGTGTCCTTTAGAGTATCTCTTCTTTTAGATTTGTGTTAGAAGAAACTATTCATAAGAAATAGAAAGTATATCTAATGGACCTTGACTGTGTGAATTAAGGCAACAACACGATATAACTAATTATAATACTTGAAATACCTTAAGAGAAAAAAAAAAGACTTTATCAGGGAGAATATGGTATTACCTAACCTCAAGTATGACTGGGTCCAGGGGTTTACATAATTTCATCAGGACTCTTTAAATCTTTCAATCTGCATTCCCTGAGAAATGGCTATTACAAAACACAGAACATCCAATCCTGGTAACACATCTACAAAAATGTGACCATCAGGCCAGTTATTCCGCCATTCGTTGAGGCTAATAAAACAGCCTTGCTTATTGATCTTGTTATTCTATTAAATAGAAATGCCCCCAAGGACAGTTGCAGAGCAAAGAGGAACCAAACCAAGCATGGAAACAAATGAGGGACATGTAAATAAAACTTGTCATCCCAGCATCTGGACACAATAATTAAACATCTTGGGATTTGGGGATTCAGTCTTTACTGGAATCAGTCCAGCAAAGGTATTTCTTTATGTTTATCACATAACTCAGATATTTCTTTCTAATATCACAAGGGAAAAACAAATTCTGATAATATATTACTGTATTAAAATAGAAGGTACTGAAAATGAAAATCTAATAATGACAGGTGAGCTACTGTCATAGGAAGAGGTATCCTGCAATGTTCAACAAGGATATTGGAACCAGATGGATCTGCACTTGAGTCCAAGACCTAGCACTGGCTGTTCATGCTAATTTAGGCAAGTCAGTGGCCCTCTTTCAGCCGAAGCTTTTTAATATATAACATGTGGCTAGCAGTAATAACAATATCTCTTCATTGGTTTGGTTGGAGGATTAAATAAAAAAACAAATATGAACTGCTTAAAACAGTTTCTGACACATAAAACTCAATAAGTGGTAATTATTAGTAGTATAAATAATTAATGTCCACCATTAATAGTTTTCTTACCTTTAAAATATCAGAAATTGGGTTATATGATATCGAAAACTCCCTCAAGCACTCACATTTTGTGTTTCTGAAACTTCAAAGTCTCCAGGTCCTATATTCCCAAGCAGTTAGGAGCTGGCAAAAGACCGCAAGTAGGTATGGCTGCGTTAGCAGGTGACGCCTGCCAACATACTCAGATGGTAAAGGATGGTTGCTTCTCCACCTCCCCTCCAGTAGGAGGGGGAGAGAGCAGTGTGTGCCTCCTCTGCTTGGGCTCTACCCCACTTTTTAAAATACAAAATCTTGGAGCACCTGAGTGGATCAGTCAATTAAGTGTCTGACTCTTGATTTCGGCTCAAGTCATGATCTCAGGGTCATGATCTCAGTGTTGTGAGATCAAACCCCATGTTGGGCTCTGCACTGGGCACAGAGTCTGCTTAAGATTCTCTCTCTTTCCCTCTCATTCTGTTCTCCACTTCCCCACCCCCTGCCAGCTCATACTCTCTCTCTCTCAAAAAAAATTTAAAAAATAAAAATAAAATGAAATATGAAATCTTTATTACAGGCAATATTGGTCTACACACTACACAATACCAAAAGTACAATTTTAATATTTCAAAATCATCATTTAAACAGCAAAAGACCAAGAAATAAAATTTCAACTAATTATTTTTCAAGCTATTCTTCAGTTTCCTTGTTAGAGTGAGACACACAAATACAGCTTAAAATCTGAGTTAAGAAAATCCTTTTTAGCAACCTACATACAGATAAGTAGCAAACTTTATTATATTAAACAAATTTGTTCTGCTTCAAACATATAATTGACTCTGGTAGTCATTGCTCTGTTTAATAAGCATTAGGTTATTTTCTCTTTCCAGGCAGAGGGAAATCAGAATTTCACGACCCTTCGGTGACTAGACAGCACCAAATGACAGTTTCTGGTTAAGAGTTGTGAGCAGAAGTGACATGTATGTCCATTTGGGACTGGAACATTTAATTGTTGTGTAAGACTTCCCAGACCACATTTTCACTCTGCAATGACAAATTTCAAGATGATGGCTTCCCCATCAGCATGCAATTAGAACAAGATGACACTAAGAAAATCTCCCAGCAAAACTATGATGGACGTAAAAGCATGATTAAGAAATAAACCTGTTATTTTGCAACACTGAAATTTTCAAGGTTGTCCTACCACAGCGTAACTTAGACTACAGCGACTGATGCAGATGTGTTTATCTAGAAGTGGAGCAACATCACAAAAAATGAGAAGTATGTGCCGTTAGCTTAGGAATCAGGTGGTGGGTGGAAAGAAAACTATTCTCAAGAGTTAGAAGGGTAGCTTCCCATATTATACACTGGCAAGACATGTGGTAGAACTGATCGTCTACAATAACTTGGGGAGCCAAGTATGCACTTAATGAACTTTTAGCAACAGGGAAAAGGTTGAAAAACAGTGTTATTTGTATGTATTGGTTGCTAGTAGCTGTGTTCAGCAAGCTATCAGAAAAAAGAACAGAAAAAAGAATTGGCCAGATTTCTAGAAGGAATGAAAGAAAATGGGGGGGGGGTCGCTGCAATTTTGGAAACTTATAAATACAGTGGAGATAATTGCTTCCTACTTCAAATAATGATAGATAAAACTGAAAAATGCTTTGAGTAACATAGATTTAAAATTCAAATTTGCAGCAAGAATCAAATCAAGGATGTGGCTATTATGCTGACTGTTTAAAAATCTCTGAATGGATTAAGGTAGCCACAGTAAATCCTTTCGATTGGATAAAATGATTTACTGGGGAAAAAAGACTGACAGTGTGAGCCTCATATGTTCCAAACACCTTCAACAAAATAGGCAAAGGCAAGGAGTAAGGAGGAAAAGAAAAATGCCAGACATGAAAATGTAATCTTGAAAAGAATTTTGAGTGGGATTATTGACAAATGGAACAGTGTAAATCAAATATTCGTAAGAAACTTAAGTTGTTGAGTTTGTTTGTTTGTTTGTTTGTTGTATTAGTCTAGAGTAAAGGAGACCGAGCTTGCTTAAGACTTAACCTGTGGGCCCTCAACTTTCTATGGCAAAGATTGAGGCTAAGAAATCTACTCATTCTTCAAGAAGGGCATAGCCCCAACTCCCACTTTAAATCTGACCAAAAAGGATTATGGAAAATGAATGATATCCCAGAATGTAGAGACATATTTCATGCAGGAAACAGACAAGGGCTCTTCTTGAAAGAAGTGCAGTTCAAGCAAGGAATCTTTCTTCTCCCCACAGGAAGCCCCTTTAAGTGTCTGCCCAGTATGATATCAGAATTACCACAGATTAGATTCAGCTTTGTATTTCCATTGTTTCCATTTCCAAATGGGAGTCTTTATTGCAAGTATCTTACTCCTGTTGCCCCACGGTCTACTGGGTGCATGGGGAAGGAACGGATTTCCTAATTCTGTGACTGTAGAGGATTTCGTGTAGTTTTTCTTAGGGAGAGGGTGAGTATATTTGCATGTGAGAAGGAATGTTAACCAAATATTCTTCAGAAGAGAAAATTGTGATAAGTTGTGCTGCTTATTTACATCTCCCCCCCTCTCTTTTTCAGGCATATACAAAACTGAATTTCCTGGCTCCCTTGTTTTTGAGAGGAATCATGTGACTATTTCCAGCCAATGAGTGCTCAGAAGAAGTGACATCTACTGTTTCCAGGCAGGAGAATTTAATCATTTGTGTCTTATCCGCCAGAGCTCCATTTCCTTCTGTCACAAAGACCATCAACTTTCAGTCAGCCTCATCCTGAAGAGAAGATGTCACTGAGTAGACAGACTATCGTGCCAACGTGTGATGTACATGCAGTACTAGTGAAAAAAAAGTGTTTTGTTGTTGGTAAGCTACTGAGATTTAGAGGTTAAGTGCGCCACACATACCGCCTTGGCATTCACAGTTCTTAAGGGTGCCGACAGTTTCTACTATAAGCATCTACATCTCTCTACTTTTTTCTGATATGATAGGCTCACGCAAGGCAGGCTGGAATATCAGTCAGTTGATTTCCTAAAGAACTCAGCCAATGAAGGATGAGAGCCAAATGACAAAGCTTCCTCATTCCTTCCATGCCCTTTTGAAGCACATGCCACACAACCTCCCAAGATTCTCAGCAGTATTTGAGCCTCAGTTGTCCTCTGTGGTAACCTGCTCATTAATGTACCTGGAAGGACATCATTCTCTTCCCTTACTTCTCTACTGCACTAAAATCTTTAGCTCAGGGTTTGCTTCTGCAGAAACTCAAACCATGACATAATGGAGCCATTTAGGGTCTTCTCTCTCAGAGAGGAATTTTATATAGTACAGATAAAGAATGTAGGAGAGTGGTAAAGCCCCCTTGCTCTCTGTATGTTAGAAAGCATATTTTTTGCCCTACAAGTTTCCTTTAAAACATAAAAAACAAAGTAAAGATATGGTAGTATAATATTGAATATTCTCTACCTAACACATTTTACCAATGGACGCTCTTTCTAATATTACCTAAGATTTTTCTTCCCACTTTTTCCTGGTTACCCTGTTTTCTCTCCTGCCCAACACTAACAATTACTTCAATTTCTTTTCTTTTTTAATTTTACTTATTTATTTGAAAGAGAGAGAGAACGAGCAAGAGAGTGGCAGAGGGAGAAGCAGACACCCCTCTGAGCAGGGAGCCTGACTTGGGACTCGATCCCAGGACCCCGGGAACATGACCTGAGCTGAAAGCACTTAACCGACTGAGCCACCCAGGTACCCCCAATTACTTCAATTTCATTAACAGCCTTAGGAGGATATCTAAAAGAAATGTCAATTCCATCTGTGGAATAAAATATCAAAATCATGGTAAAGACAGTCATCTCTTGAAAGTAAAGTGATGTTCTTGAATACCAGGAGTTTAGCTTTGAAGAGCAACAAGAAAAAATTCCTGCAATAAGAAACACAATATTTATGTATAAATAGTACATGGGAAAGAGAGCAAATAGTTCAAGACCCATACAACTTCAAACATGCGGATAGATAAGAATTTGCAGAGCTGATGATGGGTGGGGGGGGAATTAGAGATGGCATAACCATGAAGGATGATGCTCCACTTCATGGAGCAGAGAGGAATCAGCAACTAGAGAACACCCCAAATCTGTCCACATGGGTGTCTTTAATCAAAAGTGGGAGCCAAGTCAGTATACGAAAGGTCTTCTGTTGCAGCTCAAATAAGCAATGTGAATTTCCTTCAGGATGAAGTTCTATTAACCTACTATAACCATCCTGTATGGGCTGCCTCCCAACTATATCTGATTCCCTATGGCACACTGATAATTGAGTAGAAGTGTCATTTGTCTGGGCTAATATTTTGCTTCCCAACTATATCTGATTCCCTATGGCACACTGATAATTGAGTAGAAGTGTCATTTGTCTGGGCTAATATTTTGCTCAGCCCTTTCCAAATTTTGGCAACCCAGGATATTCAAAAGCTCCCCAAAGCAATGACCTGATCACCTGGATGTGCAAGACAGATGGGGAAATAAAGGAAGACCTTCACTTCACATCTGTACCTGAAAGGACAATAAACACAATCGGCTCATGACTTCCCTTTGTTCTAGGCCAGGAGAATGGCAAAAACTACTGGTATTACAGAGACTGTTTGAGAGTGGGTGAAAATCATTGGCATGATATAAGAAAATGAAGACTTAAAGTTTTCCAATCCAGAGCATTTCTTAGCATAAGATAAGAATGACAAATCTAGCATATTTTAATAGATAAATCAAATGTGTTGGCCCAGGCATGGCATATTAAGTGTTTTTCCTAACAAATTAGGCAGCCCCTATGGTAACAAATTCATTCATTTACCAAATATTTATTGTTTAGCTATTGTGCTATTTCTGTGTGGGTGGTAGGAGGTTTCTGGGTCTAAATATTGTATTGCTCCAGGATTTTCCTTGATCTTCTTTCATCTATACTCTCATCAATTTGGGGGATTTAAATATACTGATTAATCTCTCATTCATATCCCTTGCCTAAATCTTTCCTTTGATCTCCAGACTAGACATCTAACTGCTTACTACATCTGTCCCTTTGGATGCTGTAACAGTCATCTAGAATGGTATCCAAAAGAAACCTCTTGATCACTGCCCATCCATCCCAGCTGGTTCCTTCACAAGTCTTCCTAATCTAGTAAAATGCCAAAATCCTAATCCATCCTGAAATCCTTGTTGGTTTTTCTTTCCTTTACACTGCAGATCCAAACCATCACAGTGTTCCACTCCAGGGGATCACAGGCATCTTCTACCTGATTACTGCCTCTCCTCTTCACGGATCTCCCAGTCTCTTTGCTTGACCCACTTCTGTCCACATTCTGCACAGAAATCAAAGGTGATCTTTTAAAAAAAATGTAAACAGGATCACATCACTCTGCAGAATTTAGCTGTGCAGTGATTTCCAACTACACTTAGAACAAGTGAAGACACGTCTCCTAGCCTAAAAGTCCTATAAAAAATGGAGCCTCTTGGCACTCCTACATGACTAGGTTCCCTTGAATTGTGCTTGAACCATATTTGTCTTGCATTTCTACCTCAGTGCCTCTGCAACTGCATTTTTTTCTTGGTTAGTAGGCTCTTCCCCCATCCTCTCAGCAGTATCTTCCAGGCCATGTTAGCTGTCTTTCCATCTCTTGACCCCAACTCAGCCTCTATTTTTTAATTTCTCCATAGAACTGGTCACTATTGAAATTCTACTTATTATGTATTTGCTTATTTTGTGCCTGTTGTCTGTCACTCTTCACTAAAATGTATACCATAGGAGGGACCTTGTTCTGTTTTCTGCTGTATTTCTAACATCTAATCCAAAGCTTGGCACACAGAAGACCCTCAATAAATGTTTCTGAATGAATGAAAAGATGAGTTCTTGAACCGTCTCCAAGTTTGATTGCTGATTTTGATACATGCATATCACCAGAAAGCTGGTTACTGTATACAAAGCTGCGAGAGCAGAAACCTTGTATATAGCAAAGAATCTTTCCTCTTCTCTAACCACTCTTTCTTTCCTGTCTCCAATGAGAGGAATAACCATTTATGTTTGCATGTGGATCTTTATAATAGATAAAGCAGTATCACATGTCTCAATTAATCTCTTTGATGACTGTCTTAGGCTATATCAGAGGAATTACTATCCTTACTTCACAAATAATGTGAATGAAGTTATGGGAAGATAAGTGGTTTATCCCAGGTTGAAATTTGACAAGTGATGTTACCAGGACTGGAACCTTGTTCTTCTCATTTCCAATCTTTTTTCCATTACAACAAGGATCATAAGCCCAGAGAATATTGGCCCAGAAAATATCAGTCATTAAACAGATGTGGAACTCTATAAAATAAAGCCCAGTATTAATAAAGTGCTCCCAAGAGCTTATCAGTAAACCAAATGATGTCCTTTATATTTTCAGTGAAGAAAGTGATCATGTACATGACTGTATTAACAAATGACTTTGTCTCACTCCAGCCTTCCAAAGAGTTCAATCTAGGTATGATATCCCAATGAGTCTCCATCAGTGGGTTACGTAGAATTGCAAAGGGCTGTATCGGAATAATCAGGACAGAAGGAGGTTTACAAAAGATCTGTTGAACCCAAATACTAAAAGTTAAGAGAGCTTAGGGATTGTGCGGGCTCTCAGGTCCACCACTCTTTAATTGTACATTCACAGACAATTTTATACCTTTTATAACTTTCAATGGCTCAATTTTATCATGTACAAAATAGGAATAAAATATATTAGTCAGTTCCCACTAGATTATACTGTGTAACAACTTGTAAGTCTTAGTGATTTCAGACAACACAGGTCTATATCTTGCTCATGCTGTTAGCTGTGATTCATACATGACGATGCCTGATGCAGATTATTCTGAGGTCCAGGCTAAAGGGACATTTATACCTGGAAAATATTACAATCATGGCAGTGGGAAATGAGCAATGGAGAAAGTCAAGTATTCAAGCTTGTAGCCAATGTTTGTTCTCTGTTGGGGAGAACAGAAAATAATTGGAAGCAATAATCTAAACTACCAGGTAGGGGAACATACTTTAAAGGATTAGTTTAAGAATTCAATAAATAAATTCTTGTAAATGTTTAACACAGCTGAGCATATCCTCAATTATTATGTGGACATGAACACACAGATTAGCTTGAGTTAAGTATCTTTCTCCTGGTTCTCTAACCCTTGCAAAGCTACACAAATTGTTAGTCGAGAACTGACACTGGGAATGTTCTGGGCAGCAATGGGTGGTATACCATGCAGAGACCTGATATCTCTGAGAGATGAGCAACTGTGTTAAACAAGAACTTTCATATCAACATGGCAGATGTTTTTTTTGTTTTGTTTTGTTTTGGTTTGGTTTTTGTTTGTTTTTTAGTTTTTGATTTGTTTTTTGCACAGATAAAAATACTACCGTATGACATCCTCACTGAGAAGATACCATGGCCATACAAGAGTACTCCACTTTCACTTTCCTGTGCATTTATATTAGTCTCTTCGACTCATAAAATACTCTTCTCAGAGAAATAGCATGATTTTATTTGAGTCTTCTGGATTTTAGTCATGTTTCTTCTTACCTCAAACATGGGCTGCTCTAGTCTCTTTACTCTCTTCTGCCTGTCATCTCATTACTCCTACTCATATTCCCTTGTGTCTCACTTAATATTTCCCTTATTCTCTTTAAAACACCCTCTTCAGGTATTTGTTAACACTATGCCCTACTTAATCTATACATAAGCAGGTCTTTTCCCAAGTCCTGCTTAGTCAGAATTGTGATTATGTAAGTGTATCTCCTATTACCAAACTGCTAATTGTAGATCACTTTCTAGGAAGGTAGAAGGTTGAAATTCAGGTTTAGTAAGAATAAACCAGAGAGGAAGGAAAAATGTATTTTTTTAGGTCAACTGAATCTTTTGTATAGATTTATGTGCACAAAAGCCCACAAGTTTCTCTGTCAAATACATTTACATTGCCACTCCCAGAATTGTTGAAGTTTATTATCCCAAGCAGTACTCTTCTATTCCCTGCCTACTAGTGTCACTGATGCTGTGGTTTGGGCTCACCGTGTATCATATCAACCTGAGCCCCTCTCCTAGGAACCCATTCTAAGTTGTTGTCTTCTCTCCTACTTTATGTATTCTGTACCTGTTCTAGCCTTCTCTGGCTGAGAGACCCTACTCCATCTTTCCCGTTAGGGATTAAATGTTTGTGTCTCCCAAAAATTCATATGTGGAGGTCCTAACCCCCAGTGTCATGGTATTTGGAAATGGGGCCTTTGGGAGATAATTCGGTTATGCTGGGATACGTGTCCTTATAGGAAGAGACACCAATGAGTTTGCTCTCTCTCTCCTTCTCTCTCTCTCTCTCAGCCTTATGAGGATGAAGTGTCAGGAAGGGAGTTCTAATTAGAAACCAAGCCACTTGCACCTTGATCTTGGTCTCCTAGCCACCAGAACTGTGAGGGAAACAATGTTGTTTCATGTTGTTTCAGTCACACAGTTCGTGGTATTTTGTAGAGTAGACTGAGCAGACTAATGAATCTCCTTTCTCCATTTAATCAGAGAGAGTAAGTTTTATGAGAATAGAAGAATGTTGAGAAGAGACACTTGAAAAATATCAATTTAAGGAAAAGGCAAAGACCAAAAAGACATGGAATTAATTTAAAAAGACATGGTCCTATAGAAATAATTGTAAAAGAGAATTTCAGGAATTAGAGAGTTTAGGAACTTCTGGTGATGGTTAGGTTAATCTCCATAAAACAAGAATTATGAAGCTGAATAAAATTATTGAAAACAACTTTAGGGGTCTGGAATCAACAAAAGCCAAAAACAAATTGAGAAGTATTTATTCTTGGAAAAGCTGCTACAGCTTCAAATGAGATAAGTGGGACTCCGTGACCTTCTTGGCTGGGCCATTCCTGTCACCTCACTCCCACTTCCCAGCACAGTCAATGAGAGCAGTTGTTTTATCATTGTATCTGAGAATCCCAGCAGCTTTGCTGAGAAAGTTTGATTTCAGGAACAGGGTAGAATGGGTGGATGCTAATTTATTGAATAAAAGTAGTAAACTTGATAAAAATTAATAAGAAAATCTTATTTTTGCTAGCCTAAGTTTGTGGCCCTGGTTGGAGAGAGTAGCAGTCCCAGGAATTCAACAAGGATATCCTATAAACAAGAGAACCACAGGGAGTCTGGACAAACATTCTACACATGCCTCACTGTCTGAGAAACTGCATACACGTGGAGAAGATATTGGGAAAAGCCTATAAAACAGGTGAATGCAAGAGAGATTTGAAAACAGGCTGAAATTTGAATATACTCCCGAAGTCATACAAATCAAATGGTCAGAGGGTATAGAAGTCTTATAGGCTAAAGGTGTTTGAGCACGATTTCTGTTTAACTCACTGATTCATCACTAGGTATGCAAATATAGGGAAATCCCTAAAGTCTAAGCAAAGAAATCAATAGCCACATACTGCAGTGAAGATAGATTTTGCAGTTTATGTTCAAGTAGTTATTACTTTTTTAATGTTTCAGAAAAATAAGTCAGAATTCAGAGTTGATACAATGCATTATTGAAAATATACCATATATATGAAATATATGGGGGGAAGGGAAGACAGTTAATAGAAAATGATGTTGAGTGATCCCAAATGTTGAATTCATCAGACAAAGAATTCAAAAGTAAACTATACCCAGAGAATTAAGGGAAATGTGATAACAACACCTTAAGAGGGACTCTCACTAGAAAAATGAGAACTATTTAAAAAAGAAATTCACTGGGTGTTATATGCAACTAATGAATCATCGAACTTTACATCAAACCAGGGATGTACTGTATGGTGAATAACATAATATAATAAAACATATTATTATAAATAAAAAAAAAAGAAATTCTAAAGTTGGTATGTACAATAACTGAAATAAAAATACAATAGATGGAGTTCCATAGAAAATCTGAGATGGGAGAACAGAAAAAAATCAGTATACAAGAAGGAAGAAAAATAAAAATCATCTAATACAAAGAATAGTGAGAAAAAGATTAGAGAAAAATGAAAAGAGTTCCAGAGACCTGCAAGACAGTATCAGTCATATCAGTACCTGCACAGTGGAGGTTCCAGAGAAAGGAGGAAGAGAGAAAGTGACACAAAAAAATATTTGAAAAAATAATGGTTGGGGCACCTGGGGTGGCTCAGTTGGTTAAGTGTCTGCCTTTGGCTCAGGTCATGATCCCAGGGTCCTGGGATCAAGCCCCACATTGGGCTCCCTGCTCACTGGGGAGTCTACTTCTCCCTCTGCCCTCCCCCCCACCCCCGCTCATGCTCTCTCACTCACTCTCTCTCTCAAATAAATAAAATCTTAAAAAAAAAAAAGATAAAGAAAAAATAGTGGTCAAAAACTTTCCAAACTTGGTAAGAAATATTAATCTATTGATCTAAGCAGCTCAACAAACACCAAGTATAATAAATATAATAATAATCACACCACAGTCAAAACAAAGAGAAAAATCTTGAAAGCAGCAAGAGGATATGGCTCATCACTTGGGTGCAACAGTACAAGTGGCAGTGGGCTTCTCATCAGAAACAATGAAAGCTGGAAGGCAGTGGAATGGCATATTCAAAGGGCTCACAGGAGGGCAAAAAAAGACCACCCAAGAATTCTATGTCTAGTAAAAAACTATTCGTCAAAAACGAAGGTTAAATAAAGGTAGTCACATTAAAAACAAAACAAAACAAACAAACAAACAAACAAACAAAACAACAACAGAAAGAATCTGTTGCTAGCAGATCTGCCTTTCAAGAAATAAAGGAATGTGTGAAGGACACTAGATGAGAACCCCAGTCTATGGGAAGAAATAAAGATCACCAGACATTGTAAGTATCTGGTACATAAGTAAGAATCAAGAGTAAATACAATGTTTCATCTAAAATGTTTAGTTTTCTTTTTTTCCTTTTTTCAAAAAAGATTTTATTTATTTATTTATTTGAGAGAGAGAGAGAGAGAGAATGGGGGTAGGGCAAGCAGGGAGGAGCAGAGAGAGGGGGACAACACAGACCGAGCATGGAACCTGCTAAAGATTCTCTCTCTCTTGCCCTCTTCCCTCTGCCCCTTTCCTCCCACCCAATGTGTGCATGTTCTCTCAAAAAAAAAACAAAAAACACAAGAGATAAATATTTCATAATGATAAAAGTGTTAATACATCAGGAAGATAAAACAATTACTCATGTATGTGCATATAAGAAAAAGTCTCAAAATACATTATGCAAAAGTTATATTTGAAAAGAGAAATAGATAATTTAATGATTACAGTAACATATTTGAAAGCTCCTAGACATAAAATCAGCAAGGCTGGAGGACTGAATGGCACTACAAATTAACATGGCCTAACTGACATTACACAACATTCCATACGATAGCAGAGTATGCACACTTTCCAAGTACAAATGTAAAATTCTTCAGTTTATGTAATATTCTGAAACATAAAACTAAAGTCCCCACACATTGAAAAGAACTGAACTGGTACAAAGTTTGTTCTCTAATCACAACTAAATCAAATTAGAAATTAACCTAAAAATTTTTGTAAATCTTTAAATATTTGGGCGATTAAACAATACACTTCTAAATAACCCACATTTTGAAGAAAAATCACAAGAGTAATTAGAAAACTAAATCTTTAACAGAATTAAAATGAATATAATTTTTTGATGCAACTAAATCAGTAATTAGAAGGAAAAGTAATACTTTATATGCTTATATTAGAATCAAAGGACTAAAATCGATAATTAAGCTTCCATCTTGAGAAGTCACAAAAAGAGGGCACCTGGGTGGTGCAGTTGGTTAAGTGACTGACTCTTGGTTTCAGCTCAGGTCATGATCTCAAGATCCTGAGACTGAGCCTCCCCACTAGTCTCTGTGCTCAGTGCAGTCTGCTTAAGATTCTCTCCCCCTCTCCTGTTCCCCCTCCCCCGCAACTCTCTCTTTCTCTCTCTCTCATAAACAAATAAATCCTTTTAAAAAAAAAAGAAGTTACAAAAAGAAGAGCAATTCAAACCCAAAGAAGGATGAAATAATGAGTATCAGCTGAAATCCATAAAATGGAAAAAAGAGAATTAAATCAAAAGCTAATTCTTTGAAAAGAAAAAAAAATCATAAACTTTCTTTGCTATTTGGCAATGAAACTAAACACAAAAGAGATCAAACTACATGATTCCATTTATATAAAGCTTAAAAAACGGGTAGAACTAATCTACAGGGGTAGGAGTAAGAATAATGATGCCTTTGTAGATGAGAGAATACTGATTAGAAAGAGGCATGCAGGAAAACTTGTAGGAGTCTATAATAATTTCTTGCAGTAGTTGTTGTAGACCGTGGTTACATTATACGCTTATGAACTGTGCACATTTCTGCACATGTGTTATACTTCCATAAATATTTTGTTAAAATTACAAAACACACGGTTTTAAAGAAGAATAACACAATTAAAGAGAGAAGAAAAGAACTGGAAAGAGAAAAGCTATGCAACATCCAAGAGCAACAAAGAGCTGGAAACAGGAAAGAGAGATAAAAAGATACGGCCATTAAAACTCATACAGAATTGATCAAAGTGACAACCTTAAATAATCCTGTAACTACCACAGATATTTAATGAGTAGTTGTTAATCTGCTCATGAAGCAAACACCAAGACCAGAGAGCTGTATGGATACGTTCCATCTATCTTGAGAAACAGAAAAGTGTTGTCTCCTACACCTTTCCAGAGAATAAAACAGAGATTTTGTACACATAAACACAAACTTGATGTATGACACACAGACCAATGGAAAACAGGACAGAGAGAATGAACGCTTCAATAAATGCACTGTGACAACTGGGAACCAAAGCTAGAATTAAGCAGAGAAGACAAAACAATCTCAGAACTTAAACACAATGCTGTTTCATAGTTATCTCCAAAACCAAGTATTCTCATTGCTATTTCCACAATTCTGGCCCTACTTCAGCAATGCAGGCAGATCAGTATACTCAGACATAAATCCAATACTTCAAGTAAGGAAACCACTTTTGCAATCACTGAATCATTGCTGCAGTACCATTCAATGTAGTTGTCATTGTCAGAACATTATTTTTATCCCAGGTGAACGTTCAATAAAGAATCCTTCTAGACCTGGTTTCATTGTATTTCCTATTGGAATACTGTATCCATAGTGCTGTGTGTTTAATAACATTTTTAAAAAAGATTTTATTTATTTATTTGAGAGGGAGACAGACAGCACAAGCAGAGAGAGCGGGAGAAGGATAAGCAGACTTCCCACTGAGCAGGGAGCCCGATGTGGGACTTGATCCCAGAACCCCAGGATCATGACCCAGGCCGAAGGCAGATGCTTAACCGACTGAGCCACCCAGGTGTCCAGTCCAGTGCTGTGTCTTTAAGACAGTTTTGCCATTGCCATGATTCTGCCGTTCCTCAGATAACCTTGCTGTGGTTGGGCTGAGTGTCTGTGGGACAGAGCCCTCTTGTGACCATAGCTTAGGGTGTTTGAGCTCTAGGAGAATTATTTGAACTGGTTTACACAAAAGTTGAGGTTTCCAATCAGAAATAATATGTAGTTTTACAAGAAAACTGCACCTCTTAATACATACAAAGAATAAAAGGAAGCTGTACGTAATGAATAATTGAAGGCAAGTTACAGTCTCTGATTTGGAGACTAGTGAGACATGAAAGGATTATATTTCTGTTTAAACTTCATGGCCTCACTACCTGTAGAGAAGAAAACAAGAATATTAACAGGTTTTCATCTATGGAGAAAAAAGTCAACCCTTGCATGATTGTTACAGTTCACTTTTTATTCAAAACAGCTGTAATTTAGTTATTTAAAAAATTATTATTCATGATATCTGCAAAACAAACAGATAAAAACCCCGGAACCGCCTGTCACTTATTGCCCATGGAATTTTAATTAAATTAGGTTCCATTTCAGTCCATTTATCAAAGAAGATGCCATTTACATTTTGGGAGAGATAAGCCTTATCAAATATAATATAAAAAAAGTTCATCTCAAAACCCT
This sequence comes from Ailuropoda melanoleuca, assembly GCF_002007445.2. Taxonomy (NCBI): domain Eukaryota; kingdom Metazoa; phylum Chordata; class Mammalia; order Carnivora; family Ursidae; genus Ailuropoda; species Ailuropoda melanoleuca. Next base: position 6,444,444 of record NC_048225.1, on the reverse strand, counting down.
TATCAGGTCCTGTTGGATGGAAGAACCACTCCAGATCCTCACAGGATATGCCTGGGTATATAGCTCAGGGAAGGCTATCACTTGATCAATGCAACCCTGGAGAAAACACAGAGGAACTGCTCTTTGTGAGCCTGGCAGCTAAGCAAACAATCATTCTACTTCATAAAAGGGATGTGACAAAATTGATCAAGGCCATTCTGAAGTTTGCAGAGCTACAGTGTTTGCACAAAGGGAGAACACCTGAGCTCTGTTATAAATGAAACATCAACTGGGCTTTGGAGGAGTGGTGGGCACAAGTGGAGACGCAGACATGCCTAGAGCAAACTAGACATTAGGGCAGGCACTTGACCTGCTGGTACAAAAGCAGCAAGGCTAACTTTGTCTCAACTGAAGGGACAATAAGTTGCCAAATCCGTCCAAATTCACATGCTTCTTGGTTTCCTCTTCATTTTTCTGCTACTGCCTGAGCTCAGGCCCTCATTGGCTTTTCTTTGCCATATTGGTTTGGAATATGGTAATGGTCTCATTCCTGTTATTGCTACCATCCATCCAACTGCCGAAATATTTTACTAGAGGTCATGTTCCACATTCTGGTCATGTTTTATCTGTCGCCCAAAAACATTCCATGGTTCCTGATGCCTCTCTCTTTTTATTCCTTCATACCATATCCTCATATTCTAGTGTAGTCTTCCACTATATTCTCTCCAAACAGGATTATTGGAAGCGTGAATGTGACTGGAAGGTCCTTGTCTTCTTTGCAAGTCAAAAATCTACTCATCCTTTAAGATTTACTTCATTTGCCTTCTTTTGTCTATTTCCGTGACAGCCTCCAAAGCCCAGACTACCTCACTTCTTTATCTGTAAAGCTGATCATATCGCATTCTATTTACTTATTTATGTCTATTTCTGCTCCTAAAAGTAAGGATCTTCAATTCATGGGCTGCCTCATTCATTGCAATCCCCCGTATCTACCATAGTTCTTGGCAAGCAGAATGTTTAATTAATGGTTATTCAATCAAATTGAAAACAATACCAAGTGGGCTTTTTTTCCCCGTCTGATCTGGAAACACTTCCTATGTTGGGTGAACTTCCTGCCCCAAAAAACTATATGGGGAAAAGATTCTACTTCCTTTTAATGAAGTTGAAATTCACTTGCTTTCTCAGTTCATTATGGCCCACTTCAAAGGAGGGAGAAATTGTGGAGAACTCAGAAAGCCACATGTTAAACAAGCTCTTGTTTTAAGCAATGGAGCCTGATGGAGCAGTGTACAGTTTGCCGTGCCAAATGTGTTGAGACTATTTTTTGATTTGGGGCACTGCTTTACGTTGTCTCTCATTCCAATCCTCAGCACTCCTGGAGATGTTCTGCCAAATCTATTTCTTTTTACTTAACTTGGACAAAGTCGGTTTCTGTTAATTGCAATAAAAGGAAACTTCATGCATACAGAGGACACTATGTCATGCCCTGGTGGCTTTGATCAAGTCTTTCTCTTTATTTGGAATGCCCTGCCCCCCACCTTGGTATATATGTATGTATATGTTTATTTATTAAATTATGTTAGTCACCATACAGCACTTCATTAGTTTTTGAGATAGTGTTCCGTGATTCATTGTTTGCATTTAACACTCAGTGCTCATTGCAATATGTGCCCTCCTTAATACCCATCACCAGACTAACCCAACCCCCTTCCCTCTGAAACCCTCAGTTTGTTTCCGGAGTCCATAATCTCTCATGGTTCGTCTCCCCATCTGATTCCCGCCGCCCTTCATTTTTCCCTTCCTTCTCCTAATATCTGCCACGCTATTCCTTATGTTCCACATATAAGTGAAACCATATGATAATGCCCTCTCTTGCCTGTATATTCTTTTTTTTTTCAAAATTAAAAAAAATTATTTAAATTCAATTAATTAACATATAATATTAGTTTCAGAGGTAGAGGTCAGTGATTCATCAGTCTTTTTTTTAATAATAATTTTTTATTACGTTATGTTAGTCACCATAAAGTACATCCCTAGTTTGTTTTTTTTTTTAAAGATTTTATTTATTCATTTGACAGAGATAGAGACAGCCAGCGAGAGAGGGAACACAAGCAGGGGGAGTGGGAGAGAAAGAAGCAGGCTCTCAGCGGAAGAGCCCGACATGGGGCTTGATCCCAGAACTCCAGGATCACGCCCTGAGCCGAAGGCAGACGCTTAACGACTGAGCCACCCAGGCGCCCCACATCCCTAGTTTTTGATGTAATGTTACTTGCGTATAACACCCAGTGCACCATGCAATACGTGTCCTCCTTAATACCCATCACCGGCCAATCCCAATCCCAACCCCCCCCGGAAGCCCTCAGTTTGTTTCCTGTATATTCTTAAAGATCCATCAAAAAGGCCATCATCTTCATGTACATTAAGTAGGAAGGATCACCATTAAATAACAGTAACATTGGATCACAGTGGTGATCCTTCCTACATAACGTTCTCTCTCACCCTTTCTCTCCTCCTTTCTCTCCCTCCCTCCCTCCTTCTCTCCTCCTCCCCTTTCTCTTATTTGAACCCCCAAAGCATTTGGTTTCTTTAATATGGCCCTTTATACAAAAAACATCTGTATACCTTGATTTATCTGATTGAGGGCAGAGACTGGGTTTTACAGTATAGTACACTCATAAATAATGAATAGTTGCCTCTCTGGGGGAAGGAGTGTATGTCTATTTATATCTATCTATAAATAGATATAAACATATGTTTATATGTACATAATTTTATATACACAAATTTATTAAAATTTAAGTGATATACAGAATATATAAATATAATTTATAGGTAATAAAATATATAACTTTGTTGTAAATTTCACAAAACCAATTAATTCTCAGAAAATACTTTGATTTTTTGCCAAACTCTTATATCCATAACCAAACTATGCCTGCAATTAATGAAGAAGAATATTTCTGAAATGAATGTTGGCTGATATTTTGTTTATGTTAATAAGATGTAAGTGAAGCAAGGTAGAAGTATGTTGGAACTTTACTCATTTTTCAACAATATGAGTGACTTCTTTGCTGATTTGAGTAACAGTCGAATACCGGGAAAATATTTCCTCAATTTTTTGTGCTATTTACAATGTAACAATTACAGACATGACATACTTTCAAGTTTAATCTGTATTATCAACATTTTCAGTGTATAAATCGAGACAATCAACAAACAATAAGTGAAACCCAGATCTGTAGTGTTTGCCTATTTCCATGGTGTAAGTTCTCAGGGCATGGCTGATTTCAGACTATAAACATAATGTTACTCAGGGCGAAGTTAGAAAGCTATGTGCAGCAGCGCATGATTATTTCCACTCTAGAGACTCAATAGATACAAATGACATTCAAAAACAAAGACAACAGTAAAATGCAGAAAAATTATGGAAAGATGATTTTTGAGCATCCTTTTAATGTAACTTATTCAAAGGTATGTTTATATAATTTAATGGGGTTTTTTTAGAAGATTTTATTTATTTGACAGAGAGAGAGAGAGTACAAGCAAGGGGAGCGGCAGGGAGAGGGAGAAGCAGGCTCCTGCTGAACAGGGAGCCCGATGTGGGGCTCGATCCCAGGACCCCAGGATCATGACCTGAGCCAAAGGCAAGTGCTTAACTGACTGAGCCACCCAGGTGCCCCTATAATTTAATGTTTAACATGACTGTGTTTAAACAGCTAACAAAATTTCTGAAAATTTAACAATTGACTCTTAGGAGACTGTACAAGTTAACCTTTAATGTATCACTGAATGATTGTTGTTCCAGAAACTATACAAGGCACTATAGGAATACATAGTAGGTGCTCAAAATCTTTTACTAATTTAAATATAATTTGGTGGTTTGGCATACATTGGAGCAGAGCTTATCATCTGCAGTCCCTGACAGGACATATTCAAAGACAAGTACAAGATGTCAATATTCTCTAGGCTCCGTGACCTCAGGAGTGAGTCAGGTCACCACTAACTTCCTAAGACTCAACGCTGACTTGGAGATTGCAGGGAGGAGAGTCTCCTCCATCAATTACCTAGAAACCAGCATAACCATAGCCTTCCCACAAATACAGCAGCATACTAGCCTTATGTCCTTGCAGGGATCCTGATAATCACATGTCCCTTGAAGTTTCTTGGTACTATTTTTGGATTATCACTGGGAGTCCTAAATACCATAGACCTCAGACATTTGAGTTCAGAGGGTTCGAAGAATAGTATATAATTTTCTAAAATTTGGTATCCAGCAGACCTTATGAGTTTTGTAATCTAAAGTAACTCATTAACCTAAGTGACTTTCCTCACTTACTAAGTGAGAAAAAAAACTATCATAAGAAATCAGTAAAAAAAAAAAAAAAAAAAAAAAAAAAAAAAATCAACTAGGTAAAACTTGATGCAGGCCCAGGGATTCAGCTTTTTAATCGACTGGGTATATGCAAGGATACTGGGGTGTGCCCTCCACCCCACCGCCAACATCAAAACATTGTTTTTATTAAGGGAGAAAACTTTTTTTTCCCAAAAGTTGAAAACATTTTCAACTCTCAATGATCTCTCTCTCCTCTTCCTCATCACCTAGAGCCCTTTACTATCTAGATAACACGTTTCATTTAATTAAGTGTGGTTGTGCCTTGTCTTTTAATTGATTAGTATTTGTATATCTTGCTTCCCCGCTTCATCTTGCTCACCACCTAACATCACACATCCATTCCAGCCTAGATTGCAATTTCCTGAGCACTGGGATCTCGCACAAAAATTGCTTATAGACTTCAGCTTATAGTGTGTGATAAAGGTTTAGACACATGGGCATCAATAATTATCTGCTAAAATTGATTCCCCAATCCTGGGGCAGAAGTAAAAGTACTCCTAAATAAATCCTTTAGGTTTTATGAGTTAGAGTGGTGTCTCTTGGAGAATATCTAGTTTCATTTCTAAGGAAGCTGGAGGTAATGATCTTCAATAAGAGGTTGTCTCACTTGCTTCATTACCCAACAAATTAGCAGTACAGCAGAACACATAACCCCAACTCTGAATCCTTTCTACTTGGCAACTAAACCACATCACCATAGGAGCAATGACCCAATGCAGATTTTATAAGATAAATGAGTATTTTCCTCACCTTTTCCTTTTTTTACCATAATATTTCCCACATACTATAAAAAATATCAAGAAGAATTTAAAACAATAATCAATACTTCATTGGCATATATAAATGAGGAATACTGTATATGAGAGCAAAGACTTTCTGACGGTTTTCACATTAATTAAAAAAAATCAAAACCGAGTATGATGAACCTGCTGGTAAAAATATAATTTACATACAGTCTACTTGCAACAAGCAACAATAATCTAAATGCTTCAAACCACGTTTCTGAGCATCTTCAAAAAATTAAAAGTAAATCACATTCTCTGTTATTAAAGTTTACATACAAATCCACAAAGCTAATTTTATTTTTCATTTCTTTTTATTTTTTATTGTGATATGATTTACTTATAATATAACCTAATTTCTCCCTTTAATAAGCTCCAATAATCAAGGCATCCATGTAATCACCAAGAGAAGATATAGAATATCTCCATAATTACAGTAAGTTTTCTAACAATTCTTTCTAGCCAAATATCTCCCAAAAGGAATTACTTTCTGACTAAACAAAGGTTTGCTTTACCTCTTCTAGACTCCTACATATTTGGTATCATACAATGTATACCATTGTCTCTGGCTTTTTTTTTTTTTTTTTGACAGAGATAGAGAGAGGCAGCGAGAGAGGGAACACAAGCAGGGGGAGTGGGAGAGGAAGAAGCAGGCTCATAGTGGAGGAGCCTGATGGGTCTCGATCCCATAACGCCGGGATCACGCCCTGAGCCGAAGGCAGACGCTTAACCGCTGCGCCACCCAGGCGCCCCCTGTCTCTGGCTTTTTTTTTTTTTTTTTAAAGATTTTTTATTTATTTATAAGGCAGAGATAGAGACAGCCAGCGAGAGAGAGGGAACACAAGCAGGGGGAGCGGGAGAGGAAGAAGCAGGCTCACAGCAGAGGAGCCTGACGTGGGGCTCGATCCCATAACGCCGGGATCACGCCCTGAGCCGAAGGCAGACGCTTAACCGCTGCGCCCCCCAGGCGCCCCCTGTCTCTGGCTTTTTTTTTTTTTTAAAAGATTTTTTATTTATTTATAAGGCAGAGATAGAGACAGCCAGCGAGAGAGAGGGAACACAAGCAGGGGGAGCGGGAGAGGAAGAAGCAGGCTCACAGCAGAGGAGCCTGACGTGGGGCCTCGATCCCATAACGCCGGGATCACGCCCTGAGCCGAAGGCAGACGCTTAACCGCTCTGCCACCCAGGCGCCCCTGTCTCTGGCTTTTTTAACTCAGAACAATATCTAGGAGATTTAACCATATTTTGTGTGTATCAGTAGTTTGCTCTTTTAATCTGATGAGCAGTATTACACAATGAACATAAGTTTATCCTCCTCTTGATGGACATTTAAATTGTTTTCAGGTTTTGACTATTATGCATAAAGCCATAGAAAATATTCTTGCAAAAGTCATATTATACAGATAAGCTTTCCTTCTCTTAAATATATTTATTGGAAAGGAGTTGCTAAATTGTAGGGCAGATATAGCATTAATGTTGTTAAGAAACTAAAACATTCCCCAAAGTGGTTGTACGTCTTCCACACTCCCACCAACAATGGATGGAAATTTCAGTGGTTCCGTATCTCTGTCACTTGGTGTTGTCAGACTGGTTTTTAGCCTCCTAGTTGGTATGAAATTATTTCAAATCATTGTTTTATTTTATGTTTATCTACTGACTAATGATGTTGAACATCTGTTCATGTGCCTAATGGCCATTCTTTCATCTTTGGTGAAATGTCTGCTCAATATTTTTGGTTACTAATTTTTTTTTTTATTGTGGAAAATTCACATACTGCAAAATATGCCATTTTAATCACTCTTAAGTGTACAATTCAGTTGTATTAATTATATTCACAATGTTATACAACTATCACCACTATCTACTTCCCAAACTCTTTAATCAATCCAAACAGAAGCTCTATAACCACTAAGCATTAACACTTCATCTTCTATTCCCTTCAGCCCCTGGTAACATCTAATAGACTTTTTGCCTCTACGAATTTGCCTATTCTAGTTACCTCATGTAAGTGGAATCACATAATATGTCTCCTTTTATGTCTGGCTTATTTCACTTAACATAATGTTTTCAAGGTTCAACCATGGTGTAGCATGTATCAGAACTTCATTCCACTCTATGGCTAAAAAATATTCCATTGTACATATCATGTTTTGTTTATCCATTCATCTATTGATAGACATTTGCCTTGTTTCTACTTTTTGGCTATTGTTAATAATGCTGCAGTGATGTACATCGATATACAAGTACCTGAGTTCCCATTTTCTTTTTTATTGGGTATATGACCAGAAAATGCTGACTCGTGGTTATTCTACGTTTAGCGTTTTGAGGAAGCAGCTACTGCTTCCTGTAGCAGCTGCACCATGGGACCTTCCCACCAGTAACGTATGATGGTGCCAATTTCTCTACATCCTCACCAACAGTCATTATGTTCATCATTATTATTATTTTTGCCAATCTTATGGGCATAAAGTGTTCTCTCACTGTGATTCTGATTTGCATTCCCCTAATGACTGATGATGTTGAACATATTTTTATGTCCTTATTGGCCATTTGTGTATCTTCTTTGGAGAAACATCTATTTGATTCCGCTACCATTTTTTTAATGTCTTTTTGTTATTCAGTCACAGAAGTTCCTTGTATAATCTGAACATTATGTCCTTATCAGATATACAATTTGTAAATATCTTCTCCCATTCTGTAGGTTGTCTCTTCACTTTCTTGATAATGTCCTTTGATGTTCAATGTTTTCAATTTTAATGAAACCTAATTTATCTTGTTGTTGCCTATATTTCGATGTCATAATTAAGAATCCATTGTCAAATTCAAAATTATTAAGATCTTCCCTTATGTTTTCTTCTAAGATTTTTATGATTTTAGATCTAATATGTAAGTCATTGCCCAATTTGAGTGAATTTTTGTATGTAGCATGAAGTAGGTGTCCAAATTCATTCTTTTGCATGGGGAAACTTGGTTGTCCCAGGCCTATTTGTTGAAGATACTACTCTTCCCACATTGAAAAGAACTGGCATCCTTGTCAAAAATTAAATGGCCATAGATGCACAGGTTTATTTCTAGATTTGCAATTATATTCCATTGGTCAACATGTGTATCTCTAGGCTAGTATCACTGTTTTGATTACAGTAGCATTGTAGTAACTTTTGAAGTTGGGAAGTAGGGATCCAACAAATTCGTTCTTTTTCAAGATTATTTTGGCTGTTTGGTGTTTAGTGGAATTCCATAAAATATTGAGGATTGGTTTTTCCATTTCTTCAAAAAGGCTGTTGGAATTTTGATAGAAATTGCAATGAATCCATAGATAGGTTTGGGTAACATTGATATCTTAAAGAGACTAAATCTTCCTACCCATGAATATAGGACTTCTTCAATTTATTTCAGAAATATGTTGTAGTTTTCAGTGTATAAATCTTTTATCTCCTTCATCAAATTATTCCTAACAATTTATTTTTACATACTACTATAAATAGAATTTCTTTCTTAATTCTCTTTTCAGCTCATTCTTTGCAGGTGCACAGAAGTACAAGTGATTTTTTTATGTTGATATTATACCCTACAACTTTGCTGAATTCATTTATGATCTCTAGTAGCTTTGTTGTAGATTACTTGGGACTTTATATAGAGAGAATAATATTAGCTGACAGTTTTATTTTTTCTTTCCAATTTTTATGTTCTTCATTTTTTTTAACTTGCTCAATTGCTCTGGCTACAACTTCCAGTACAGTGTTGAATGGCATTGGGAACGTGGGCATCTTTGTCTTGTTCCTATCTGGGAAAATTTTCAACCTTTCATTATTGATGTCATCTGTGAGTTTTTAAATGCTCTTTATTATGTTGAAGAAGTTTCTTTCTATTCCTAGTTTTCTGAGCTTGTTTTATTATTAAAGGTGTTAGATTTTGTAAAAGGCCTTTTAATTTTTGTTAATTGAGATAATAATGTATTTATTTTCCTTTATTCTACTAATATGGTGTATTAAATTGATTGAATTTATTATTTTGAACCATTTTGCATTACTGGGTTAAATCCCACTTGGTTGTAGTGCATCACCTTTTTATTATGCTGTTGGGTCTGGTGTGTTAGAATTTTGTTGAGACTTTTTGCATCTATATTCATAAGGGATATTCACCTATTATTTTCTTCTAATGTTTTTGTCTGGCATTGATATCAGGCTTATGCTTGCCTCATAAAATGAGTTGAAAATATTCCCTCCTCTTCAATTTTTTTTGGAATAATTTGAGAAGGATTGGTGTGAATTCTTCTTTAAATGTTTGGTAAAGTTCACCAGTGAAGTCATCTGGTCCTGGACTTTTCACTTTTAGAAAGTTTTCATTCCTGATTTTATCTTTTTTTTTTCTTTTGGTCAAAGTTCTGTTGAGATTTTAGTTCAAAAAAAATTTTTTTTTTAATTTCCCTTAAGATTTCTCATTTGGCCCAATAATTATTTGGAATTGCATTGTTTCATTTCCATAACTCTAGGGACGTCCAAATATCTTTGGGGATTTTCCAAGCTAACTGTCTGGTGTTGATTTCTAGTTTAATTCCAATGTGGTTTGAGATATATTTTTTATGATATCTATTCTTTTAAATTTAAGTTGTATTTCATGGTCAAGAATGTGTTCTATCTTGGTTAAAGTTCCATGTGAGTTTGAGATAAAAGTATATTCTGTTTTGTGAAAGACTATTCTATAAATGTCAATTAGATCAAGCTGATAGTGCTGATCAGTTCAACTATATTCTCAATGATTTTCTGTCTGCTTGATCTGTCAATTACTAAAAAAAGAAGTATTGGTATCTCCAACTATGATAGTGAATTTGTGAATTTCTCCTTTCACTTCCCTCAACTTTTGCCTCATGAATTTTGACACTATGCTGTCAGATGCATACACATTTAAGATCATTATTTCTTAGAGAATTGACCTTTTATTATGATGTGACAACCTTCTTTTTCCCTATAATTTTTCTTGTTCTGAAATCTGCTTTGTTTGAATTAATATAGCTACTCCAGCCTTCTTTTGATTAGTGGTAACATGGTACATCTTTTTCCATACCTTTACTATTATCCTAAGTCTTTATAATTAAACTGAATTTCCTGTAGACAAAACACCGTTTTGTGTTATTTTATCTATTTTGACATTCTGTCTTTTTAATTGCTGTATTTAGACTGCTCATATTTAAAGTGAAATCAATAGAGTTGGATTGCTATATACCATATTTGTAACTATGTTGTATTTATGGTGTTTATTTATTTATATCTTTTCCCTCACTTTTCTTTTTTTTTTCATTTTAATTGAGCATTTTATGATTTCATTTTATCTCTTCTCTTAGCCTATTATACTTTTAAAAAAATTTAGTAGTTTCTCTAGTGTTTCCAATATACATTTTTAATTAATCTAACTCATTTATTTATTGATTGATTGATTTTTGCCTCCCCCAAATCCATATTTAAGTAACACAAGATCACTTCATGTGTAATACAGTTACCTTATAACACAGAATTTCCAAATCCTTCCATTCCTCATGAGATTGCTGAAATTCATCTCACTTATTATCCATATGCTATAATCAATCAATACATTATTATTAATTGTACCTTAAGTAAACTATTTTTTAGGTCAACTAAGAATAAGGAAAATAAAACATTTTATTTATTCCTTCTCTAGCATTATATTTATTGTGATATAGATCACAAATTTCTCATCAATATAATTTCACATGAACCTGAAGAATTATTTTAACATTTCTTACAGTGTAGGACTAATGGCAATAAATTCTTTGTTATTATTATTGAAGGGCAGTGTTACTTGATACAGAATTCTAGTCTATAGTTAGAAGTTAATGAGTTTTTTCTTTTAACACTTTAAATATTTTACTATACTGCTTTCTTGCTTGTATCGTTTCTGTAATCTCTAGGCCCAACACGGCACTCAAAGTCATGACCCTGAGATCAAGAGTCACATACTCTACTGACTGAGCCAGCCAGATGGCTTTGCTTGCATAGCTTCTGATGGAAACTCTGCTGTAATTATCTTTTTTCATTTTGTATAGGTAATGTCCCTTTCCCCCACCTTTGGCTTTTTTCAATATTTCTTCTGTGTGTTTAGATTTATGTAGCTTGAACATGATATTCCTAGATGTAGTGTGTGTGTGTGTGTGTATGTGTGTGTGTGTGTGTGTGAGAGAGAGAGAGAGAGTTTGGTTAGTTTATTGGTGTTTGGTTTTCATCCTTCTTGGTATTCTCCGAGATTTCTGAATCTGTAATGTTGTCTTATCATTAATTATGGAAAATTCTTGGCTTTTTTCACTCAGCGTAATTCCCTGGAGATTAATCTAAGTCGTGGTGTGTATCAATTCATTCTTTTTTATTGCTAATATGCCATGGTTGAGATATTCAATAGCTTTTTTACCCATTCACTCATCAAAGAACATCTCTCCCCCCCTACTTTTGGGCTATTATGAATAAAGTTGCTATAAACATTCATGTACAGATTTTTGTGTGAACGTAAGTTTTTATTGCTCTTGAATAAATTCCCAGAGTGAAATATCTGGATCTAACGATAATTGCATGTTTAATTTTATATGAGAAACTGTTGAACTGCTTTCCTGAGTGACTGTACAATTTTACATTCCTACCAGAAATGTATGAGTTATCTGGTTTCTCCTTATACATGTTTAAGCACTTCCTCATATTCTGACTTCACAAGATATATAAGGTTCACCTTGTACTTTCCATGTCTCAATCCTAGAATCAATTTCTCCAGCAAGCTCTGGTTCCTTTTGTTGCAAAATGGTATTTTTTCAATATCTGAGCTCTAGCTATTCTTATTGCTCCTAGGCTCTTTCAGCAAAGAGCTATGAAATATATTGAAGTATTTACACACCAGTGTGTGTGTGTGTGTGTGTGTGTGTGTACATACAGTGTGACATATATTTCTTTATCTGTATATATATTTTAACAAGCCATGGGTAATACATACTGATACCTTCGATTGCAATCCAATACTACAAGTTTTATTCCACCGTTTCCTGCTTCCTTATTTGTAAATTCTTTCAATGAGAAACCTTGTTCTCCTTATAATATATTCACTTGTTTGCTTACTCTTACTCTATACGTAAAGTAGAGAGTTGGTAACCCATATACTTATGTATAACAGAATTACTAATTAGACCACCATATTTCCCTGTAGTTCTTTTTGCCTTTAGCCTTATAATATACAGTCAAAATACTGCTTCCCAAAATCATTTAGGTTAGTTCTTTTCTTCCCTGTATGCTTTAACGTGGTTATGTTATTCATTCATACACTGCATTTGTAGTAAAGTTGGGTTAATTAGATACTGCTTGGATTCCATTTTAAGTTTTCCTTACAACATGGTTAATTTTAACTATTTATTTTCTGGAGCATATAAAATGTTATAATGGTTCTAATAGCCAAAATTATACAAGCTGTTATGCTTCAAGAAATTATCACTCCATTCTCATCCCTACTAACTTGTCCCCCATTACCCACTCCTTTCCAGCATTTTCCCAGCTTCCTATAGGTATCCTATCTGTAGCATCTCCTGTAGCCTTCCTGTATTTCTTTTGCACAGAAGTCTGATATGTATATTAGTACACCCTCTCTTTCTTCCTTGAATGGTATTCACTATAGCTACTCATACTGGTTTTTTTTTACCCATTAACATATTCTAGAAATTATTCAGAGGCTCTTCATAGAGATCTATCTTATTCTTTTGACAACTGCTTAATATTTCTTTATGTAGATATACTATTCAACCACCACTCTCCTACGCATGGATGTTTTGATTATTTCCAACATTTTGCTATTATAAACAATGCCACAATGAACAAGCTGTGCATACATATGTTTGTATTGCTAGAGGTGTATCTTAAGCTTATATTCCTAGAAGCGAGACTTATAGATCAGGGGTAAGTGCATATGCAGTTTTAGGAGAGATTGTCAAATTTTCTTTCAAAAGGGTGGAACCAGTTTGCATTTCCAACACACTGTATGAGTGTCTGTTTCTCCACATTATTGCCAGGAGAATTTTGTCAGTCTAATAATTATCTCTTTAAATTTATTTTGCAAGTTATCTCTTTATATCTGCTATTTTTCTATAATTTTTTTAGTCTTTTGTCCCTCAATTTTTTGTTTATGTCATCAAACTTATCAATCTTTTACTGGCTTAGGATTTTGGATCATTTTTTTTTTTAATTTTTATTTATTTATTTATTCGACAGAGACAGGGACAGCCAGCGAGAGAGGGAACACAAGCAGGGGGAGTGGGAGAGGGAAGCAGGCTCATAGCAGAGGAGCCTGATGTGGGGCTCGATCCCATAACGCCAGGATCACGCCCTGAGCCGAAGGCAGACGCTTAACCGCTGTGCCACCCAGGCGCCCCTGGATCATATTTAGATAGCATTCCCCTACACTGAGGTTAAATAAGAATTCATCTTTACTTTCTTATAGTACTTGAAATTTAGTCTTGTATATGGTGTGAGATATGATGTAATTTTAACTTCTTGCAAATTGTTACCCGGTTGTCCCAGAATTCATCTATCTATTTTTACCACCAGTGATTTGAATTACCTTTTTAAAAATGTTTTTTCTAGAAATAGAATTTTAGCTTGACAGTATTTTTTATTCTAAGCTCCTTGAAAATGTCATTTCATTGCTTTCTGGTTTCTATTGTTCCTGGTGAAAAATCATCCTAATTTATATTATTATCCTTATATGTGCAGTCTGTTTGATTTTCTCTGGCATTTTAAAGATTCTCTGTCTCTTTTTCTCTCTCCCTCTTTCTCACTCTCTTTCTCTCTTTTAAATAGCAGTTTGTGATGTACCTACATGTGGTTTTCCATTTATCTTTCTTTGGATCACTGGTCTCAGGTCTTTGGTTTGATATCTATATTAGAAAGTTTTTAGCCATTATTTCTTCAACTAATTTTCTGCTTTCCTTTCAGGAACTCCAAGTACATGCATGTATGACTTTTTGATATTATTTTACAAATCTCAGTCACTCTGTTTCATTTCCTGTTTTCAGGAAAATGAAAATGTACACACAAAGACTTATACGTCATTGTTCTTAACAGCATTATTCAAAACAGCCCAAAACTGGAAGCAACAAGTGTTCATCAACTGGTAATTGGACAAGCAAAATAAAATGAGATACTGTTCAGGATAAGAGGCAATAAAAAAGAAAGAATTACTGATATATGATAAAACATGTATGCCTACGTCTGGGGGCAGGGAGATGGGGATGGAAAATAACTGCATATGGGCATATGAATTTTTTCTTACCTTTTACCTCTTCAGGCTGCCTCTGACCTCCTAGAGCAGTTTACTCAACCTCTTCTTTCCTGAATGGTAATTTTTATTTAAATGTGTTTCCTCTATTGGACATAAGCTCCTAAGGGCACAGACTATGCTAGATACATACATATATGTTATACGTTATATGTTATATATTATATATATGTGTGTGTGTGTGTGTTTGTGTATGTATGCATATGTATATATGCATCACAGATATCCATCAATGGGCATCTAGGTTGTTTCACATCCTGGCTATTCTATATAATCCTACAATGAACATGGGGGTGCAGATATCTTGTTGAGTTCATGCTTTTATTTTAATTTTTATTTTTGGATAAATACCCAGAAGTGGAGTTGCTGGATCTTACAGTAGTTCTATTTTTAATCTTTTGAGGAACCTCCATTCTATTTTCCATAGTGGCTGCACCAAGTTACATTCCCACCAATAGTGCATAAGTGTTCCCTTTTCTCTGCATCCTCGCCAACACTTGTTATTTTTTGTCTTTTCTATAATAGTCATTCTAGAATGAAGCCATTCTGGAATGATTCATATCACGATGAAGTGATATCTCATTGAGGTTTTGATTTGCATTTCCCTAATGATTAATGATGTTGAGTATCTTTTCATGTATCTAATGGCCACCTGTATGTCATCTTTGAAAAAATGTCAATTCAGATCTGCCTTTTTTTTTTTTTTAAGATTTACTTTAGAGAGAGCACACATGAGTAGGAGGATGGGCAGAGGGAGAGGGAAAGAAATCCTCACGCAGACTCCCTGCTGAGCATAGAGCCCCAACACAGGGCTTGATCCCAGGACCCTGAGATCATGACCTGAGCCAAAATCAAGAGTTGGATGCTTAACTAAAAAACTTAACTTAAAAAAAAAAAAATCTTTGCCTATGTCAAGGAGCTTACTGCCTACATTTTCTTCCAGGAATTTTATGGTTTCAATCCATTCTGTTTCTTTCTCACTCTTTTTTTAAAAATATTTCAGTTTCTGGGAAACAAACTGAGGGCTTCAGAGGGGAGGGGAGTGGGGGAATGGGATAGGCTGGTGAGGGGTATTAAGGAGGGCACATATTGCATGGTGCGCTGGGTGTTATATGCAAGTAATGACTCATGGAACTTTACATCAAAAACTGGGGATGTACTGTATGGTGACTAACATAATAAAAAAATACTATTATTTTAAAAAAAGGAAAAAAAAATCTGTTTATTTTTTTTTATTTTATTTATTAGAGAAAGAGAGAGAGCACTCATGCATGAGTGGGTGGGAAGGGCAGAAGGAGAGGGAGAAGCAGGCTCCCCTCTGAGCAGGAAGCCCAATGCAGGGTTCAACCCTGGGACCATGACCTGAGCCAAAGGCAGACACTTCACTGACTGAGCCACCCAGGCACCCATTTTTATTTTATTGTATTGTATTTCAGTTTACATACTTTTTTTTAGTTCATTGATTCTTTCCTTTGTTACATCTAGTCTGACCATCTAATGAACTCTTCACTTGTTTTATTTTTCACTTTTAGCATTTCTATTTGATTCTTTTTCAATAGTTTCCATGTCTCTGCTAAAATTTCCCATTGGTTCGCATATTTGTCCACCTTTTCTATATCCTTTAGCACTTTAAAATCCAAGTAAGTTTTCTGTTTGATAACAACAACTTCCGCATCAGCCCTGGGTCTGCTTCAATTGACTATTTCTTCTTTTGTCTATGTGTCATATTTTCTTGGGCTTCATATATATTGTAGTTATTTATTTTATATTTTTTAAAAGTACACACTGAAGTAAATAATATTCACCCTCAGAAAAGGGGCACATTCCATATTGTGCCACGCTCCTAGATTAGCTGCTTAATTTTATTCAGTTCTCCAAATGTTCCAAACATTCTTCAAATGTTTTTGTTTTTGTTTTTGGAAAATCAGGGCTTTCTTTTCTGTATGACTTAAGATCTGAGCACTGGTGAGTTTCCAGAGGTCTCATTATGATTTAAAGTTGAGCCATCATCCTAACCATAAAAGATCTCCCTTTCTGCATTATAGCTAGCTGCCAGCCTACTAAGCAACTGGGGAGATCTTATTGCTTTTGTAGAGACACCTTGCATTTGATGAAGGCCTTTAATGCCTCAAAGGGATTTCTCTCAGTTCCCTTGTCTTTCCCCCAAGCCTTTGGTAGATAAATTCCTAAAGAGGATCAGATGGGTTTCTCTCAGCTCTCATGCTCTTTCCTTGTCAGTGGAGAGTGGTTGACTTGCATTTGTTAACACTCTGTTTCAGGGGGTGTCTCTCTCAATTCTTCTGTCCTGTCTCCA
Source organism: Ailuropoda melanoleuca (assembly GCF_002007445.2). Classification (NCBI taxonomy): domain Eukaryota; kingdom Metazoa; phylum Chordata; class Mammalia; order Carnivora; family Ursidae; genus Ailuropoda; species Ailuropoda melanoleuca. Next base: position 6,427,658 of record NC_048225.1, on the reverse strand, counting down.
GGTGTTTAGTTTACTATCCCTGAGCCCTTGGTGAATCCTTAGAGAAAGGGTTGGAAGGTAGTTGAGATTCATTCTATGGTTAGGGTGCATTGGAATTCTAATCTGTCGTGACTGTCTATAATCTGTTAAACTACTTAATGTTTTGCCTGGGTTTCTCCTTTTTCCTGTGTATGGCAGATTAGACGTCCCAACACTCTATCAGATGAGAACAGCCATGGGTCTCCTTTCTTCTTCTTTTTTTAAAAGATCTATTTGAAAGAGAGTGAGTGAGAGTGAGAGGGAGTGAGAGAGAGAGAGAGAGAGAGCATGAGCAGGGAGGAGGGGCAGAGAGAGAGGGAGAGAAATACCCAAGCAGACTCCCTGTTGAGTATAGAGTCCTATGTGGGGCCTGATCCCAGGACCCCAAGATCATGGCCTGAACCAAAATCAAGAGTCAGATGCTCAACTGAGCCACCATGTGTTGTTGTTGTTGTTTTAAAGATTTATTTATTTATTTTAGGGGGATCTCCTTCTCCTATGAAAGATTTGTCATTTTCTGGAAGCTTAGTTAATTTAAGTTTCTTTATATAATATTTAAGCTTTTTAGTTAAAAAAGAAAATATGATTTTGTAGCTTACCCAGATTATTTTTATTGTTAAAATAAGAGTTGTTGTCTCTTGTGTTTTCTACTTGCCAGGTCAATCAAAGATATGCCTCCTTGGAGATATCCATAACCCACTCATAGCAGCATTTCTCTCACCTTGAATCACCAGCTAGCATAAGAAGGAATGGGGATTGCTTTTGATATCACCCACAAGCACTCTGAAATTCTCATTTTCTTTTAAGTAGATATCATAGTTACTGTACTTACATTTCTTTTTTCTTCACATATTTATATCTGTAAACTTTACTTTCTCTGGGGATTACTGTAAACTGTATGTTCACTATGCAATGTGTGAAGCATCACTTCTTTTTGAAAAATAATTCCCAATCCCCATAATTAGTTGTGACCTCATTTGAATTAGTTGTTCACAACTCTACCCAATGCTTACTACAGCATGTAATGATGTCTTTATACTTTCCCTAGAGATGTATTTTTAGCTCTGTACTTCTAGATCCATGAAACTCTAATTAAAATATTATCTGAGTATTTATATATAAAATGGAACCACTTATATTTTCACAGATGGTTCCCTCCATCATCAAATGTCTACTTTTATTGTTGGGCTGTGTAAATCCTGTGGCAGCCTCCTCACAATGTCATGCTGCTATGGGGATAGAGATGCCTGTTTGATTTCCTATTGTTTTAGAAATATCTACAGAATTGTGCATGTGCCTCAATTAGAACATTTAGTGCTTCTCCATCTTGTATTAGTGTCACTTGGATATTTGGCTGTGTATGCCTCCCCTGACCAGAACTGGAGTGCTTGAGGTCAGGAACTGGTCCCCTTCAATTTTGTATTCTGGATTTTCAAAAGTCAGGGCTCTTACATGAGGCTATGTAGCTTGCACACTACACCAGTGTGCCTGATCAACATGACAAGTCAGGGTTGAAAATGATTGCTAGCGCTAATAACCAAGCTTTGTGCCCTGGGCCAGGACTTGAAGAAAGGTATGAGTTACTATTTTTCTGTCAGATAAAGTCTCTATCGCACAAATTATCTTCCTGTAGGTGGTGCTTTTTTTTTAATTCCATAAAGGCACAGTAACCTTGAATGCAGTCCATTATGAATAGTAGGTACTCAATATACAAATTTTAGTGAAATTGAATCCCACAAAAAGCTTTAAATTATAGCTCTACCTCTTTGCTAGTATTCTTGGAGACCAAAAATGCTGTCAAGAATCCTTAAACTTGATTTTCTAAAAAGTGCCTTCCATGAACATGAGTGCATCTGTTGTATTCCCAGGCAATTAGATCTTTGGCCCTCTAGCCATGCCAACAAGTACTGGAGACATAAAACATACATTCTCATAAAGAATATTCTCATCATTCATTCTCTCTGTATTTCTGATTATCTCAAAATCATCTGTAAAACAACAAAGAGTCCCTCCTACTGACCCTTTCTTTAAGGATCTGTTATGTAATAAATCTACATAAAAGAACATAAAAAGATATTATCTTTTTTTGGGTACTTGTATACAGTTGTGTTTCAAGAAAAGCTATGACTGTGGCTAATTCAAAAGGCTCTTAAACCTCAGATTATTTATAGAGTCTTATATACACATTTACTCACAGACTGGATTCATGAGATACCAACTCCATAATGAGCTGCAAGAAAGCACATTTACTGCTTATCTACTATGCTTCATTTACTGTATCAGATATGGGTATATAAAAAAGGAATAAGACATAGGCCCTGCCCACTGAAATACTATAGTTTGGTTACAATGAAAGTGAGGGAGACAGTATCCCATTTCTTTGTAGTAAGAACTGCATGGTAATAGCTTCTAACCTCATTATCTACTTTCATAGATAGCTGACAGATTTGATTGAGAATTCCATGGGAAAGAAGACTCTCTTGTAAAGGTCTAATTCCTGCCTGAGCTATAGATTCAATTCATTTTTTATTTCTTGGGACTGCATTCCAGCAGTTATCTCCTCTCTCCTTCTCTACAACCTTGCCTATTCTTCCTTATTTGTGCTTCAAAAACATCCCTTTTCTTAGCTCATACATCTCTTTTAGGCTCTCATCACTAATAACAACCGTCTAAATCATCTCCCTGAATCTGGGCATGATTTCCTATGCAGACAGTGCCATACTTCTAAAATCCAAATCTGACCACATTATTCCCCTACTCAAAACTGTCAAATTCTTTACAGAATGAAATCAAACTCTTTTGCATGGCTACAGTTCTTTATAATTGGACTGCATTTAATTACTCTTGTTCCACTTCCCTCCCATCTCTCCTTTTTAACAGCTTTATTGAGGTATAAGTGATATACAAAGAACTATAGATATTTAATGTGTACAGTTTGATGTAAACATCTGTGATGCCATCACCACAATCAAGGCAATAGACATATCCTATACCTTCCTTTTGTGTGTGTGGGGGGGTGGGGGGTAAAGAACAGTGGACCTGAGATCTACTTTTTAAAAAATTGTTGAAGTACATGATATCACATTGTTAACTGTAAGCAGTATAAGGAAGATCTCTAGAATTTTTCAGCCTGCATAACTGAAACTCAGTTCCCACTGAATAACAACTCATTTCCCCCTACAATCACTACTGCAGTGCCTGTTTCTATGAGTTTGACTATTTTAGACACATCAGGTAAGTGGAATCATGCAGTTTTTGTCCTTTTATGACTGGTGTATTTCACTTAGCATAAGTCCTCAGGGTTCATGTTTGTTGTTGCAAATGGTAGGATTTTCTTCTCTTTGTAAGGCTGAATAATATTCTACTGTATATGTATACCATATTTTCTTTATCCATTCATCTCTTAGTGGGACACATCAGCTATTTCCACACATTGGCTATTGTGAATAGGGCTGCAATGAACATTTCCCACCATCTTTTTTAAATCTCCTCTCCTACCCCTACCTTCTATACTACACTTAGCTAATTTTTCATTACCGTTACACATCATAATCTCTTGTATCCCAGTGTTTGTGAGAAGCGTCCCCTTTCTCCATTACCACCTGGATAACCTAATCCCTACTTACAATATTCAGCCAAGCCATCATTTTCTCTCAGCAGTCTTCCCTGACAAGCAGTTCTACCTCATCCTGCACACTCTCATCAGTTTCCCTCCTCTGTGGTCTCCTAACATCTTACATATACCTAAATGATAATGCCTACAACACACGGTGTGTTTCAGCGTCTGTCTCCCTCAAAGACTGTAAACACCTTGGGGATAGAGACTGTGCCTTTTCATCTTCCTATCTCCAAGATTCCTTACAGAGCCTGGCACATAAAAGATTCTCAATAGATATTTGATAAGTAATTTAATTATTTTCTACATTCTATCTGAATCTTATTCTATTATTTAAAAAGCTTACTCTGTTGAATGGAGAACAATAGGGGCAATAAGAATGGAAGGCTTATTTAGACATCTGAAAAATAAAAATGATCATCTATTTTATAATCCAATTGAATGGCTAGCAATCACTCTTAAACCCATTGCTTAGGCAAGCAACTGTGTATGAAACATTGGTCGGTTGCTGCTAGTGAGAAACAACTCTGAAACTGAGGCAGTATGGAGATGCCGTTTAGCAGCAGTAGTTTCAGATATACAGACACACGTACGCAAACACACAAATTCATTTGATACTGTATTGAACATCTATTTTATCCTCTGCTCTTCTTCATTCAACAAATATTTATTGATGATCTACAGTGTATTAATGCTGTGCTCAGTAATGGGACAGAAAGATGAACAGACACAGCCCCAACCATTCTGGAATTTTAGCGTTCCTAGCATGCTTTCCATCACTAATTATGCTTATCTCCTTGGAAACTCGGAACAGAGCTTTCTTCCCTGGAATCCTTGCCTGGCTCCTAAAGAAAAGGTTGGGTGCCTCTGGGACTGAGTATCTCTACTTGGAATTGTAATTCTTAACTCATTCTCTACCCACTTGACTATTAGTTAAAGAGGATGGGTGAAGTATCTTTTGTTTTCATTTTGTGTCCCTAGTACTCAAACAGTGGCCAGGGCAAGGGAGGCAGTAAATAAGCATTTTTAAAATAAATAAGTGAAGAGATGATCACCTGTCATTAAGCGAGGCATTCACTGCACTAAAAAGTACACGTTTCACCATCAATAACCACAGTCTATGACTTAGTGCCCTGCTACTTTAAAGACAATTTTAAAAGATAAATGTTTCACCTCAAAGGGAAAAGGATGCCATTTTAACTCTTCGAAGCTGCAGCTTTAACATGTACGTTTTTTTTTTTTTCTCAGAATAAGAAGCAGACATAAGATTTCTTGGCTCTCCTGCTGTTAACTTCCATATTAGGTAGTCTTTAGGCTACTAAAGCCTGACAACCCATTATTAGTCCATTAATAACTATGCCATTGATTTATACATCATTTTAATGTGCCCTCTTCATGGTAAGTTAATGTACCTCAGGAAAAAACTAAAAATAATGTTTGTTGAACATATAACAGAGTCCATTTCCAAAGCAGCCTATAGTAAGAAGGTAATAGGAGCAAAGCATTCATCCCAGAAATTTAAATGCTAAGTACTTTGGAAAAAACCTTAAACTTCATATGAGAATTTGACTTTTCTGCCTGAGCTAAATAACAATTCCAGGCAGACTGGATACCAATTTTCCACATAGAATTATTGGCAAGATTAAAAAACTATGAAGATCTGGGTGGTATCATTGAGAAACTGGTTTTAAAATATTAAATCATGTTTGAAAAGGTATTGTGTGCTTTTAGATTAATACCTTCTAATAGAATTTGAGTGCTTGTAACAAGGATCTCCAGGGATTAGGAAAACCCTTAATGCAGGACCTCCATTGAAACGGAGTCCAGGTGGAGATATCTAAATTTTTCATAAGCCTATAACACATCTCAAGAAGAACAAGGTGACTAACAGTTGTGTTAGAAAATGCAGTTATAACTTCATTTAATATTGGTGGGTTAAATGTATATGTTTCTCTTTGCTCTTTTCCCAGAACCTCATTAAAATGACTACAAAGACTTTTTTGTTTTTAAGCAAACACAGAAGATGTGAAGGAAACAGAAAAAGATGGTGGATGAGAGAGTCTACTTTATCAGAAAGATCTTCCTGACCACTCTTTAAAACATGAGAGACTCTGGATTCCGGGAACCAAACTGAGGGTTACAGAAGGGAGGGGGGTGGGGTATAGGATCACCAGGTGATGGGTATTAAGAGGGGACATGTGTCGTGATGAGCACTGGGTGTTATACACAACTAATGAATCATTGAGCACTACATCAAAAACTAATGATGTACTATATGTCGGCTAACTAAATATAATAAATAAATAAACAAATAAATAAATAAAGCAAGCAAGCAAGCAAGCAAAACAAAACAGCAACCTAAATCCCCATTCCCTAGCTTGATTACACTGTTTATGTCTCCATATGTTACTTACATTGTAATAATCTAAGAAGGTCACAAGGAGTAAGTAAATATAGTAATGAGGACTCTCTAGCCAGGTCACCCTTAGAAATCCAGGTATGGGTGGATGTCTCTGCAAGAGCATGACTCTATAGAAGCCAAACAAATTTCAGTCTTTAGGAGCAACTGGAGACGGCAGGGCTAGCAAGGTAGGACCCCATTTATTAAGACTAAGACTCAGGTGCAGGGAACAAGGCAAAGCCCGATCAGGCTCAGAGAGACGGCCCAAGTACAGGGCCAGATAGGAGCAGGTGTGCTGATGAGAGGTTCTGTCTTGGGGAAGAGTGGGAATCAGAGCCTTGAGTAGCGGACCCTCAGAAAGACATCAAATGGCCTCGATTTTAGAAACTCAGAAGTAAGAGTTAGAGCCTGGCTCCTTCCATTGCTATAATACAAAGAAGTTTTCAAGTGCTAACAGGAATAAAAGAAAAAAAAAGGAGTTGATAGAATACTAAATAATGTTCCATGTGAAACTTTTCTTGTTTGCGAGTAGACATATCTCTTTAGTCATCACTCTGTATCAAAGGATCGATTTACTTTTCTGCTTCTTCCACTATAAATTGAACTTGAACTCCTTTAAAAAAAAGCTGATTTGGGAGGGGGGAGTGTTCACAAAGTCTTTATTAAGTTTCCTATAGCCCTACTGCCTCATTCCTGAAAGAAAAGACTTTGTCTTATATTATTTGTATTTGTCGTAGGACTGCTTATCGACCATAACATGAAACCACCTGGAGATCTTTTTAAAAGGCAAATTCTGATTCAGTACCTATGAAGTGGGCCTAAAATTCTGCATGTCTAACAAGTTCCCAAGGGATGCCTGTGCTGCTGGTCTGAGGAGCACATTTTAAGCGGGAAGGTTTTATATAACCTCAGTAATAGAAGTAAATGTGTTTATTTGATCCATTCACTTGCCTTCAAAACCAGATAATACCCTCCCTGCTGCAATATGCCACCCCTCCAGGGTTCCAAAAGAGCCCTGTTTGGCAGGACACCAGCATAACGATCTGGTGAATCATGATGGGCCAGTCATACCCTCAGCCTCCCTTCTGTATCATCCCCCTCCTTCCTGTCCTTGTATATTTCCCCATGCATCATCTCATCTCCCCAGCTTCATTTCCTACATGGTATTTCTTTCAAGATGGGGATTTATACCTAGGTCAAGTCCCTTTATACACAGAATGTGGTCAATAAATGTTTGAGTTATAAATAAATGCAGTAGGTTCAATAATCTAAACCCAAACAAAGTGAACAGGGAATTTCAATAATTTCACAAATTGTCTCAAAGTATCATATCTTGAGAAAAATTTTTGGCAGTCTCCCCTGACACACACACACAGTATTAGTCACTGCCTTCAAAATGCCAACATCCACACTTCCTATCTGTGATTGCAAAGTGCCCTGTGTATACATCAGGCATGATGTATGTCATTGTTCCATGTATCAGACATGATGGCACTACAGGGTTCTCAGGACAGATCTGAAAGAAAAGATAACTTGTGTATATTTGGCAATAAATAAAAAATATTTTGCTGTTAAGTTATTCATTTTAATGGATTTTGAAATCATCTTCCCTGGTGTGGCAGCACGATTCTGTTTTTCTGGGAAGCTAATCTTAGATAAAAGTTGGATAACTTTCAACCAACAAGGACTTTAGGTGACTACACTCGGTGAGAAGTATTCTCACTGAATCTTTCCATTGGCCTTTCTTTAGCAAATCTCTTGTGGAGCCTGAGGAACTCTCCTCCCCATAGGAATTACTTGGATGTCAGGGATAGCAGAAAATGGATCACCAGACAGCTAAGGGACAATGCGTAGGGGAAGGGACTCAACTGCTGAGGCTTTCATAAGGATTCACAGAGATGATTCACAGCAACAAAAACCATAAGGCTAGAGACAGTCAAAGATCAATATACTGACCATTGCAGTCACAATCATATGAATAACTTGTCTTAGGACATTGTTTTATAAAGCCCTTTAGTAAGTGCTTTTTCACCTGATCACACAGTCACTCTGTAAAGGATTCAAGGCAGGTCTTTTGAACTAGTTTTATAAAAAAAGGAAAAGGATGCCCAACAGACAAGTGACTTGCTGAGACCAACACAACTGATACATGGTAAAATCAGGATTCATGCTCAGGCCTCCTAATTCTGAACCCAGTGTTCTCCCACTACCGCCTTTGCTTGCCAACTCTGTTAGCCATTAGTAAACAGAGTAGTTATGGTGTGAAGGGGAAAACAGGCTGGTAGGTTTCTCATAAACCAAGACTTTTCTAGATGCAGAGATGAGATCTGAGAGCAAATTCAGAACTCCCAAGATTAGCAGGAAGTTTTAGGAGGTACCAGAGCGAGAGATGCTTTTACAAGTGTTCCTTAGTAATAGCCAATGACTACTAAGTCCGGCAAGAAGTCACATGATTGAGGGCTGGGGAGGGAGGAAGCAGATTACTGACATACTTTGTGTTACCAACTGATCAAAAAACAGGATAAACATTGGTGGATTTTTTTTCCTAATTACCATAGCAGAAATTACTATAGATAGTATAATACACATTTTAAGGAATAGAGAAATTCAATAGTAACTGATGAGGTTCCACTTAGATACTCTTTACCAGTGCACCCTCCCCCAGCTACTGGGAGTGTTGGTGTCTAACAGTTCACAGCTGCACCCTTCTGCTGAGAAGTGTCCTCTGCCAATGAAAGCCACCTCCCCCAGAAATACCTACGAGGTTAGGCCTTCCCCCGGAGGTGTACCACACAGGGACTGACTGACTGACTGACATGGGGTACAAAAGAGCTTCCTGGGATTAGGAAGTAGGTTGAGTCTAAATTCAACTGAATCTACATCTTTGCCTAGCTACTTTCTCTGACCTATCCTGCCTTCCTCACTTCCTTACAGGTTTTACCTGTGTGCTTCTCCAACAATAAATTACTTATACAAGCATGTCCATGTTGGGCTCTGCTTCTGCAACAAGTCCCCAAATCAGAAGCAATGTGTTAATCCAGGGGGATCATATCCCCTCCCCCAAATCCCGACCCAAATCTCCTTTTATTATGTAGCAGGAAAATGAAATCTACAGATTTCTGTGTCTATCCATATATTTTCCTCTTTCCTAATGAAGGGCATAATGTGCTAAGTTATGCCTTGGGACATAGAATGGCATATTAATGACAGCAGCTACCTATTTGGGTAGGTATAATGTGATAGGCTCTATGACAAGGTCTTTAGCATTATGGCATTTAAGTCTCCCAACAACTTTCTGAGGTAGGTTCTATTTTTATCTTCCCCATTTTATAGTTAAAGGAACTGTGACCTGGAGAGATAAACTACTCTGCCCAAAGGTTACATACATGGCAAGAATCAGAACTGAGATCTGAACCCAGTTCTATGCAACTCCAGAGCCCAAGCTCTTAACCACCATATTGTATTACTTCTCCATATAAGCCAGATGTATACAAAATGATTGCTGAAATGCTCAAGTAAATTGAGAAAGTTCTTCACAAACTGTCTACTTTGTGTACTCACTTGAATAAATCATGAAATTCTCCATCGATTTAGTTAATTGCCATGTCTCAAGCCCCTCCTGCCTAGAGGAACCTGGGTGAAGGTCATGTCTGCCTGGGGCATTTCTCAGGGGGCTATGGTAGCTTTAAGGGGCTGGGACCTCTTACCCTACATCTCCAGAGGCAGATATTAGTTCACATGGTAGAGGAGGCTCGTGTCTAAAACTAGAGCAGTATTGTAAGTTGTGTACTCTGAGAAGCAGAACCTGAGACAGGATTTCAGAAAGATTAGTTTATTTGGGAGGTGATTACAGGAAGCACCAGTAGAGGAGGGTAAAAATGGGTCAAAAAGAATCTCTAGGAGACTGTAGAATACATTTAAGAATTGGTTCAACCTTGGAGCAAGGAGGCTGAGGTATTTACCTACCAATTCCCATGTGTCATTAGTGGTTGTCTGCTCCCAGGGGTGTTAACTCCTCGGGCCTTCTGGCTACCATGCGAGGAGTCTTGGCATTCTTCTGCAGCCTGAAAAAGCACTCGGAGAGTTGAGATATTTACTGTAAGAAGCCATTCACGTGGAATGAAATCCACATGACATTCACGGGTGTCAAAGGAATTGGGAGAGGCACCGACAGCATCCGTTACAAATGACAAGACTGAAACTGGGTCACGGATGCCAGGGTTGGAGGGGAGAAGGGGAGCCATTGCATGGAGCCAATATTCAGCATGCTGTGAAGACAAGAAAGAGAGGAGTAGAGAGCAAGTAGATCAGAGTGGCATGAAGCGACTTTGAAGAAGACTGCTGGTGGTCGTCTGAGAAATACCCAACTTGTACTGGTGTATTGAACCCATTTAATGAGGACACATATGGTAGACGGTTAGGATAGTGCATGGTAACTCATTTTTACCAGTATATGTGCCATCCCTAAGACCATCTCTGTAAAATGGCAATAATACCTATCTACCTCCAGAGGGGGAAGATAAATATCCCTAATCCTTTTAGAAGAAAATAGTCTCATTCTGCACAAAAGTACTCCTAACTGGAAAAAAAATGTCTCACACAATGTGAGACACATCAGATTTGTGCAAGTGTGTGTGCTATGCATACTAATTTCATTTTGGTTTCAAGTCTAAGGAGAATGTCCCAGACCCTGAAGCCTACTAGGGAACACTGCCTGTGCTACAGGGTTTTTTTTGCTATTTTATTTGCTTCACTCTCTTTTAAGCTGGGGTAGGTAAAGTCCGTTACTTCGGGGAATTCCCTGCTTAAATGAGCTGCTCTTATAAAACTGTAAAACCAATGTTTCACTGAATGTCCAGGTGCATTCTTTTCCACATCTGGAGGCCCATTAGCCTTCCTAGGACTTAGCAATATAAGGAGTAATAGAAGTCAAGGAGGTGATAATATGCCCAGAGAACTACTGGAAGGTGTTTGGAGGCCTCATTCAGGCATAAAAATGAGTGGAAACATCACGGTCGATCATGTTCTAGAGTTCTAATCAGAGGCCTTTAATTAAGCCAGTGTGATACCTCCAAACCTCTGTTGTGTAACAGCAAGACTCAGCTTGTCTCTTCTGGAGCAGGTTATTTCAGAACTACAGGATTAGAAGAGCTGAAAGTCAGCCCTTCAAGTGCACCTTCCTTCTGAAGATGAAGTGCATCCAACAGGATCAGTCAGGTCTGCTGCCTGGCTCTGCTCTGCTCACCCCCAGCTGCCTGGCCTTTGCTGAAGGCCTGAGGATAAACACAGACCCTGGGATCCCTGACACTGTAGTCCATATTTTTGCTCTCTGAGTGGGTGGTCTTCAATGCCATATGTTTACCTTTGAACAGACCAGAATGGGTAGTATGAGAGAGGTGGGGAGGTACCTGGGTTTAGACTCCGACAAAACCAGGATGGAACTACAAGTCCCACAAGTCCTAGCCGTGGGACTTTGGGTAGGGTATTTTACCCTGACAACCCTAAGTTTCTTCATTTATAGAGAAAAGAGTTAGTAGAACTTATCTCCTAGAACTTTATAGAGATAAAGTGACATAATGGATCCTAAGTGCCTAACACAGAGCTCAGGTGCACCGCGAGTACACAATAAAGGACAGCCACTATCGATGGGGAACCACAGCTCATGTTCCCTTTATTGTGTTAGATGCACAATACGGATTTTTTTTTAAATCAAACTTACTGTATAAGTAGGCATTATTATCCCCAATAAAAGGTTGAAGAAATAAATGCTCAGAAGGTCTGAGTAAATTGTTACAGATCCCATGTCTGGTAAACAATGGAGCAGGAATTCAATGTAGGCTTGACTAATTCCAAAGTCTACGCCCTTTTCACCGCAAGATGCTTTTTCCTGTGTCCTGCAGAGATGCTCACCCAAATGCTCAGACCCACTGGGCATGTAACTACGTTTAGCATTGCCGAAGGATGCTCTCATTGGGGCTGCCACGGGCAGCGTCTGGGGGTGCACATAAGTGGATGGCTGTATACACTGCTGCCCTCCTCCCACACTTCCCATGGTGTGAAGGGGGACTTTCACACCATCGAGGAAAATCATGCAGCTTGAGGCCCGAATTTCTCAGAGCATCATCTGGGGCCTATGGTGCCTGCAAAAGTTTCCTCAATGGCCAGAGAACTGCTCCCAAACTGCAAGCCTTGTTTTCAGTTCTCACTATTTTTATTTTTATATGTGATCACAGAAGCCCCTAAGGCCTTCAGTCTAAGGGTTACTGAGATTCAGTGTTCATAAGCCGAGGTTCACACATTCCCAGAATTTGCTAACAAGTCTGACTTCAACAACTGGCAAAGTTGGTCTTTTGTTGTTTATTAACCAACACGTAGGCGGCTCTTGTTAGTCCCAGGCACTTTCTAAACACTTCGGAAATGTTAACTGGCTATTAATCTTTATAATATGCCTTTGAAGAAAATACTCTTATTATTACTATTTCTCAGGGGGAAAACCGAGGCAAGGAGAAATTGAGCAAGCCACCCAAGGTCCCACAGCTAGTGAGTGTCAAGAGAAGATATGAAGACAGGTGGTCTGGTTCAGCATCCACACTCAGCCTCTCCCTGTTTCGTCTGAAAGTTACTGTCGCTCACTTGTTGTGGATCGTTTGGGAGCACTGCATATTCCTGCACTGATGGCCCCAAAGTTTCCCATTACTAATCTTTCATGACCATAACAAACAGCACTCTGTTGATTGATCTATCTGTTGAGACTTCCCTGTGTGCTAGTCACCGTTCAAAGCACATATGAATTCTTCTAATATATTAACTCATTCAACCCTCCCTGCAAATCCCTCCCCCGACTATTTCATCCTCACATCAGTTTTGCAAATCACAGGAATGGAGAGGAGACAGCTTGGTAAACTGCACAATGTCACCTGCACACAGCTCGTAAGTCATGGGGCAGGGCTCAAACCCAGGCAGTGCGCCTCCACACCCATTGCTCTTTGCCACAGCCTATCACACTTCAAAAATGAGTCAATGGCACCTGTCCAGCTCTTCCTCCATCAAAAAGCAGGGACAGGTTCGGTGCATAAGCTGGGAGGGAGGATGAATTCTTGTTTTGGACCAGACATCGTCTTTGCTGTTGGCGAAGACCCGGGATGGGGATGCAGAGGCAATGCAGGAATTGAGTGAATCAGCCAGGATCAAAGCTGTGGGGCCAGATGGTCTCTGTGACTCAGGATGTGGTCACAGGCAAGCCACTCACCTTCCCCAAGCTCTGCTCCACACCCGCCCCCCACACACAGCAGTTTTTGGGTGAGAACAATCCCTACTTCGCAGAGTTTTATGAAGAATGAATGAGATGATAAAAGTAAAATTCTTAGCATCATTTAAGCAGCTCATTATTACTGCATAGATCACAGTGAAACATTTCCAAATATTCCATTTACATTTTTTTTAAAAAAAACAAACAAGCTCAACTCTCTACCAAACACTTGATACCGGTGTCTTCAAACACCGGATAGCTAATGCCCCCAGTTGTGTTTTGTTTTGTTTTGTTTTTTCTCTTTTTTTAATTAAAGCAACTTTCCTCATTCTTCTCTCCACCTTAAGCCTAATTTGAGATTTTTCCCCTCTCTATCTGGCTTCTAGGAAGAGAATGATATTAGTATTTCTGATATAGCATATGACCTTCTTTGGTCCTAAAGGAGAAACTGATGATTTCCACCAGGGATGCTAATATACCAACAGCAATATGAGTAGCATTGTATTTCACTGCATTCAGCTGCCATGTACTTCCTCTTGGCCACAGCTCTGTTTTATGCAATTTGGTGGGTGTCTGTGGCTTTTGGGCTTGTTTCAGAGGCAATGACTTTGCCAACTCAATCTGCATAATTCTATTTACTTGTCTTTGTGAAGGCAAGACCTTGCCAGATCGACTGACTCTGACATCAGGGTCTGAGGGCCATGGGTGGCTTTAATCACTTCTAGGATGGTGGTTTTAGTTTGCATTACCCATCACATGGGGACTTTGCTAAAGACACTTTTTCCTAAGACGTATTTTCCTGAGATTCAGATTCAGTGAGTACTGGGTCAAGCCCAAGTCACCTGTAAATTCCATAGGTTGATAATCCTCTCCCTCCTCCACACACCCTCTTTCAGATTCTGATGTAAATGGGTTCTTGTACCCCATCCTGAGGAGTGCTCTTGTATATTTTTGTTTTGTCATGTCCCTTTGTTATGGAGATGAGTGTCACAGAAATAATTTAATTACTTGAACTTGATAAGAAAAAGTCACAGGAATGGTATTGTCTTCTAGCAGCATGGAAAAGAAAGAGGAGGGGCTTTGGAATTAGGCAAACCTTAATGCAAATCCAGACTCCATCACTTACTAGAGGGGTGATCTGGGGAAATTACTTAATATCTCTGAGCCTCAGCTTTTCATCTATAAAATGGGAATAATAACCCCCAAGAAGTTTACCCTGAGATATCCTGGTTAAATACAAAACAGGCACAAACAAAGCACCTATTTGGATCTGGATAGGTTAGTGCCTAAGTGATGCTAAAGTGTCCCTTCTTTAAATGAAGTTGATATATTTTTACAAGGAATAAGAATAAAGGTCAATGATGCTCTATTGGGTTAAGACGGGGTATTCCTGGAGATTTTGCCCCTGACTTGTTTTTCTTCTGCGTTCAACGAAAGGCAACAGACTCACTGTAGGCCCACAGATGGAGTGACCCAACGGAGCCTACATCAGTGATGATTGATGGCCCTAGACAAGCTCCTGAGGTAGATCTGGCATCCAAAGAGCCTACTGATGAGAGTCTGCAGGAGTGAGCACACTCTTATGTTCCACCTATCAAGCTGACCCTCAAACCCAAGAGAGAGTATAGAAATTAGTGTCGATCAGGCCTGACAAGACCCTGTGGTCCCAGCATTTCCTCCTTGCATGGGAGGAACCACACTGATGTGAAGCTAAAGATGTTCCTTCCTAGAGGACCAAGCCCAAAGTGTTGAGGGGGTTGGTTGATACACTTTCCACAGACAGCCCCTCAGTCATGATTCAAAATGTGAATCTTTGTAGAGGGGGCACTAGGTTACCAGCTTACTCCATTAGGTCTGCTTGGTGTTGGCTAGATTTTCCATCAGGCAGACTGAGCAAAGAAAAATAAAAATTGTTATCTTAAAGCATTAAAATAGTTGTCACAGGAAAAAATCAGAACTTTACTAATGGACTTCCTTATTTATATTACAGTTCTGCATTATTTTTATGTTAAATCACATGATGAGGATAGACTAGGAAGCCACTTTTTTTTTTCTTTTTTAAGGCCAAAGGTCTCCATAGGTCTCAATCCGTCCTGGGTGTTACCTGCTAAGCACTGAGTTGAGTAGGTGGTTACTTCCTTGATCAGATCTTAAGGGTCTTGAGACCAACACTCCTGCACGCGAAGTCCTGCCTTGAAATATGCCCTCCTATCTAAGGCACTAAAGGCTTCTGTGAATACAGGATAGTATCTTAAATTATTCATAGTCATTATTAATACCAAATACATGTGCTCAATATTACAGGGTACAGTTCTGAGAAGGAAAAGTCAGATTATGTTACAAAGGAATACACTCTCATATTGAATTTTCAGAGAGAGACAATGGTCTTAAATAAAAAGTACTGTAGAATACTAAATAGAAAATATTGTACTTTGGGAAGCACAATATTGAGATTTAAAATAAGAAAAATATATATTTGGTCATTCAGATGACCAAATATATATGAAGATATATCTTCATATATATTTGGTCTTGAGCCATGGTTCCTGGCTCACAGCTCCCAAAACCCTAGAAATTTTCAGTGTTGTGAGTAATCAAGGTGTCTTTTTTTATGTTAATGAAGTGACTTTGGGAAAGAACAGAAGAATGGGGGCTAGTCCCCAGAGGAGCCAACTACATAATTAGAGGGTTGGAACTTTCAGTTCAACCTGGGGAGCAGGGACTGGAGGCTGGGAAAGAAGAGCTGAAGGTGGAATCAGTCGCCAATGGTCAATGATTTAATCAATCATGCCTGTATAATAAAGCCTTCACGAAAATCCAAAAGGATGAGGTTCAGAGAGCTTCCAGCTTGGTGAACATGTGAAGATTTGGGGAGAGTGATGCATTCATAGAGCATGGAAATCCACACTCTTTCCCTATACCTTGCCCTGTGCATTTCTTCAATCTGGCTCTTCCTACATTACATCCTTTTATAACAAACTGATAATCTAGTAAAAATGTTTCTCTGAGTTCCATGAGCTGTTCTAGCAAATTAATTAAACCTGAGAAGTAGGTCTTGGGAACTGCTGATTTGTACCTGGAACTGCTGGTTGTTACCTGTGCCTGCCACTAGCCTCTGAAGTGGTCCTGGCAACACTCTTGTGGGATGGAGCCCTTGGCCTGTGAGATCCGATGCTATCTCCAGGTCAGTTAGTGTTAGAATTGAGTCGAACTGTAGGACACCCAGCTGGAGTCGGAGAATTGCTTGCTCCTGGTATGGGAAATATCCCCCTCCTTAGGCTGGCATTGGGTCCAGCAACCCAGAAAGAGGAGGATAGATCTTCAAGTGGAAGTAGGGCACAGAGTGGGACATTGGGCAGTTCAGAGAGCCTACAATCATGCTGGAGTAGGTGAAAGGATTAAAAAGAGGAATGATAAATTGGGGCAAATCTGCTAAGGGCCTGTAGTTTGCATAAGCACTGAGGGACAGTGACAGGTCTTCTAGTCCAAAGGGACAGAGTCTAAGCCTCTCTTTGCCTCAACTCCAATCTTGCTGTCAGATCCAGATTTCTCTGTCTACATTTAAGTGGGATCCTATGGCTCCTTTTTCGATAAGAGGGTGAAAGAAGATGATATAACAAATGATCAGCTTGTTTTCATTCAACTTGGCTTATTATTTATATAATTGCAACTTGAACTTGGTTTTGCTTATATTAGTTCATTCTGGAAGTCTTGTCTCCGTAACTGAGTTATAATCTCTTTGAAAGGATTGGGTCCTACCTTCTTCTTTAGCATCTCCCTCAGTACAGAAGGATTGATAGGCACTGAGAAATGCCAGGTGACTGACTGCTTTCCTGGTTCTTTTCCTTCAGTAAATGTTCATTTGGCCTCAGTTCCTATGGCTGACTCACTGTTCCTATACCAGCCATGAGAAGTATTAAGGCTCAGGTCAGAAAAACAAGTTTTGCTGGGCTATTCACACAAGGATGGAGGAGGGATAGTGCGTGGTGGAGAAGCATTATATCTGCCAAACATTTCTTTGAAGATACAGATCATTGAAAATGCCAGTGATTCCAATGATGCCATGTTCCTTGACATCCAGGAATCAAGTGAAATTGGTGACTGTCACAAATATTCTGTTAATTTTTGCTTTTCTGCTGCTGGTATGATTCAGGCTAGATACTTCATCAGGCATGTGTCCATAGAATTTCAATTGATTCATTCACTTGTTTATTCAACAACATTTATACTGAATAACTACTGTATGCCAGTAGTTATTGGGTCCAAAAGATAAGGGACTGAACCAATAGGAGTGGGGGTGAAGAATACTGATATATTCAAGAGTATGTTAGGTTATGGAATTGGTGGGGGTTATGGTTAGGTTGATAGAGTTGGTGATTAAAAGATGCATGGCGTGAGGGAGAGGAAGCAATGTGCTAGAGACTAGAATGTGTTGTTAGAGCACAGAGAACAGGAGTTGGCTACTAATGATCTACCAGAGAACAATGCCCTCCCTTTGCCGCCCAATCCCCATAAAAGCAGCAAAAATAGGAACTACCAGGCACTCACTGCCCACTATCGGTAGACCTTTGCATTTATTTTCTCATGTAATCCACACAATAAGCCTTCACAAACTAAAGCATGGAACGGTAAGGAACTTGTCCAAGGTGTCATGACCACCAAATGAGAGAACAATGCCTTTCCCCCTAATACTGGTTGTACTGGTATTTCAACAAATTCATCAACACCCTAGGATTCCTTCTCAGCAGCATATAGATTCTTATCACTGCCAATGGTGTCATATCTGATTATTTCTCTCTTCTAAGAGAGCCAAGCAGGGTTTACCATAGATCCTGTATAACTTCACAATTCTCTGCAGGCATGTCTCAGAATTGCAATGCCCTAGAAGCTAATGTCAGAACACACACCCTCCCAGACATACGGAGCACTCCTCCAACTTGACAGATGATGAGTAGTCATCTAGGAATTACATGAGAGTGACAGTGCTATTTCTTGAACCTCATGTGCCAAATTGCAGGCTGCTCCATAGAACTAGGCTTCACCACAGTCTGAGCCTGGCCTGGGGACAAACCCATTCAGTCTGTGCCAGCAAAGCCCAGACCTCTGTTTGAACTCTCATTATTAATGATTAACTTTGTCCCCAACTCATGACAGCTAAGCAGTACCCAGGCCAGGGTCGTCCTAATCAACAAAATAGAAAGTATCCATCTATTTCCTGCTTTTTCCTTCTCTCTGCCTCCTCTCCTTCACACCATGCATCTTTTAATCACCAACTCCATCAATTCCATAACCTACCATACTCTTGAATATACCAGTATTCTTCATCCCACCCCTATTAGTTCAACCCCTCATCTTTTGTTGCAGGACTTTTGAGGTTGTATTCCATCTGGTATCTCTACATCTAGTTCTGTGACCACCATCACATCTATTCCGTATGTTCAGGCTGCCAGGGCAGTATTTCAAAAATCCAAATGTGTAACTCTGCTCTCTATTCAAAATTTCCCACTGACTCCAAACTGACAACAGAACAGCATCATCTCAAATGCTACTCTTCAAAAGCCCTTAATAATCTGGCTTACTTCTACTTTTCAGACTTCTTTTTATGTCACTCCCAGTGCGAACATAATATTCTCAAAATATGCACCACATTCTTACGTCTGTGCTTTCAGACATGCTTCTCTTTCTGCTTAAAATGCTTTTCCTTTTCTTGATAAACTCCTACTCATCCTTTAAAACCCACCTAAAGTATTACCTCCTCTGGGAAACCTTTCCTAATTGTACTGTTGCTACCTATTTTGTGCTCCCAAGTAATTTTTACATGTATTCCCTACCACATTTGAACTGAATTGAAATGTATTGTTAATCACTCTAAGCCCCTCAAGGTTAGGGTTGGATTTTAACCCCCACCCTTACTTGAGGAGTATCACTTAACATATTGCTCAGTAAGCATCAGTTTCCTGCTTTCTGCCTACTAAGATCACTATTTGCTTACTTACAAAATTAGGGGCTTGGGTGAAATGGGTTCTACAAATTCTTACAGCCAAATAGTCTTTCATCAGTTGACTCATATATTTGCATGGCTTCTTCAAGTCTTTGCTCAAGTGGCACTTTCTCAGTGAGGCTTTCTCAGACCACCCTATTTAAAATGCAATACTCTCTCCTGGCACATTCCTTATCCCCCTTTACTGCATGATTGTCTCTAGAGCTCTTTTCTCCTTTTAACATACTCCATAGTTTAATTTATTCATGTGTTTTATTTACGTCTCTCAAAAAAAAAATGGAATTCCCATGAGGGCAAGACATTTTCCTATGTCGTGCACTCCTGTATTTCTGGCACCAAAAGTGATACCTGGCATAGAGTTGGCTGTCAGTGAGTATTTGTTGACTGAACAAGCTCTCAAATATTAGAGGTGAAATGTTCAAAGGATCATCACATCGACCAGATTAAAAAAAAAAAGAAAAAGTCAATGACACCTAGTCAGTGGCCAAGCCGGGATTAGCTATAGGCACATGGTCAGACTGTGAGGACTAAAGGCTGATCGACAGCTGTCAGAAGCAGGACAGTGTAACTGGAACAAAAAAAGGAATCTACCTGTGTAAGAATCTAAGAACAGGACTAACCTGGGTAGACCCTACAAACAAACCTGTCACATCACAGCCACATTCTCACATGTTGGGCATAATCATGATCTTTTGTACATCTCCCCATAGGACACACTGTGGCAGAAGGAAGGGGGTTTGGCCTGCAAGGGCAAAG
Organism: Ailuropoda melanoleuca; assembly: GCF_002007445.2. Taxonomy (NCBI): domain Eukaryota; kingdom Metazoa; phylum Chordata; class Mammalia; order Carnivora; family Ursidae; genus Ailuropoda; species Ailuropoda melanoleuca. Next base: position 6,407,617 of record NC_048225.1, on the reverse strand, counting down.
ATAGAGAAGGGTGTCTCCTAGCCTCTCCTTTCTTTGTTCTTCCCTGATGTTGCATGCACCTTTGGAACTTAGGGACCTACACTTCCTCCTCTCCCTTCTACGGCAGGATCTTTAGAAAGGCTGATCCATGCTAAGGCACTGGTGATACCTATTATCTCTCTCATAGAGACTGAACTGGGGTCTACAACATAAACCCCTGGGACCAAGCTCTCTTCATACCCTGCTAAGTAGAAGGCAGAGATGATATCTTTCTGACATCCACCAAATTCTAGCTATTCAACTTGAAATAACTCCCCGTGTGTAAACAAGCATAATAAAGTATGTCTTAGCACCTCTTAAATGTAGCCCATTTATTAGAAGGTCAATCCCTCTTCTACAACATACCCTCCATTTAAGACTTACCTGTGAAGATTGAGTCAGGGCACAGGATACTACATTTAGAAAGCAAAAACCAAATCCAACACTTCTTGTTTGGCTGTACCAGAGGACCATATAAGGGACCAAATAGAAAACATGCATCTCTTCTAGTTCTGGGTAATTTAGGGGGAGGAAGGGAGTCAAATGTTGCTTGAGGAGGGTGGATTCCAAGGCTCTTGGTCCCCAAAGCCCTTGATTCAGGGACAAACAGCTATAGAGAGAGGTCCAATGGTACGTATTCCAATAGGATTAGAGAGTCTGTGGACTTTGAAGCCAGCAGGGGCTTTGGAAAATCTCCCTGGCCATATTAGGGAGAACCATTACCAGAGAGAGCTACAGTACTCTCCTCTCTCCAACAGAAAGGCAGTGGCACTGTGACAGCAGTGGTGACTATAGGCAACTAGAAAGCTTCTTATTTCCCATGGTCTGAATGGGATTCCAAAGGGACTCAGATACTCATTTTCCCCAGTTGAAGGGGCCCAGAGATGCTTAAACACAGCAAAACCAGCAAAATCCTGCATTTGGTACAGAAGAGCCACTGCAGACTCAGACTTGGGGAGACTATATTAAAAAGTCCAGAATCCTAGGTTCTGGCATTGGGTACAACCCAGGAAGCAGATGGGATTGGCCACTCGGCAGCTCAAACCAGAAAAGATCTGGTTAAGACTGCACAGGTCTGAGGAATCTTCCTCCTCAGTCATTAATGTGGAAAGGAGCAGAAAAGAAGAGAAAATTCGAGAGTCTGAAAATTTTCTCAAAAGGGCTACCCAGCATGTTGGTCCCTGTGAGAGAGATAAGATGAATCATAGGAAGACAGAGTAGCCACGTTTGTTTTGCACATCTATATGTGAAAGGTGAGTATTTTTGACATCTCAGTGCATTTCAGGGTATTTCTCAGGATTTTTAAGTATCTGTGTGGAGCAAATTTTTGTCCCAAGAAGTCACTATAAACCTCGAGGCAGAAATTAAAAATCCAAAGTCAGAGCCATGACCCAGGGAGAGAGAAGATTTGCAGATGCAGATAGAGAATGGTGAGGAGAAAGTAGAAAAGGGGGGATAAGAAGTTATCATTAGAGCCCTTCTTGGTCTGTAAAGTTTTGAGAAGTAGAACCAACTTTTCTGAGAGGAATGCCCAATACTGTCAGCATCAATTCAAGACTGAGACATATTCAGAGAGGGGTTATTGGAAAAAGAGATTGGATTTCAGCAACTAATCAGAAAGAGAATACCCAGCTAGTATTTAATTAACGAAGTCAACCCAGGAAGATCCAAGGAGTTAGTAAGTAGGTCCATTGTCAGTCTTGGGAGACCTACCTGAGTAAATACCCATCCCCTCTCTTGAACCAAAAAACTGAGGTTAAAAATATTTACTTCCTGGGAATGAAGCAGACCATGGTTAGAGATCAGATTGTGGCACCAATCCATACTTCCTGCCACAAAAACATTTCCAACGTGCATCTGCAGCCCCTAGAGGTGGGGAGTAGGGCAAAGTAATGAACCAGTATTGGGAAGAAGCTGTGCCTTCTTGGAGACCAAATAGGGGTACAAGGTAAAAGATGCAATCCATACCCAAATTTTCTAGCCAAACATGGAGGGATTGGGTAGAAGTTCACAAAGAAATAAATGTAGGATAATAATCAAGCTCTCACCTTCTAGGAAAATGGGAGTAGGACCTTAGTCATGAGTTAATGTCCTTTCAGGAATACGAAGGTTTAGCATAGTAGCATTATATGTTTCAAATATCTCCCAATTTAGGGTGCCTTCTCAATAAGCTTCTCTCTCTGTCTCCTATACCCTAACTGCCATTAGAGGCTAGTCATAAGGCTGAAGTCAGGAAAGACACAAAGCCTACTGCAGAGGTGGGATGCCACCTATGGTAGAAGGAATCTCAGGTAGATAAAAGGGGGAATTAAGAGGAAAAACTGCTTCTTGCAGTCTGGGGCGATTCTGAGGAAAAAAAAATGAGATGGAAGAGTGAGACAGACAGCTGTTAAGCCTATCATGCTTCTCTTCTCCACACACAAAAAGAAGGGGTCGTGCTTCATAAACACGTAAATAGTTTTGGAAAAGCCCAAGGATTAGGGTTCAATGGCAACCCTACCCCCTGGAATGTATCAGAGTGGAGCTACTGTAAGATGTAATTCGTAGCCCCATTTGACATGGAGCAGGACTAGCTGAACTGGGGTGGCAATGGGAGGGTGGTGTGATGCCTCTCAATAGTAGGTCAATGGCACGCGGGATACGCAGAAGTTCTTACATCTACAAGAGGACAAAGTGTGAGAGTCCTGCTGGACCTAGGGCTGGCAGTGTGCAGGATATACAGACTCCTATGGAAGATGACTGAGACTCAGGAAAAAGGTCCAGGGTCTAAGAATGCAGTGGTGACTGTCAGCACAAAAGCTAGAAAGGACAATAGCACCTCAGACTGGAGAGCTGTCCTAATCAACTACTTTCCAGCAGACTTCAATGAGGACCCAAAGAATGTATATGAAAGTGAGGCTTCCCATTTTCCCAACTGCCACAAAATCATGTCAACCATATCCTTTCTCCACATACCTGATTATATTAGAGATGGCAAGAAAGGAAGAAATATGAAAGACTAAATATATGACCTCTTAGAGAGCCTGAACATCTGCCTAAAAGGACTGCTCAATTATTGGACTGGACTCAGTTTATTGGGTGATACTAAATTTATAAACTTCCCATTTTTTGATGCAGTTGGTTTATGAAGAAGTTCTGATGAGTAATAATTAAAAATAAAAACTAATTTCTTTGAGCATCTGAGGGCAATAAAATGAGCAATTTTATAATCTTACTGTATTCTAAATCAATAAGGAAATAGTGTCCAAAAAGCCAATTAACAAGAAAACTCTTTTATTGATAGAAAAGCAAAACAAATTTTCCATGAATTCTAATATCTGTTTCATTCTGTCTGTTGGATATACTTGAGTTCAAAGATCAGTTTTTCTGTTGCTCTTGTCATTATTGTTGTTGTTAATCTCCCTATGGAAACAACCCAATGAAATCACAAGTGTCCCTGCTTCAAACAGGTAGAACTACCTTGATAAGACATTGCCCTCAATTAAAGTTAATTAAATTCTTATTCTTAGCTAAGCGTTCCTCCATGGCACCAACGCTAAGTTGGTGACATTAATAAGTATTGATGCCAAGTCTCAAAGCTGTTTCTCAAATGTTATCAAGTAAATCAGAAACCAAGCCAGGATCAGATTAATGTTCAATTCAACTCCTCCATAGATAGCTCAGTTCATTCAAATGTGAACTAAAACACCTATGAGCCACAGTCATTAATTCCAAAAAAGGATGACCCACAGAAATGGTTTTCCAAATTCAGACTCAAAGTCCAGAGTCACAGGGGAACGGACCTGAGGAGGCTGACAAGATTAAAGTTTCTGGTTCTAATTTAACCTATAACTTCCACATAATATCAGCTAGCAATTGCTCGACTACCACCCACAGAAAAGCATTTAAAGCATATGTCTACACAATGGAAAAAATGGAATTTTAACCATTATCTAATTAATTCAATCGATATAGATAGAAATGGTGGAAAAGTCAGATGCCAAAGTTTTTTTAAAGCTAATTTATCCATATTTTCCAAAAACTACATACCAAACTAAACAGATAATGGTCAAATTTTCACTTTACCTTTAGCTATGCAGATATAAGTTGTATCTCCACACATCGTATAGGCTGAACATAAAAAAATCAAGCCACAATCCAGGTTTGTGGTCTCGATAGCCTAAAGCTCTTCTAGATATTTTTGCTTTCCACCTAGATATTTAGACCACATAGGTATGGTCACTAGTTCATTAGCATTGCTACATTTGAGTCACTAACTAGGAAAGGAAGCTTATCTAATTACCAACTCCCCAAGCCAAACAAGACTCTCCCCTTTCATTAAATAAAGAGAAAGTCATTCGGATTTAACCCCAGATAAATAAGTACATGCATATACCTGACTTCTCAGTATCCTCTCTGGATAAGAGGATGGAACAACGATTTGGTTTCCATCTTGTTCTTGTAATGACAGAAAAGAGAATACAAAAAGTCCATTGTAAATTTGTACAAAATGTATGCATATATAAATACATATCTATGGGTGTATATAAATTCTAAAGAAGATTATATTCATCTACATTTTAAGATTCAGAGTCCCATACAGTTGACATAATGGTATTCTCGCTCCCATTTTCTCATTTTTAAAAACAATAAGAATCAAGCATGCCACCTTATTAATACTGAATAGCAAGTGCAGAAGTTGAGCTGTAGCTATAGGGATTTGAAGCAATTCATTTGACGGGACATCAGTGAATAAAATCCTTAAAATAAATTTAGCTATTTCCAGATTGCCTTTTGTTTCATATAAATGAAATCCAAAATGCCCTGTTGGTAGCATCCCAAACTCCTGAGACTGTCAATTGAGCTCAATAAGATGCAATGCTCTAAACAGGGTCTGTGCAAATTGCTTGGATATGTGCTTATTGCAATAATTTGGTGTGGGGACTGGTGTTACTAGAATTTCATGTAATTCACTATCTCATAAAAAATCTCAAGTGACACCACCAGAAGCTTATAATTCTGAGTATATTAAACCCAGCATGAAATTTGACTCACAAACCACATCATCTTTACAAAGAGCACTATTAAAAATATTAAACCACAGTCAGTTAATGGAGAAAGGCATACATATTTAAAGGTGCACAATAAGAGCATATTATGGATGTGTGCCCATGTTGAGAGGTATCAAGATGTTTTTTAAACAGTATACATAATGCTTTCATTTCTCCTGTTTCCTCTATTCCTTTGGGGAAAAATTATATAGGACAATTTCATAATTACCCCCTAGAGTGTACAGGCTGCTCCTTGGAAGGGGATTATTATTGCATGCCTTGAATGCACTGTGATTCATAAGGCAAGAACGTATGAGTAGCTTCAGCACCAAGGAAATGGAATCATCATCCAGCACTGCTCACAACAGAACATCTTATTGCTTTAATAAAATGGGAAATTATTCACTGTAAGAAGTGCACCAAACAAGGGGGAGAAAGTAATATCCATGCACTTAGTGGAGCTTATTGGATATGAGGAAGCTCCCTTCTGAGTCCCTGATTCTATTCAAATTTCAAGTCCAAAAGTCATTCTGTAATAAGGTATTAAAGCTACAGCTGGATGAGGGTGAGCTACAAAAATTAATGGACTTTCTTCTTCACAGTGCCTTAGTCATTCTGATGTACAATGTAGAGCTCTGATGCACTAAAGGATTCCCTAGTGGCCTGAGGGGGTTAATGCACTCTTTTTCTTTTCTTTTTTTTTCTTTTTTTTTTTTTTTACCTATTACTAGAAAGTGACTAAGGCACTGGAGAGAATCTGGTTCACTGTTTAATATATTGAACCCAAAGATTACACCTGGTCTTCCTAATATTACAACATGGCATGCTTAAATGACGATCCTCTGTGCTTCAGGAAAGAACTTGAGTGAGTATTTAATGGGTGATTAAAATTAAGCTTATTAAATTATTTGTATAAAAGATGCAGACTGAGCTTGGGCAATTTAACAGATGACCTAAAACCTCAGAGGTAATATTCTTCTCTAGATAAGAGTACAGAAACCTGGAACCAAGACAGAACCCAGAATCACTAGTTATTTGGAAGAGGGATGCACTTAGGGGCACTGTTGCCTTACACCCCGTAGGTTAATAAGAACTCTTCGTTGAGCTTTCTGTGGAACATTTTCATTCATACATTATCCAAACATTTAAATAGCTGTCAAAGACTTGGTTCCCAAGAAAGGATGCCACTACATATAATTAAGATTGTAATACGCTTCTGGCTCCTTCTATCATCAATCCAAGAGAAATAAAGTGGTAAATAACCATAGGTGGACTCCATTTCTAACACAGGTGACCTTGTCTGGCATCAGGAGAGAGTAAAAGTATCAATCTTCTTCTCTCTCACTTTGTTTTTCTCTCAATCTTTTTTTGTGTATCCAGAGAACATAGGTAAGCTGGACCGAGAACGAGAAAAGAGCCCTTGCTTCACTACATCTCAGATGCAGGCACAAACTTTTAACTGAACAAGCTTCAAATATTGTTATCCTACAAGTAATTACTAGGTTTAACTTCTCTAGAAATTTGCATGTCCTGTCATTCAAATTGCCCAATATCCCACCAGTCTCACCCCCGAACACATACAGTACAAACAAGCACACACACCACTGCCTCCAGGTGGTAACTGCATGCAGGTAGGACTACAGGCACTGTTTAAATATTAACCATGTTTTAATAGATGGCATTCCTGCACATCCATTATTTGTTTGTTTTCTGTTGTGGTTGTTTCTGTTATCCGCAAAAGAAAAAAAAAAGAAAATATACGTGTTATCTTTTTATAACAGTCTACTACAGAATAAGGTACAAAAGAACACTTCTGGAAACAGCAGAAGCCAAGCCTGTACCACCGAATTACTCATCCAGTGGTAACCATTATATCAACAGCTGGAAATTAAGAACAAGACTATACAGTTTGGAGGATGTAGTACAGAACTATAGTTTGCTTCTGTATTTGGTACCAATATAATAAATATATAACAAAGATGCACTTGCTCTAAAAATGAAACAGAAACATTCTGGTTGGTTAGATACTGCACTTTCAGTACTGCACATCACCTATTACTTTTTTTTTTTTTTTTTTACAAAAAAGGTAACTTATGCAATGTTTAATAATAAAACCAATAGTACACGCAAACCCGATTATAGAAAAAGAAGAAAGAAACCAACAAAAAGCTAAAATAGTCACTTCCCAAAACAGCCCCTCCTCTGCCGACACAACCAAACAAAGTAACCAGTCCGGTGAAGCAATTTCAGCACCACACCTGGCTGGACGGCTTCTGGATCCTTTGTGAATCCTGAAAATGCCCCAAGTCAGAGGTGTACAGCTGGGGGCGGGGCAGGGAGCTAAAGCAGTAATTTGTTTCTTCTTTCTTTTCTTTTCTTTTCTTTCCTTTCTTTCTTTCTCTTTCTTCTTTCTTTCTTTTCTTTTCTTTCAACTCATTTAAAGATTTTCGGCCAGCGAGGGACATTTCTAAAAGTAAATTTAAATGCCTGGTCCTGGAAAAGGGAATGGTTAACTTAGGGGCGAGAGAGAGGGCTGACCAGAGATCGGTACATGTCAAACACGTTTTTCTGGGACTGTCTCTGTGGCCTCTTGTAGTTCTGGTGCTTAACGTAGACGTTTTCTTTATAATATAGTATTGCCTGAGCCCGGCAGAAGGTGGAAATGGGGAAGGGAGGGAAGCTGAAGGAAAAGTGAAAGCTTGGGTGGGGCGGGGGGTGAGGATGGGAAGGTAACTGAACCTTAACTTGACAGCTATGTACAACACACCGGGCCCCCTCCACTCCCTCTGCTCCAGGAATCAACGCCTTTTTTATATTTGGTAGCTTGTGCGGTTTCTCCTCCTTATTGTGGGGGGGTGCAGGGTGGAGAGGGAAGACGTATCCTTCATTGACAATGAGAAATTATGTGATTTGTCATGCGCTTGGATTGTGTTATTAGTATTATAATAATTACTATAAATATTAATAATAAAGTATTATCAGCGTTATTTCTTCTTCCGAGACTTCCCTCGCCCAATATTTACAAATACCGCACAGTGCCTCGGCGGAGGAGAAACAGAGTAAGGGGAGGGCAGATACGGAAAGAAGGAAAAGGGGAGGGAGGCCGGAGAAAAGTGGAAGAGGAAAGATGGAGGGGGTTAAAAGCAAGGATGGAAACGATGCTGGAAATGAGGAAGGGGAAAGAAGAGGGGGCTAAACAATCAAGACAGTACCACCGTTTGCAAAAGGCCCTCGCCAGCTGTGTCCAAACAGGAGGAGGCTGCCTGTGCTCCTCGCGGGCTGGGGGCCGGCGGTGGAGGCGGAGGAGCACAGGGACCCTGGCACGGGAGGCCAGGGGACGAAGACGAAGAGGAGGCGTTGGAGGGGGTGCAGAAGGCAAAGTCCCGGGGCTGCCTCTCCAGCCGGGTTTCTTTCGCGTGGGTTGGGGCCTGGCCACCCGCCGGGGGCAGCACCCTGTCGCCGCGGTTGCTGCTGCAGTGATCCCGCTCGTATTCCTCCTGAGCCCTCTGCATCTTCCGCTTCTTCATTCTCCGCTTGTGGATGTGGAAGGTGGAGAGGGACAGCACGATGAGGCAGAAGATAAGGGTGACCAGGACAATCAGCACCAGCGTAGAGGAGAAGGACTGGAAGAGCTGCTGTCCCACCTGCGTGATGCAGGTGCCGCCACCGCTGCCGCCTGCACCCGGGCCACGGGCACTCGCGTGGCCGCTGGCGTTGGGGGAAGCAAAGGTCCGGTTGAGGAGACACGGCGGCAGCGCCAGCCTCAGCTCCTTGGGCGCCCTGGCACTCATCGGCGCTGGGCTGGGAGGGGCCGGGCCCACCAGACTTCCTCTCTTGGGCACACTGTTCCCACCAGGCAAGAAGAGGACGGAGCCCACGCCACCCAAAACTACTCCCTGGTGCGGGATGGGATGCACGCGCGAGCGAAGGACTGAGGGAGCAACTGCGGGCAAGCAAGCCGGCCAGGAAGCGAGCGGTGCCCAGGAGATCCTCTCCGGCCCCGCCTGGAACGCGTGTCCGCGCGCCCTTTTCCTCTCCCAAGGCACCAGGCTGCAAAGAGAACAGGCTTAGTTAGGATACCGGCCGCTGCCCAGGGGAGTGCGGAGGACCGGAAGGATCAGCCGCCACTGCAAAGCGGCCCTCTGGGCACACTGCCTCCGCTGGGCGCTGCCCGTCTTCCTGCAACCCGCGGACCCCAGCTCGCCCGCCCTGGCCGTCCGCCCGCCCTGGCCGCGCACCCAAGCTGCCAGCTTTCGCTCTCCCACCACTCCCTGGGAAGGGGTCTGCGCCGGCACCACGGAGATATAGATTACTCAGCAGATAAGGCAGCTTTCCTGGGCCTTCCACAACTTTCTAATTTCAACAGACACACAGCCACCTGGGAACGTGGTCCCTGCATCCCAGAGCACCGACTCTCTTCTTTCCTTCGCCTTAATCTTAGCGGATGTCTTCCTGTGGATCCTACCCTTCCCAGCACCCACCCCCAACCTCCGAGAGCGCGGGCTCTGGGTACGCAGCACTGCCTTCCCTTCCCTCCCCCTCCAGACTCTTCTTCCCTGGCCGGCTTCAGGTCCCTTAAGTCCCATTCCCAGGGTGGGTACCACAGCAACCACATCCTACTCCGCTTCTGTCCGCGGCCACAGCTGACAGTTAGATCGCGCTCCATCCATTCTCCAGCCTTCTTCCCTGGTACCTCCCCACCCCCCAACCAGGAAAAAAAAAAAAAGGAACTGAAACACCTTTTTCAGCTAAAGCACATCCCCGCAAACGCCCCCTTCTCTCCATATCCCTGTGCCCCGCACTCGGCAGTATTTTGCTTCTTTCTAGGGGGACTGGAAATGGAAGGGTATGGTTTCTCGTTTGCAAAGTTTGGGGAACGGACCTTCCCTCCAGCCTTCCCAGCCCCAGCCCCAGCCCGAGGCTCTTCCCGGGGACCAGAACCAGGAAGACCCGCAGCGCACAGCACAGCCCCCTTGCCGTTCTCGAAAGGCAGCTGCAAACTGTTGCACTGCGGAGCAGAGAGGAGGCGCGCAAGCCGGGGCTCGGCAGGGTGGGAGCCGAAGCTACGACCAAGGGTGCCTGCGCAGGCCGCCGGGGCTGTCCGACCCACTCGCGCCCCGCCACCCGGCAGCCTGGAACCTTTAGCCGCACCGCGTCCCTTACCTGGGGCCACCAGCTGGCTGCAGGGAGGGAGCCCCCGCCGCGCGGCTGCAGTGGCGGCTGCAGAAGGCGCGGAGTGAAGGGGCCAGAGACCAAGCCTCGCTGCTGCTGCTGCTACCGCCGCCGCTTTGGGGAGCTCAGCTCGCAGCCTATTGCCAGAGAGGCCGGTGACGTCAGGCAGCCACCGCCAGGGCTCCAAGCCACCCCTCAGGCCCCCACCCCACCCTCATACCCCAACATCTCGTCCTGGCAGAGTGAGCCTCTGCCACACACATTCCCAGTTCCAGTCCATCCCCTGCCAGGGGCTAGGTACGAGGAGCAACCCCCATCACCAGGCCATGAGCAACCCACCTTCTGCACTCCTATGCCTATGAAGGGAGGAAGCTTCAGCTCTCTGGCTGCCTGATTCCTCGTCTCAACCCTTTTCCACATGGTCTCAGGAACACATTTTTACACTCTAGAGAGCCATCTCCCCTCAGGGTACCCATTCAATTTTTTCTTCATCTGGGCTGATGAGGATTGCTCTCCTCTGCAAGCCTGTCTATGCTGGCCTGGTTCTGAACAGAAACTGCATGAATATGAGAAATGAGAGGGGCATTTCTGAACTCATGTGGCAAAACATGGAATACAAACCCGAACAAGCATTTAACATCAAACAATGCAAATTAACGGTTTTCCTCTCCCCCAGAGTCTTCAACTTACCTCTCACTCTACCTGACTCATGGTTCTCCTCTACTTGCTCACACACTCATCTCCAGGCCCAAGACCCACTCCATATATTAAACACTCTCTTTTGAAATCTAGACACTCGTGAGCACACAAAGTACACACAAGGCTTACAAGGCAGGAAGGCAAACATAATTCAGAGGAGTACAGAAATAAACTGTCCTGTGAAAATTCTGAGTGTACCCCTTACTTTGCTGTAGTGTTAACAATAGCCTCTCAGCACAATGGATACAACTTTCTGAAAGATTCTCATCAGCCTGCCCACATCTAGGCAGAGATTAATCAACTCTTGCTTTAGGACCCTTGGAAACACATGCATAGTGCTTCTGGTTACAGTGGGCAACTTTAAAATGAAGTATTCTCATTTTTTCTATTAGAGAAACCAGCTTGAAATAGCACATAAAGACACTGTATGATATTTGGAACCATTCACTTGTTTTATTAAATGTGAATTTCCTTCTTCCCTCCTTGTCTTCTTTTCTTCCCATCTTTGAGTCTAATATAGTGCCTGTACAAAATTTACTTGAAAAATGGAGAGGTGCAGTAAATACTGCTTTTCCCTGCTATGCATCTGAATTGGGAGATAGCAGGGATGACTGCCACCTCCCTATCTGCTTGCAAGTAGAGGGTTTTATAAAAAAGAGGGTTTGACACAGGGAGTAAAAGTTTGTCTGTAATCTGGGGGTCCTTTGGACCCTGTGTTCCTATCTGGCCCTACTCCAATTTCTCCTTTTCCTCTCCCTGCTCATGACTTACATATGAAGTAAGAAATACATCACCTCTCCTCAAAATTATGTTTTCATTTATTTGAATAAAAGCCATCAGATTTTTCTTCATAATTGTCTCAATAAAAAAAAGTATCCCTATTTGAGCTAATATCAGTACATGCTGAATAATGCAAGATCATTTCAGAGCACCGATTAATGCCCTTGGCTTCCAGATTTACACGGTTAATGATGGCCAATGACCCCAATGCTGGCTTAGCCTTCCTGCCTAGAATGAGGGCGCCCAATGCCCTGTAAAAGCCACCTGCCATATTTGGATTTCTGACTTTGATGAGCTCAGTGGATGGAAAGGTGAGCCTTGTGATCACTAAGTGAGACTTCACCAATAACACTTGACATGCAATGCCCCATTTTTGTACAATCTCTCTGCTCCTGAAAAGTTGAGTTTAATCAACATTTTGTAAGGCAAATCCAATTTTGAATACTCCAAAAAGAGATGTGGCTATTTAAAGAGACTCTTTAGAAAACTGTCTTGTAAAGCAAAGAATCTTTACATAATTAGAATTAACTCTCACTAGTCTGTTTTCTAGACTTGGAAGAATGAGTTATCAGGTTTTCCCAGTGAGAAACATTCATACCTTTACAATATGTTGTAATGGGATTACAACATATATAAATATAAATATGTATAAATATAAGTATAAATATAAATATAATGGGGTTCCTTTTGCACACTTAGCTTCTAGGACATGAGTAGGCTGCCATTGTTCTTATTCCTTTGTTATAAATGATACCCATCTGTTATACCATGAGTGCTAAAAGTATCTGCACCATTCTACCCAACCTATGAAAAGACAATGTCTAACCTTGGAGAATTTACAGTCTACAGCAGATGAATGTGATCCACAAGACAATGGTATTTAACTGGAAATGATTCAGGTAAAGACATCAATTTTCAGGTCAAAAGCCCAGCATACTCCCCCTGCCCCTTCTCTTTCAGGAAGGATAGGCTGTAGGTTCTTAATTTGTTCTTACCCAGAGAATGAATGTGCCCATAGACTTGGATGTCACCGGTTAGTGGAATTCAAGCCCCAGGAACACCAGCAACAGCAAACATGCACACCTCTTGGTCTGCAGGAACTAAGTGCACTGAGTTGCTCTATGATTTTGGAACATCTGGTACAATGGCAAGACTTCTCCCAGACAACATGCTGCCACTGCTTGTTACCACCAAACTTCTCAAGCCACACTTTCAAGACTGGAGGGCCAAGAAGCTTCTGAGAGTCCCAGAGTCTTCCCTTTCTAATAGGAATAGCCCTCTTGGCTTAGGCGCATTCCAAATATTCAGCAACATATAACACTTGCTCCCAATTTCAATGAGGGATCTCCATCCAGCGTAAAGAGAAGTACCACATGGGCACATGGTCCATCAATCAAAAAAAAAAAAAAAAGCACTGAATTAATAATGACAACGAGTGCTATTATTATTATTGTTATTATTATTATTATCATTATTATCTGAAAAACACCTACTATGTGCCAGGCTGTAGTAGCATTAATCCTCAACCTAACCTTGCAAAGTTATTTTTGCCAAAGTATAAAATTATTTATTTATTCATTCATTTGCCTATTTGCTCAACAAAAACCTTTGACTACCTGCTATATGTCAGGTGAGGAAACGAAAGCTCAGGGTAGTTAAAGACCATGCCCAGGGGCGCCTGGGTAGCGCAGTCGTTAAGCTCTGCCTTCGGCTCAGGGCGTGATCCCGGCATTCCGGGATCGAGTCCCACATCGGGCTCCTCAGCTGGGAGCCTGCTTCTTCCTCTCCCACTCCCCTGCTGTGTTCCCTCTCTCTTTGGCTATCTCTCTGTCAAATAAATAAATAAAATCTTAAAAAAAAAAAAAAAAGGCCATGCCCAGGTCACTTAATCATTTAATAGCAAGTGTATTATGGATCTCAAACCTAAGCAAATGGACTCCAAAATTAGTATTCTTTTCATAACTAGTAGTCTCTCTCTCTCTCTCTCTCTCTCTCTCACACACACACACATGCACACACACAATCTCTAATTCTATCCTTATTTCAATTCCAGCTCTACTGCTATCTACAAGTATGAACAAGTAAAACCAGAGAAAAACAGCTCTTTGGTTGAAGCAGAGGAGAGGAGATGCAAAGCCCCATTTTGGGGGTCCCCCCTCCCCCAGCAGTGGTCCACCAGACACTCCACACACTCGCTTGGACTGAGCAGAGTCCAGTTTGGAAAGCCCTCCATGCACCAGGTTACCTAGGCATGTCATTCTGACCACAGCAGCATGACACATGTGAGGCTCCTCACAGATTTACAGGGACTTTGCTGGAGGATGCTCAGGTCCTGACATTCTGCCTAATCATCTATCTTGATGACCCTGGGCCCTGCATCCCTCCAGAGGTACACTCCGTAAGCTGTCATGTTGCTGTTAAATCAACTGCTGGCCCAGGCAGCAATTAATTAATAAAGTAATGACTGAAGCTCTAGACCTTGTTCAAGTTACCTAGTCTTATTCTGATTCAGTTTTCTCATCTGTAAAATGGGAACAATAGCAATAGTATCTTCTCTGCAGTGTTATTTTATGCACTAAGCACACACTAAGCATTCAGTAAATGGTAGTTCTTTACGCTATAAAGAAAATTGCTAGGATTAATATTTTATCCCTGACAGTAGAAGCATTATACTGTTTTGGACATCAAAATTCAGGAAAATTTTCATAAGTTTGAGTATCCTTTATAATAAGTTTGAGGATAACTATAAGGGTAAAGGGACTGAAAATACTAACAGATAATGAGCAATTCTAGGAACTAAAAATATGAATCTTAGAGATAGAAAGACATCAGGGATGCATCAGAGAATCTTCAAATGTTTGGAGCACCATCAATAGAAGATGAATTTATGCTACTCTAGGTACTTATGAGAGAACTGAAATATAGTGGAACAGATAAAGGGTGGAAAGTATATTACAATTCACTATTTTGGTATTGGGAAAGCCCTTTCTAATCATGCAGAAGATTGTCATCAAAACCAGCAGTCTTCAAAATGGGGGACTCAGATCCCTGAGAGTACATTAAGATTTTCCAAGGGGTAAATGGGTATGTATAGTTTTCAAGGAATCATTTCCCAAATCCTCAACCTCTATGTGTCCTTTTCCCTAAAATGTATCTATCTAAGGTTAAAATGTATTCTTTGTCACCACTCCGACTATACAAAGGAAGAACCTACATTTGCCAATCCTCACCAACTGTGCATTATTCAGGGTATAAAAACAAAGGAATACCATGAGGTGGTATAATTCCTGACAAGGTGACAGCAAAGCATAAGAAATATTGATGGGGTGGGTGCCTTTGTGACAGACTCATTTTAAGGCTCTATGTCTATCCATATATTGATTTATTTTAGAATTAGAATTTAGAAGTGAGAAGTTGTCACAGGGATACAAGGATTCCAGTTAAATTGAAAAATGAATCAAGACTTTTTACACAAAAAGTAAACCTCATTTGTCTATTTTGATTAACAATTTGAACTGCATTTACCTGATAGATCGTATGGAAGACATATTATACAAACTGAATGAACTAAATCAATCTGATGTTCTGAAAAATATATATAAAGTACATACATGAAATTAATTCTTTGCAAATATTATGATTAAAAAGTTTAAGATGTCAAATTAAAATGTCCAAAGGAGTCCATAATTTTCCAAAATTCTTTCAGGGAATATTCAGCAGAAAAAAACTTTGAAGATTTTTATTCCAACACGTCTAAGTCCTGTGACACCATTTGGAAAGTTTGAAGTACAAACTAGACTGACCCATGAGGAGTGTTATAAAGATTTCATACTGGGGTAATAGTTAAAACCAGGTGGCTGCTCTAAGTTTTAGAAAGGCTGAGAGCCTACACACCTTTATATACCTATCAAGGTATTTTTAATCTCTCATTGCATAAACATATGCCTTATCCCTTTATATCTCAAAATAAAGCATTACTAATCAAGCTTAAGACCCATTTAAATCTGGATATTTGGACCAAAAGTCAAGATTTGTCTTGCTGTATTATCCCTGACTGCAAAAGTCATTTCACTCAGCAAATAATGTGTCCCTACCACTTGCCACCAATTGCACTAGGTGCTCAGGGTATCAGTGACCAAGGAAAAGTCTCTGTAATGAGGAACTTGCATTCTAATTACACACATGACTATATTCTGATTATCTGGCCAAAGGTAAAAAAATGCTAACATTCTTCTCTATTCCTAATATATTTAAATAAAATATCACTTGCATCAAAGAACAGAAGAATGTAAACTCTGCACACTGATGGATGAGAAGCCAGAGGAATTGATGGGTAAACATAGGTGGACCAGCAGATGTCAAATTATTCATAAGATCTTTGTGACCAACAATTCCTGGAAAATCAGTTTGGGGTCATGATCAGAAAGTCAGTGTTTCTTTTAGGTGCCTTTCGTTAGAAAGAGAAGCTGAAAATATTTCCACTGTACACAAAAAGGTATACCTAGATCAGGGTTTCTCAATCTCAGCAGTACTGGCATGTTGGGTCAGATAGTTCTTTCTTGTGAGAGACTGTCTTGTGCATTATAGACTGTGGTGGTAAACAGAATTCTCAAGATGGTCCCCCCCTTCCAATTATTCAATCAAAAGCTAATGGGGGTTGCTGTGAAGAAATTTTTGTAGGTGTAATTAAAGTTCCAAATAGGTGACCTTCAATTATGGAGATTATTCAGATAGGCCTGATCCAATCAGATGAGCCCTTTAAAAGAAGAATTTTCTCTGGCTCGTGGCAGAAGAGGAAGTCAGAGATTCGAAGCACAAGGTCAGGGTGGGGGAACTGGGGGGAATTCAACATGCTCTTGTTGACTTAGAAGATGGAGGGGGACATAAGCAAACACAGGTGGGTGCCCTATAGGAGCTAAGAATGTCTGACAACCATCAAGGAAATGGGGACCTCAGTCTTAAAACCACAAGGAACTGAATGAATTCTGCCACCAATGTCAATGAGATTAAAAAGTGGATTCTCCCCCAGAGTTTCCATATAAGAACCCAGCTTAACCAACAACTTGATTTCAGCCCCATGATACTCTAAGTAGATAACTTGGTCAAGCACCTTTCCCAATCTCCCCAGACTTCTGACCTACAACATTGTGGGTTAATAAAGCAGTGTTGTTGTAAGCTGCTACGTTACACAGAGAGAGGAAACGAATACATTTGTTTAGTAGTATCTCCAGCCGCTACTCACTAGATGCCAGTAGTACCCCTCCCTGGGGTACCATCAAAAATAGCTCTAGACATTGCCAACTGTCACAGGGATGGGGGTACAAAATCACCCCTGGTTGAAAACCACTACCCTAGACATACAACTTGTCTCTGTACAGTTAGGAAACATTGGTCCAAAGGAAGAGATGGGTATCCTGAGCCCTAACCATATTTTATGACAATTTCAATTACTATTTTCTCTGAGTTGTTGAATTTGATCAAGATGGAATGAAACCATCAGGAATTCTCTAATAAGTCAATCTATAACAAATTCAAAAAACATCAGGTCCCAGGGATCAATCAAGAGCATTTGAAGAAGAATAAATAGTTCCAACAAAAATTGTTCCGTCCAACTTAAACAAAGATTCAAGCAAAAAAAAGTGGAAGTGATCTGTTAGATTTGATTACAGCTTTGGATTTTGTTTTCTACAACACAAATAAAACATAGCAAGAGAGAAACACTTGGCTTAGGTCACAGATCTGTTGCTGGGCACACTCAGTGCTCTCGAAGTTTCTGAGGGAACAGCAAGTGACTTACTGCACATGGTGGGAGGCCATCTCAATTCCTCCTGTTTCTCTCTTCCTTATGAAGCAAACATTACTGTATTTATTTTGAGAATCAAGAAAGAAAGCCAAATGGCCTCATGCTTTTCAACCTTTTGTCTCTTACACTTTTTTTCCCCTCCATTGTCTATACCACATTTTATGCTTGCAAAAGAAAACAAATGAAACGATATTACAATATGGCTTTAAAATAGCCTGGGAGCTATCAACCACCAAGTATGATGGGCTAGGAAATACACACATGAGACAACTAAGATTTCTTCCTGCACTCTATGTTACCTTTTCTCTAGGTCAGTTGCTATCAACTATGCTTTTTATTTTTGTAACAGAACATATGGGGAGAAAAGCTGGAGTGTTTCTGAGGAAGACAAAGGCAACAATGTAGTAGAAGGGACATACTGAACAGACACATCGGATGGAATCAAATGAAACTTTACGTTTTGGTTTGTTTCAATGTATCTTTAGAGACTCCCCAGAAATAGTTTCTCTGCTGCTGAGTAGAAATTTGCTAGGTACCAGTTTTTTTGGATCACTTTTAGTTAAAAGACATTCTTATATCCTTTTAAATCAGAAAACAAGGTCAATTCAATAATTAGAATATCTACTCTCAGACACTCATAAAAATTCTAAAAACAGTTAATCACATATTTTCTCTTTCCTCACAACTGTAGCTTATTTTAGACTGAAAGCCTAGAGGCATGAAAAGAAGTAATATTTGGCTTCTTCTGTATTTCTCCGACTTGTATATCTATTCTTTTTTGCTCACCACCCATCCCTAGATTGCTAGATAGTTTATCTCTCTGCTGTCAAAGC
Source organism: Ailuropoda melanoleuca (assembly GCF_002007445.2). Taxonomy (NCBI): domain Eukaryota; kingdom Metazoa; phylum Chordata; class Mammalia; order Carnivora; family Ursidae; genus Ailuropoda; species Ailuropoda melanoleuca. The sequence goes on along the minus strand of NC_048225.1, from coordinate 6,389,282 downwards.
AGAGGGAAAAAAATAGTAAAGGGATAGAAAATCTTTCCTTGGACTGTTCTGTCCCAAGATGACTGCACACTTCTGGGGCTAAGAGATGTTCAAGTTGACTCAGGGTAGAGAATTTACTCCTTGACCTGTTTACACTCCCCTCTTCACTCAGCTGTCGCTGGTGACTATTTCTTCATCCCTAGGAATCTGATATTTCTTTCAGCTTCTAGCTGCTTAATCTTAAGGGAAAACTGTGGGAAAGAGTGTTCAACACCCACCTAAGAATTTCCCCACAGAAGGAGCAAGAGAGCTGGGTGTTTACACCCTGATGGCATCTCACTTGCTGCAAGGTGTCATTTCTCAAACTTGGAGGAATTATCCCAGCAGCATATTAGAGTCCACAAGAGTAGTCCTGCCTGGGACATTAAAGCTGATGTCATGGGAGAATGTGCTCATTTAAAAAAATTTGTCTATGCAGCCTTCAACTCCTCACCGTTGGGGCAGCACCCTCAAAGTATAGGTATAATGTTCCCGATTCTGCCAGGACATATTAGCCAAGTCTTGCAGCTCTGTTGTTAATGATCCCTCCCCCCGCCTTTTTTTTTCCTGGAGCAGGGAAAATATTTTCTCAGGAGTTCAAGCTGAGTTTTGACCCTAGTTACTGTCCTAGAATCCCTGAAGGGAGTGAAGGAAAACCTTGAAGAAGGTAAGTATCATCTTATGAGGCATCTGCCTCTGCATGATTTCTAGGCAAGGAGAATCTGCTCTCCTCTAACAAGGGGAAGGGAACCATTTTCAGAGACCCAGGAATTCAGGAGAATCTGTTAATTCAAAGTTTTCAAGTACATTAGTCCCCAGTCTCCCCATCCCGGGTCTCAGGCCCACGCCCCTCCCACACCAAGGCCCTGGACTTCAGAACAGGAGACTTGCCAGGGCTGAGTCAAGTCTCTGCAATTCTACTTCTTTCACACTCAGGTGGGTCTGCTTTATAGCTACAGAAAATATGGGTTCTTTAAATATTGAATTAAAGGTTTCTAGAGAATAATTTGATGGTTAGCTGACCTGAGGTGGTATTTTCCCTTCAGTGCCACCATGACAATTAACACTAATTCCACAGTCATCATTACCATTGCCACCATGTCTAAAAAAATGCTGGAGATATTCTGTCAGTCTGTTTCCCATTCCAGTTCACCACAGATGACATAGTCATAATTGTGATGCTCGGCATGCCGGGGCTCATCATCACCTCTCTTATCACCACCAATCATAGAGCAATTTTTGTGATCTGGTTGGCAAGTTTCAGAATCCTATCATAACGGCATTCTTTCTGGGACCTCTCTGAGTGTCACCTGTCTCAGTCTGGGTTCCTCCATAAGCAGACATGGAGGAAGGCTGTGAATGCCAGGAATCTATTTGGGACTTGCCGAGAACACCAGTAAGGTAATGGGGGAAGAGAAGACATCCAGGAAAGGAGTACAACACAAAGCCCGTTACCACTCGAGTTTCATCCCACAAGGAAATTTGGGAAATACTGTCAGATGCATGCCACAGAATCATCCCAGCTTGGCAACAAGAGAATCGTGGTATTTATAAGTATACAAATACACCCCAGCTTCATGTTTTAAGAAAATCTTAGGACTGACTGCTCCAGAGGAGTTAACTCTCTGACACATCTAGCCTACTTCACCCCAGGCAGAGCGGCATGCTTCTGTTCTAGGAAAATCCTTAAGGACAGAGTCATAAGTAATTAGAAGTCAGCGGGAGCACAATGAAAGGGTAGGGTCTAAGGAATATCCGCGAAGTGCCAAGGACATCTGCTACAAGCTCCCCCACGTGGCCCACATTCACTCAGCAGGAGCCACTAAGGTACCTTTGCCCAGACTTTGAGATCAAGGACTGCAGATTCAGGCAATTTGAACAACCCTCCCCTGGATCTGCCACCAACACATCTGTCAGACTTTTGTCCTTTAGATTTCTTGCCTAAGAATGTGACCCACATACACAGAGGTCCCCTCCCCAACAAAGGCAGCAACACATACATCTACCTGTCCACAGAGCTTCTCCATATAGAAGTCAATCCTCATTTGGCCAAAGCAGAGGAGGGAAGGGGTAGACATTCAGCATAGCAACACCCAACTCCCAGGAAATATTTCAGCGATCTTCCCACTTCTCCCGTATTATAACTCTTTTTTTATCTTTGATATGGTTAAGGGACCAAGGATCACGAAGGGGGTTGTTGCATATTTCTGTTATAAATTATCACACATAAAAATGAAGACTGGTGTCACATTCTCTGTAGGAATTCCACACCTCAGTAGAAATGGGAGCAGGAAAAATGCTGGTCTGAAACCTTCTTACAGCAGCAATTGAAACTGTAGCCTCAACCAAACATCTCTAGACATAGTCTTTGAAGGGAAGAGAGCATGGAGAAATTTTTCAAAGTGATTTTACAATGGATGGTGATAAGGGTGGGAGGGGATTGTAGAGGGCACGAATATTTACCGAATACCAAGCAGTTTACATGGGCTTCCTTTTAATCTCTACAACAGCTGTTTGACCTAGGTTTGGCTAACCCCATCTGTATGGAGGAATTGGGTTTTAGTCTTGCCCAAAGCACACACTCTGTTAGTTAACTGGATCGACCCAAATTGAAATGCTTGACTGACTGGCTCCAGAGCCCACAATCATCCATTACCCCAGGGACAGAAATCACAAACTCTAAATGCTACCAGGGACCAGGAAGAGAAAATACATGTATAATATATAAGAGAATGAAAGTGGTTGAGAGTATATCCCAGTGCTGACCAAGCAAAACAAAACATCGTGGCCTTGAACTGGGTTCAGGCCCACGAACCCTCCCCTCCCACCCCGCCCTTTGCTGATTTAGACCAAGGTCAGTGAAGCAGATTTGAAGGCGGGTAATCAGGTATGGACCCTAGTTCAGCCACCACTAATTCTGAAAATTGTGATGAATCATTTAATTTCTGTGAGTCTCAGTTTCTACTTCTGTAACATGGGGATAACAAACGTCTACTTTATGATTTCAAAACATATATAGAAATTTCCACAGAAGGCGTTCTGCAAGTGGAAATTCCTATATTCTCCCATGTACAGTGGGCTGTTAGTCTTGTCCCCCTCTTCCTTTCTTTAAACTTCCCTCTCTGTTCCTAATGATTTTATTGCATAGAAAGTACAAGATGATGATAGGAACATCCGGAGTACATAGGGTTCTACACAGAGCTCGTGGATTATTTAAAATTAGGGAGGTATGGAAGGCTGGTGACATAAAAGCAATCTTGGCCTGACTCCAATACTGAATGGACAGAGAAATGCCATGTGGAAGAAGAGAGATGGCCACTGCACACTCAGGTCCAATGGGCTAGTGAGAAAGGGAAACGTGCATTATTTTTTGTCTCTAATGCCATTTGATTATTGGAAACACAGGTAAATTTTCTTTCAAATGAGTTTATGATCATTATTAACATCAAGAAACCAAAAATCAAAAAAGGACAGATACTCCAACAGACAGTCTTATATTATTTTTGTAATATAGAATACATTTTTGCATATTTTTGTTGATTAACAAAAATCTTTCGGGTATTTCTTAAATTCCACATATGAGTGAGATCATATGGTATTTGTCCTTCTCAGGCTGACTTATTTCTCTTAGCATTATATTCTCTAGCTCCATCCACATCATTGCAAACGGCAAGATTTCATTTTTTATGGCTGAATAATATTCCATTGTGTATATATATATATATATAGAGAGAGAGAGAGAGAGAGAGAGAGAGAGACGTGTATATATATAGATATAGATATATATACCACACTTTCTTTATCCATTCATCAGTCAATGGGCACTTGGGCTGTTTCCACAATTTGGCTACTGTAGATAATGCTGCTATAAATATCAGGGTGCATTTATCTCTTTGATTTAGTATGTTTGTATTCTTTGGGTAAATACCTATTAAGGCAATTACTGGATCATAGAGTAGTTCTATTTTTAACTTTATGAGGAACCTCCATATTGTTTTCCACAGTGGTTGCACCAGTTTGCAGTCCCACCAACAGTGCAAGAGGGTTTCCCTTTCTCCACACCCTCACCAATACCTATTATTTCTTGTTTTCTATTTTAGCTATCTGACAGGTGTGAGGTGGTATCTCATCGTAGTTTTGATTTGCATTTCCCTAATGATGAGTGATGTTAAGCATCTTTTCATGTATTGTTGGCCATCTGGAAGATTTCTTTGCAAAATGTCTATTCATGTCTTCTGCCCATTTTTAATTGAATTAATTGGTTTTTGGGTATTGAGTTTTATAAGTTCTTTACACATTTTGGATATTAACCCTTTATTGGATATGTCATTTGTAAATATCTTCTCCCATTCTGTAGGCTGCCTTTTAGTTTTGTTGATCCTTTCCTTTGCTGTGCAGAAGCTTTTTCTTTTGATGAAATCTCGATAGTTTATTTCTGCTTTGGTTTCCCTTGCCTCAGGAGAAATATCTAGAAAGAAGTTGCTATGGCTGGTGTCAAAGACATTACTGCCTGTGTTCTCTCGGAATTTTATGGTTTCAGGTCTCACATTTAGGTCTTCAATCCATTTTGAGTTTATTTTGGGGTATGGTGTAAGAAAATGGCCCAGTTTCATTCTTCTGCGTGTGCTGTCCAGTTTTCCCAACACCATTTGTTGAAGAAACTGTACTTTTCCCATTGGATGTTCTTTTCTGCTTTGTCAAAGATTAACCGACCATATAGTTGTGGGTTCCTTTCTGGGCTTTCTATTCTGCTCCATTGATCTATGTGTCTATTTTTGTGCCAGTATCATACTGTTTTGATCACAACATCTTTGTAATATAACTTGAAGTCTAGAATTGTGATGCCTCCAGCTTTTCTTTTTCAAAATTGCTTTGGCTATTTGAGGTCTTTTGTGGTTCCATACACATTTCAGGATTGTTTGTCTAGCTCTGTGAACAATGCTGTTGGTATTTTCATAGGGATTGCACTGAATGTGTCAATTGCTTTGGATACTATAGACATTTTAACAATATTTGTTCTTCTAATCCATGAGCACGGAATATCTTCCCATTTCTTTGTGTCATCTTCATTTTCTTTCATCTGTGTTTTATAGTTTTCAGAGTACAGGCTCTCACCTTTTTAGTTAGGTTTATTCCTAAGTATCTTGTTGTTTTTGGTGCAATTGTAAAGGGGATTGATTCCTTAATTTCTGTTTCTGCTTCTTCATTATTGGTGTATAGAAATGCAACAGATTTCTGCACATTGCTTTTATATCCTGCAACTTTACTAAATTTGCTTAACAAAACAAATGAGCAAAGTGGAGACAGAGAATGAGAGATCCAAACCAAGAAACAGACTCCTAACTATAGAGAACAAACTGATGGTCACCAGATGGGAGGTGGGTGGGGGATGGTTAAATAGGTGATGGGGATTAAGGAGTACACGTGTCATGATGAGCACTGGGCATTGTATGGAAGCACTGAATCACTATACTGTACATCTGAAATTAATATTACACTATAAGTTAACTAACTCTAATTTAAATAAAAACTTTTAAAAAACCTTTTAAGGGTAATACTTCAAAAAAAAAAAAACAAAACAAAACAAAACTCACAGTATACTTTGGAAATAAACTATACAAAACTTATTTTCTTCACCAAAAATAATAGCAACATTTTCTGTATTATTCCTAGACAAACCACAAAACATTTTTGTAGGCTTTTCAGGTTTTACTTATAAACTAAGATGAGGCAATAGATACAGATGTGGAAAAAGAAAGAAGAAAACAGTTGTCAGCACCCAGGGCCTCTGATCCTGTCTTGACCATGCAACAGAAGTGTTCAACTTACACCTGCTGAAAGGCTTATGAAGATATAACCTCAACCAAAGAATGTAAACAGCAGCAACCAGATGTGGACCAACAACAAAAGCAGGCTGTTCCATTCAAACTTTATAACGTGTTTAAGTTCATTTGATAAAAACAAAAACCTACTCTGAGATTCTCGTTTGGTGAGCTCATGTTTCTCTCACCTTCTGGTAATTCCCTTAAACTGTCCATTACAGACGTTTAACAACATACTTAAAACTCCTACTATTCAGAGGTTAGTAGTGAACCCTGTTATAACATTTTATAAAGTGTATTCTGTCCTCCCACCCCTCCTCAAAATTCATTTCTTCAAAGACTTATTTTCATAGTGTTCATTCTCAACCCTCATCATAGAAATACATAGGACCTTCAGCAATGTATGAACATGAGGAAAAAACCCTGATGTCTGGCCAATGGAGGGCTTCAAAATGGTGGACGGAAACTCCATATTTTCCCCTGTGTTCTTACTTGATTCTTTAACAGTGCAACTGAGCTGAGAGCATGCAGGATTGGGTAAGTCACTTCTGTAGGCATTAGCACGATGCTCCTCCAGGCTCTAAAATGTGATCTGTCCCATGACTGAGGTCACCAGGGATAAGATTTAAGAATTTTCAGGTGCTATACGGAGACTATCTTTAAGTTCCTGAACAGTGTACTCCACTGTTGGAACACTTAAAGTTTCCTTAGGAACGCTCAGACATTAGCTGAGATTCCAGGTTGCCTCCTGGGCTCTGCGGATGTTCTCAGGGAGTTCCTTCTGAACACCAAGGTTGGGTGCCAAATTTGTGTCTTCCACAAGCCAAAATTTATGATAAACTTCAATATGTTCCACCAGTTCACTTAGTGAACAAAGCCTCACAGTCAAATGACTGGCTGCAAAGAAAACATCAGAGGTTTGCCTTTGGAGATTTTTCCCAAAGGTTCTGTAAAAAGATAGAATATGCTCAAGAACAACAATGGTAACAATGAAATCCAAATCTGTTACTGCACTACAGAGCTCAAATGCCTGGACAGCCATAGTTATTCCCTCTCATATTTGTGTCACTATACTATCTAAACATAAAACGAGTGCTTGTAGGAGGCCCACTAAAATTTCAAAAGCATCCTTCCTGCCTGACCACCGCGGCTGGCCAATTTCCTTCTGTTTTTTACCCCTCTCTTCACTGTTCTGAAAGAGGACAGAAATTACATTGCCATGCTCTAGAGGCAGGTGTGATGATTGACTGGAAAACAACAACAACAACGAATTTTGTCAAGTGTTTCTAATGCAATGCAACAGATATTCCCCTAACAGACATTGCTTTTGCCAACCATATATTTAAGGCACAGGAAGAGCAGAGTGTGTAGATAGCTTGGGAGTATTTCTCTAAAAGTCTACAGGCAACAACAACTTCAATTTCGGGAGAAAATCCACTGGACACAGTGTAGGCCTGGCTATGACTACATCCATGTTTATGGATAACTTCTCAGTTACCATAGTGTGAAACGGCAAAGTTGAAACTTCCACATCAGCTTCATAAGGTAGGAAGCCCACAGGTCCCTCCCTCAGGTGATGGATCTGTCAGCAAACCTCACCAACACAGGCAGGTGCTCTTCCTTTGCAATATCAACTCCACGGTCAGCGATCATAGGGAGGGTCTCTCACGTCCCTGAGGTTTCTTCCTGAACACAGCTCTCACAGATGTCTAGCACCTGTGTCTGCTCTTCCCTGCTGGGGTCTCAAAGAGCTTCCTCAGCACCTCTTCATCTGAATCCATCTGGTACCTCAGCAGGGCTTGAAGGCTATCAGGAGTAGACAACGTCTAGAATTTCATCAGCCTCGTGTCCACCCAGAGGTAAGTAAGTTTGGGTTTCTCATAAGAATCAAATTTCAAAAAAAGATTTTGACTATTCTTTGTTTTCCTTCTCTTCAAGGGTTAAAGGTAATGTCTTCATCCTATTCTTGGCCCCTTTCTTCTGCACTGGGGTTCTAAGCATTGCTGTTATTTCTTTGTTTCTGTTTCTATTTAGAAGTTTCATAATTTTTGTTTGTTTCAGTGTCCTGATTTCATCTTTGCCCAATTCTTTTGTTTTCTGTATCTACTCTGTGGGTTGTTCAGATGTCTGGTAAGATCCAGTACCTCTAGTATTGCTTTATCTTAAAGAACCGTCCTATGGGAGCCTGGGTGGCTCAGTCGGCTAAGTGACCTGACTCCTGATTTCAGCTCAGGTCATGTGAATCTCAGGGTTGTGAAACTGAGCCCCATGTCCAGCTCTCCCCTCAGCAGGGAGTCTGCTTGAGATTCTCTCTCTCTCTCTCTCTCCCTCTGCCCCTCCTCCGCCCTCTCTCTAAAACTAATAAATAAATCTTAAGAACTGTCCTATAAGGACTAGGTCTACAGATCATAGTGGTCTCAAAGTGTTTGGTCCATCATCTATAATGTTTATTTACTTAATCAGTCATTTTATCTTCTAAGTTTGTTCTCGTTACAATTATCCACCTACTTCTGGCATCTGGCAAGGTTCTGCGGAAACCTGAGGGCAGGTCTGAATGCTCTGCCACACACAGCTGGGGGTGGCACAGAAGTTGAGCATCTTCACTGCCCTTGACAGGCCCAGCCCTCTCCTCCCCGTGTCCTCCAAGCAGTCCACCCGCCTGTCCTCAGCTTGGCAGGTGCCTCAAATGTAATGGTTTTATCTTTCGGAATTTGATTAGACAATCCAAAGAAACTGACTTTTTTCCTTCTTTAATGAGAGGAAAAAAGCAAACTCTTGGGATTATCATAGTATCAGATCTCACAACCACCTCTTGCTCTTAGATTGAGGTTTCCAGCAAGGACACTGAAACGTAATACATTGTAATCCATTGTTTAAATCAAGTATTATGTCAACGGAGCTCATTTGTTTCTCAGAACATTAACACAATTCAAAATTATCTCCACCTCCGTCATTCTTTGCTAACAATAGCCAGTTGCCTCTTAGTTCTCCACCACCATCTAGGAATTAATTCACTAGAAGCAGAACCCAAGGAGAACTTAAGAAAGCTAATGTCCTCCCCAGACCCATAATCAGTTGCTAGTTCAACAGTGACAAGGCAGGAACCCTGTTTAGCTGCACTGTACATGTGAGATAGAGAGAAGTGGTCTGTGGAGTTTACTGACCCAAAGACCTGGGCATACCTCTCTTATAACATTTATCATAGTCCTGAAGTTATTTACCTACAAATACAACTCCATCGTTGGACAGCAAGGCCCTAGAAGGCAGGAATCATGTCTGATTTCTCTCTCTAGTATCTAGAATAGATGCATCATAAAGAAAAGCCTCATACTCACTCCCATAACAGCTGTTAGCCTCCTTCCAAAAGTTGTGCCTTTTCAGAAAGAACTGAGCAGATGGATTTGAGTTTTGCTTTTTCCATGTCCTCTGGTTCATCTTTCTGTGGAGGTGATGATGGGGATCGAAATGGTCAAAGGAGGAAGCAGTAGCACTAGCAGTAGTCAGAGGCAGAGCTCCCAAAGGCAAGGTGTGTGCGGGATTATATCTGAAAGTGCTTCCTAACACATCCTTACCCCAAACTGCTGACTAGAGGAAGAGTGGCAGGCAAGGAAGCTAGCATCAGAAAAGGGATACGGAACAAATAGTCCGTGAACAACTACTATAATACACAGCATTTGCAAACATTATCCTACTTAATCCTTGGCACACCGCTATGGGATACAGAATTATCTCCATTTTATAGAGGAAGAAAATGAGAGGCTAAATAATTTATCCAAGGGCACACAACGACTAAGTGCTGAAACCAGAATTCTAACCCAAGTCTGCCCGTCTACAAAGCCTGCTCATTCCATTAATCCAAGGTGCCTCTCTGGAAGATACTAAGTAGAAAGCCACTGGACTCGTGGCTACATCCTGCATGGGCCGGACCCCGTGGCCCCTGTAGCGACTACCTTCTCTGGGGTTCCTTGAGCCCTAAAGCCAGAAGGTTCAGGTCATAGAAAGGGCAGAGCTGGTATGGCCTGGGCATTTTCTAGGACCCACACAGTTAACTTGCTCTTTGCTGAGGTTATGGCTGCTTTGTTTTCAATGAGCAATGAGTGGGTGAGCTATAGTCAGCTTCACACAACGCACCAAGTTCCTATTGTTTTTTTCTATACCGAAAAAATGTGTTAGATACTCTACCAGGCCTTACACAATTGACACGTGTCTATTTGCAAGCCAACTGTCAAAAACTCACAAAGAATTTACTTCCACCTCTTTCTTCCAGCCAGCACTTCAGCTCTAACTGGGGATGTCAAGTGGGACCACATTGGAGCCTGAGATTTTTTTCTTACACAGCCCTGCCTCTCTAAAGATTTGACGAAAACAAACAGCTGTCCTCAGAAGATTTACAGCCTGGAACCTGAGGCCTGCCTACTCCTGGCTGGTTTCACATGAAGAAAAACCCCAAACACTACCTAACAGAGGGAATCGGATCCATGAGCATTTGGAAGTAATTCCTGGAAGTGGCCTGCCTAGAGCTTACTTTCCTACACACCTCCCCTTACAAGAAGCCTCTCTCAGCAATCTCATTAAGGTACTCAGTTCTTTTAGGCACTTCTTAGCACTGCTGCTCTATGGACTCCACTGTAATCGTGGAGAGCAGAATTGGCACCAGTGAGCTGTAGCTATAAGAACAATTCCCATTGAACATAAGACCAAACTTTCAAATAACTATTGGTGAATGGGGAAGTAGTCGAACTGGGAGAGATCTGAGATTAAACTCTAGTAACATCTAAAGTCATAGTTACAATTCCACAATTTTAGATTTTCAAATGTAACCGGTAACCTTGCAGGGCCTAAGGAGAGGGGATATGGGAGAGCTAAGGTTTACTGAAATCTTCCAGCCTGGAAGACTGTGACCTAGTGGTTCTCTTGGTGCAGAATCCTGTTAGTTACATCCAGCATGGTCCTGAGTGCCTGGAAAAAGGTCTGCAGGGGGTCAGAATCCAAATAGGCTTCAAAGGGAACAGCTTTTGAGAGAAGGAGATCAGTGAAGAATGGGTTACCTTGAGCTCAGTCCTAATTCTCTACATCAGAAAGACAAGCCCATCCCACTACCACTCCCCACAAATGAAACAAATCTCTAATGGTAGAATTGCCACTTATAAGCCCTTAAAGCCAGAGCTGAGGCTGACTTCAAATCAGAAGCTTGTAGAACAAAGGCAGGAGTTGGGGAGAGGTTAGGAATGGGCAGGCAGCACGGTGAAGGTATGGAGCATGCCTGGTCTAGGCCGAATCTCCTGGGCACTGGATTCCCACTGCAGGCCTGCACACTGTGCCCACCTTGAAACTGCAGGCCCACTCAACACCAGAGCTAACGACCACCTCCACCATGACTTTGCTGGAGGTCAGTCCTACTGAGTGTCTGTCTGCAAAGGTGCAAATACCTGATCAGATTCTCTTCCTCCCCACCTCCCAGTCTCCACTTATATCAGTGTGGGAAAGTATGTCACACTTCGTAGAAGGCTTTCAATGTCTAAATGCCAAGTCTACTTTCCCTTGTCACTTGATTTCTCTGCCTCCTTTTTGATTTACCATGACACGACGGCATTCATTCTGTTTGACCTGCAGAAACAGCAGGATGCTTTATAAAAGGCACTGACTTTGGGATCTGGTAAATCTGAGTCTGAAATCTGTCCCTGCCACTTACCTAACTGTGCAACCATGGATTTATTTCTTAAACTCTCTGAAACTCAACCTCAATTTGTTCACCTGTGAAATGAGAATCATAACAACACTCTGAAAGGACTTAGAAATAGGATCAGTGAGGATTCTAGGGTGAGAGTTATAGTAGATAACCAGAGATGTTCAATAAATGTTCACTCTCTGCCTCTTTCTTCCTTCTGTGCCCCCTCTAGACTACACTGTGTCCTTTAAGAAGCCAGATTCTCTCTCTGACAGGGTGTGACACTTTAAAAATAGAATACATTTTCAATGATGGTTATGTGATCTATATAAAATAAAGCACCTCCTGCCAACTACATAAATAGAGGAGAGCATGTACTCATTCCTGCTCTAATTTAATCTGTCTGAGTGCTGGAGGTCTTTGAGAGGTAAATATTGTTTTCGCTCTGACCTTGGTGCAGCGTTCCCATTGAATTTGTCTCAGTTTGTCCTTTTTATGTCAGGATGGTGCCTTTCTAATGGATTGAAAGCACTTTGTTGAGAACCGAGATTAGTGAGATCTAATAATCAGTAAATACCTGTCTACCCTGGATGATCAGAAAGTGGGATGTTCTGGGTAACTTGCTGTTCTGCCTAATAAAGAGAGAGCGCATTTGCCTGAATTATCAGTTTTCAAAGAATAGAACCCATCGAGACACGAGACCAGTTCGGAACTTGAAGGGATAATGTGGTGACTTGGGAGCCCCCTTGGAGGCTGGCAGGGACACAGAGTTCACAGAGAGGTGGTAACAACTCTACTGGCAGAAGACAGTGAGCAGAGCTGTGCTCTCATGTGCTCTGGATATTTTTTTTTTTAAGATTTTATTTATTTATTTGACAGAGATAGAGACAGCCAGCGAGAGAGGGAACACAGCAGGGGAGTGGGAGAGGAAGAAGCAGGCTCACAGCAGAGGAGCCTGATGTGGGGCTCGATCCCACAACGCCAGGACCACGCCCTGAGCCAAAGGCAGGCGCCTAACCGCTGTGCCACCCAGGCGCCCCTGGATATTTTTTTTAAAGCATCTTCGATTCTGATGTATTTACTTGTTGCTTGTTTCTTCTTCACAAAGATTTAGAGAAAACATTTGTTTTAGGGTTTCCTCCATGAAATTTAAAAAAAAAAGGATTTGCAGTTAATGCTTAATTGGACAATTCAGTGAAAAACAATTGCTCACGTCCAGTGGGCCGCTGATGAGTGGGTCAGTACAGGTCAGACCTTCCCACACTCTGGCTCCATGTGGATGGCTCCAGATATTCAGGAAAGAAAGTGCTGCCTTGATTTCCAGATAACTTATTTTCCTTAGAAGTCTTTTTTTTTTCTTTTTTCTTTTAAAGCAAATGTGTATTCATTGTAAAACATTTTAAAAAATACAGCCAAGAGAAACAAGAAAAAGAACAGTATCTGTCGTTTACCATTTGGAGATGACTATTAATACTCTGAGAGTTTTTTTCTAGGCATAAATAAAGATATACATTTAAAAAAAGGTTCATGAAATATAAACTACAATGGTATCTACTTTTTGCCTCTCCAAAAAAATAAATACGTCACAATCATCTTTCTATGTTAATATTCTTCCTCAGCATACATTTTATTTTATTTTTTTAAAGATTTTATTTACTTATTTGGGAGAGAGCATGAGCAGGGGAAGTGGGAGAGGAAACGGGGGGGGGGGAAGCAGGCTCCCTGCTGAGCAGGGAGCAGGACAAGAGGCTCGATCTCAGGACCCTGAGATCATGACCTGAGCTGAGGGCAGATACTTAACCAACTGTCACCCAGGTGTCGCTCTGCATACATTTTAATGAATGCAAAGAATTCCATGTATCATAAACCATAGTTTATTCTGAAATCTAGCAACATCCTCATAAGCAACACTATTGTTTAAAAAGGTAGAATCTATAAATCTTTGCTTATATCCAACTTTATTCCCACTAAATCATTTCTTTGGAGTGGAATTGAAGGACCAAAGTCATTTAATAAAAAACAACTTATATTTCATCAAACTGTTTTTCAAAGACTTAAATCAAAGGATACACTCCACTGGCAGTGTACTGCTGTTTATATGTCTGTTCCCAAGAAAACTGTGACATTCTTGATGTCAGGGATTGTGTGTCATTCATCTTTGTATCCAACATCTTTATGTTTTTGGACATTAAGTCACTGAAGTATTTGTTGAATGAATGATGTGATGATTCATTGTTTAAACGTATAGCATGTGTTTGTATAACATCTCTGGGGCTCAGCTTTCTCTTTTGCAAAATGAGAATTTTAGGTTATATGCTAACATTCTGTGATTTCACATCTCTTGTATGAAAAGCAATGACCTAGATACCTTGGAGATCAGCCATATACACAATCCATAATCATAGTTATGGGACCTATAAGTATGTGTGTGTGTGTGTGTGTGTGTGTGTGTGTGTGTGTATCATATGTAAGCCAATTCTAATTGTATAGAACATACAAAGATGTGCTAAATATTCAGGGAGAATAAGGCTAGATGACATGACAGGTTATTCTAGCTAGCTAAGCACAGATCACCAGCTTTCTATCTGGAAAAAAAAGTCTTTTCCCATTCTGGCTTTTGTGTTTTATTGGTATCTAAAATACAGGAGGTAGAATTATCTTGAGATTCGGTTTCCTTAGGTACTTTCACACAGGACAAGCAAGCTTATCCCACTAGATTTTAGAAGCATTTCAATCACTTTTAAATTACCCAAGATAAGATTCTGTCTGTTGACTTTCATGCTTCTAGACCTCCTGGTTCATTGGCAGTAAATGTCTGTGGACCTCTCCAAACTACCCATGTAGCAATCATGCCTACCTTCTATAACACTCCCTTCTCCAGGCCTCCCTACCTCACAGAAATATTTGGCTCCCACCATCACTCATTTTATTACTTACATAATTTGTGGTTATTTATTGAAAATCTATAACGTGCCTTTTAACCTACTATGGGGAAATGAGGCAATATGGTGGTATATACTACAAGGACAAGGCTAACCATGATCCACCAGACACAAGGAGGAAGAAAGCGTCTCCCTCTGGGAGCCAGGGGAAATCTCACAGAAGAGGATTCTTGAAGATGATACTCAAGATGATTCTGGAAGAATGAGCTCAAGCTTGCCCGGTGGATGGAACTGTGAGGGTGACAGTAGAGAACAAGATTCAAGCAGAAATAAAGCATAAAAAGTCATAGAAAGGGGACAGAGAATGGTTGTCTATCAATCTCCCCCAACTCATGGCTCTTTCCACACCACCCCCACAGTTCACCTCATGTAGGGTCATCGGGGGGTCATCCAGTCATCCCGATTCAGTCACCTCTTACCACCTGCTTCATCCCAAATGCCTCCACTCTCCTTCTCTGGGCGGACCCTACCAGATCCAGCCTTTGTAATACCAGGTAATTTAGTCTCAAAGTGGTAGCCACCTTACTCTCTCGGTTTAAGAATGTCTCTCTTCCTCGAAGAGAGACACATCTACAGCAGTGTGAATCACCTTTACCCTCAGAGAATTCCTTCCAGGCTCTGAAGCCATGTTTCTAAATAAGTGTCTTTGTCTGGTTGTGGTAATCAGGACAATGCTGGCCTCACAAAATGAGTTTGGAAGTGTTTGCTCTTCTGCAATTTTTGGAAAAGTTTGAGAAGGATTGGAATTACTTCTTTTTTAAATGTTTGGTAGAATTCATCAGTGAAGCTGTCTGGTCCTGGGCTTTTCTTTGTTGTGTGGTTTTTGATTATTGATTCCAACTCCTTATTTATTATTGATCTGCTCAACTTTTCTAGTTTCTTCATTATTCTTTGTAGGATGTGTGTTTCTAGGAAGTTATCCATTTCTCGGAGGCTATTCTGTGTGTTGATACATAGTTGTTCATAAGTAGTCTCATCATTTTTATTTCTGCGACATCAGTTTTAATGTCACTTCTTTCATTCCTGAATTTCCATCTTTCTTTTTCTTTGTTATTCTAGACAAACATTTGTCAATTTTATCTTTTCAAAAACCAACTCTTAGTTTTGTTGATTTTTCCACTGTTATTTTATATTATTTATGCCCTAATCTTTAGTTTTCCTTCCTTCTGCCATACTTGGGGTTAGTTTGCTCTTTTACTCTTTGAGCTATGAAGTTCCTTATGTACTTGAGATCTTTCTTTTTTTTTAATGTAGCCATTTGTCACTCTAAATGTCCCACTTAGTTCTGCCTTAGCTCTATCCTATAAATTTTGGTATGTTGTGTTTCCATTTTCATTTGTCTCAAGATCTTTTCTGTTTTCCTTTTTGATTTCTTCTTTGACCTAATGGTTATTTCAAGAGTATGTTGCTTAATTTCCACCTCTTTGTGGATTTTCTAATTTTTCTTCTCTTATTGATACTTAGTGTCATTCTATTTTGTTCAGAAAAGGTACCTGGTATGATTTCAACCATGCTAAATTTGTTAAGATTCTTTGTAGCCCAACATGACCTATTCTAGAGACCATTCCATGTGCATCTTTCCAGCTGCTGTTAGGTGGAATGTTCTGTTATGTGCCTACTAGGCCCATTTGATCTACTATTTCCTTATAGATAGTCGACCTGATATTCTAGCCATTGTTGCAAGTGGGGCATTGAATTCTACCGTTACTATATTGATGTCTATTTCTCTCTTCAGTTCTGTCAATGTTTGCTTTATATATTTAAGTGCCCTGATGTTGGGTACACCATCACTCCTCCATGTTAAGGTCCCAAAGAATGAGTAATATTGCACTTTCCTTTTTGTGGTTTGTTTAAAATATGCTTAAATGTATCACTGTCTTTTATTTACCAGCAAGTTGGAAAAAATGAGCATGGAATAAAAGTCCAGGTTAAGGGAGGAAGTTGAAAGGAAGAACAAAGGAATTATCTACACCAATGAAACATGTAGAGAAAGCTGAGAAGCACGGTTTATGCCCTTGGGGATGTCAAGAGGGCAGGGATGGGGATCAAGGTGGCAGACAGCCTCACTAAACCTGCAGGAGCTTGGAAGTGACAGGAAGACATAAAGCTCTAAATCTCTGCATTAAAAGGAATCTTAATTATCACGAAATACAACAGTTCTCATTGCAAGAGAAACACTATCTGGCCATTTGTGTAAGTGTTCCCTGCCTAGAATACTATCTCTCCCAGAATACTAGGAAGAAAAAAAAGAGTGAAACCAAACTGAAGAAGTTTTTATTCTTCCTTGAAGATTTATTGAAAGGCTCCTACCTGAGAGGGAAGATGAGAAGAGGAGGAACTTAAGATAAAAACTCATGCTCTGAAGCAGTGACATTTAGCAAAGTGATTAGGCAGTGACATTAAACAAGCTCCCAGGCCATTTCCAAATGATTTCTATGAGCACTTGTGCTGTTCAGGAAGGCAGGTTTGAGGTGGAGAAAAAAAAGAGACTCTTAATTAAAACCTGAGGGTACTTGCAATAGAAAGTTCAGGAAAGAATTGCTTGTTTTTTCATCAGCATGCCTTCTTCTTAGTTAAAAAGGATTCCTTTTTACCCTAAAGGAACATAATGAAGGAAAAATATTTGGCCAGAGTAAGTGGAAGGCATGGATAGGAGGATATTAATGGTGTTTCCTAGAGTGAAATCATCTTCCTTTGACTCTTGCCTCCCCCCAGGTAGACAGGTCAGAGTGAGGGCTGTGCTTTTTATCACAGTAAGGTAATTATTCCTTAGTCTCATGAGTTTATTAAATCCCTCTTTTTCCAAAATTATTGTTCAGAAGACGAATGGTATCTGCAAGATGCAGCTAGAGAGAAAGCTCCCTAGCAAGTCATACGTGCTTAGTAAAAATCCCATATACCCCTTCTTTATCACCACCACTGTCTTCTTGCATCTGCTTCTTGCTGCTGGTTGCTAGCTGACTTCTCCTGTCCCCAGTTGACTTCTATCTAGGACTCTGGATATGTTCTTGCTTCTCATCCCCTGGTTATTATATTACTTTGGGAGGAAGAGTCTCTGCCATCTTCAACATTTGGCTTTCTAAACAACCAAATCCAGTTGGCAAATATGTGGCAAGTTTTTATGGGTCTAGTATGAAGTGACAAACAACATTTACTCCTGCGTTCCACCGGCCAGTTACACGGCCAAAGTTTACTACTGCAAAAGAGTACTGCAAGTTTACTACTGCAGAGTTTACTTCTGAGAAAAGTCTAGCTGTGAGCTCGGGAGAAAAAAGGAAATGGATTTGGTGAACAGCTACCCAGACTCTACCACATTATTTTTTCCAGTTTTCAGCCTAGCTCCCTCGATTTTAACTTTTTGACCCCTTCATGGAATAATTCAGCAAAGGTCTGTTATCTGAAATAACTTCTGACAGATTGAGCCTGATTCTGGATGACAAACTTCAATTCCTGGACTCATCTGTGTCAAGTGCCACATGCAACATAAGAGGTAGAATTTCCTAGACCCCACAGAACAAACGGTGAAGGGAAAGGAGGAATCAGGGTGGTTTAAGGGTAGAATAGGACTGGGACCCTCACAGGACAAGCTGCCCAAGAGGGCTGTGCAAACACCTCAGCCCTTCAGAGCTCCAGAGGAATGGATGGGTCATTCTCTGAGCATCCAAGCTTTAAACATAAGGAAAGCTTAAGTGAGTGAGACGCAGGACAGCTCAGGGCCTGGGTTTTGGTTGTCAACCCAAGTTTGTGCACTTATCAATCCCAGGTTCTAGAGCAGTTGAAAACAAGACTGTCGCCAGTAATTTCTGCCAAGAATTCTGAATCATTTACCTTAATCTGTCAGCAATGAGATGAGAGAAACGTTGCTCCTTACATTTAATTTACGTTATTTAATCAACCATAGCCAAATGGATTTTTACAGAGATAGTCTTAATGTGAATTACCCAAATTGTTAAGCACCATTAGACACCTCCCTGCCTAAGTCCATATCCAGCATGATTCTTAAAGAGTGGGATTTTGCAAAATATTCTCTTCACTTAAAGAATCCCCTTCTCTCCAACTGGACTACTGACATTTTGGGCCAGACACTGTTTTACTGTGGAGAGGGAGCTGTCCTCTGTGGTGTGGGGTATGTAGCAGAATTCTAAACGTCTACCCATTAGATGCTCGTAGTACCCTCTCCCCCTCCAAGTTACAGCAATAAAAAAAATCTCCAGACATCCCCAAGTGTCTAGTGGGGGGAGCAAAATTGTCTCCAGCTGAAAACCACTGAGCTGGAGAGAGGTACAGCTTGAGACTTTCTAGAGTATGAAATTCCAAAAACATGTATTTTCCTGGCCTATCACAAAAGTAAGTACTTATTTACAGGCCCCAGGAAAACATCCACTCATTAATGTATTTATTTATGATTTTTTGATTGGTTGATTAATCATCTGGTTAAAGTTCAATAAAATTAAGGAACATAAATGTGTGGATGGACTGGTTGTGAGAGGAATGGCAGCACAGTGTCAAAAACAGAAGCCCCTAAAGAATCAAGAATAAGAGAACTGATGTGTGATATAAATACCTTATACTCGCCAAACATGATGTTTTACATAAAAATATGCATTGTTTCACTTAATCCTTGTAGCTACCCTTCCAAGTACATTATAAGTAATCAATAAATATCATCAATTACAGTAATATCAGTTATGGAAGGTAATAGCCCGATTTTCAAACAAAGGAAATGAAGCTCTTAATGGGTACCTAACTTGAGAAAATGGCAGAGCTATGATTCAAACTCAGGGCAGCCTTACCTGCACACCCACACACTTTCTACAATAGATCTCACCCATGAAGTCCTCTGTAGCTTCTTCACGTTCTCACTGCAAACAGTGATCTGGGGAAAGATTTTACATGTGCATCGGCAAGGCAGCTGCAAGAGAAAGAGCCGAGTGTGTCAGGGCCCAGCAGAGACACTGTAAGTCTGCATTAAGCCAATCAAGAATTCTCTTCAAGGAGAGACCTGGAGTCCATACCACAGAGGTGACAGAAGGAAGAAAGGAAAAGAAAAAGAGAGCTATTGTTGCCAAGAGCAAATGAAGGCTTCAACCAAATATATTGCAATTATTTCTACAAAGATGGAAATAAAGAACCAGTGTTTTACCCTTGAATATATTTAAATGACTCTCAGGGAAATTTTTGATCAGAGTCCAGTCTTTCTTCTGCTTTCCATGCAAACCCAGTAAATATACCATCCAAATAAATAAACCAGTACCTGCCCATCTCAATTAATCACAGTGCCACTACACAGTCCTTACTTCAAATGCCTGAGAATTTGGAAATACTCACTGACTGCCTACTCCAAAAAAACAGCACCCCTTGGAACTATTCTCACAGCTCTCAGACCCATTTCTGGACTATTTCTGCATATACGATAGAGGTGAATATATGCAGCGGGCGACAAGCATATCAAAAGATGCTCTACATCATATGTCATCAGAGAAATGCAAATTAAAATAACAATCAATTACCATTATACACCTATTAGAATGACCAAAATCTAGAACACTGACACACCAAAGGTTGGCAAGGATGTGAAGCAATAGGAACTCTCATCCATCGCTGGTGGGAATGCAAAATGGTACAGCCACACTGGCAGACAGTGTGGAAGTTTCTTATAAAATTAAACATACTCTTACCATATGATCCAATAATCACACTCGTTGGTATTTACCCAAAGGAGCTGAAAACTTACGTCCACACAAAAACCAGCAAATGCATGTTTTTAGCAGCTTTTTTTCGTAATTGTCAAAATTGGAAACAACCAAGATGTGCTTTAGTAGGTAAATGAATAAAACTGCGTTACATCCAGACAATGGAATAGTATTCAGTACTTTAAAAAAAAAAAAAAGTAAGAGTTACCTAGCCATGAAAAGCCATGGAGGAAACTTAAATGCGTATTACTAAGTGAAGGAAACCAAGCTGAAAAGACTGCATACTGTACAATCCCAACTACACGATATTCCGCAAAGGCAAAACTATGGAAAGAAAAAGATGATCAGTGGTGACAGGGATTGTGGGAGAGGGAGGGATGAACAGGAAGAACACGGATTTTTAGTGCAGTGAAAATTGAAATTGCAGACACTTGGGCATAAGAGTAAATGCTTCCTGTTTTAAGTTGCTAGTTTTTTCAGTGGTTTCTCACCCAACAATTACACAGATAGAAGGACCAAACAAGCAGCACCTAATAACAACTACACACACACACACACACACACACACACACACACTCATATGATAAAAACTGTCCTTAAAAGGAGACAAAAAAAAAAATTGAAGTGGAGAGCAGAGAGAAAGATAGATAGATAGATAGATAGATAGATAGATAGATAGATAGATAGATAGATTTATTTATGTATGTATGTATGTATTTATTTGACAGACAGCCAGCGAGAGAGGGAACACAGCAGGGGGAGTGGGAGAGGAAGAAGCAGGCTCCCAGCGGAGGAGTCCGATGTGGGACTCGATTCCGGAACGCCAGGATCACGCCCTGAGCTGAAGGCAGACGCTTAACGACTGCACCATCCAGGCACCCCAGAGAGAAAGATTTTTAATAGCACAGAGGTAGACAGAGGCTGTTGCAGGTAAAAGGCATGGCAAGAGCAAAGATATGTAGCTGGTATTGGTGAGGTGCTTTGGGAGTCTGGTAAGGAAACATTCCGGCTCAAGCAAAAGATTTTTGCAGTTTTCTTGTTTTGGTATAAACTGCAAAGGTGGGTTGGGATGAGCGTGTAAGACTCTGCATGTCAACCTGAGGAAATCTGACCTGTATCCCAGGAGGAAGAGTTAAGAAAGACTGAAGCCGCTTTTGTGATATGGGACTGAACAGGCAACTTCAGGCGAAAGCTCTTTGCACAAGTCTTAGGAACAGGAGTTGGAGGCAATTCTCGGGCAGAGTGATTTCAAAAAGGAGAGGAAATAAATTCTTTTACACATAGTGAGGTGGCTCTGATAGGTCATGTGTTTATGTGAAGAGACCCAGTGTGGCTCTAATGAAGACATTTTCAAGGTTCAGAAGATGGACATCTGAGTTAAGACGTAGATCAACAGAGGAGGCTGAATTAAACATCAGTCCATAAATTGCCAAAACGTGAAACATTCTGAATCACCTCCTCGTTACTGATGAAAAGGGGGGCAGGGAGCAGGAGAAGGAGATACCCTTCAAGCTAGATTTTTCTTTGAGGTGTTCTGAGCCACAGGAGCTGCTACGTGCAAAATGATGTGCTCCCTTGAGAGGAACCATCCAGAACAGGTCCTGAAGCTAAAATCTTAATCCCTTTTTGCAATAAACTCCCTAATCCTATAGCTAAGAAAACCAGTAAAGTTCAAGGGAGAAGGACAGGGCCAGTTTGAGGCAGGATTTCATTAGAGACACAAAGGACTGAAGTTGGAAATTGCAAATCACAATCTCAATCTGTCAGTCAAAGGTAGCTAAGAAAGGGCATTTTATGGAGAGTCCTTTCTTGGGGAAAACTGCTAAAAAAAAAAAACAACAAAACCAAAAACCAAAAAACAACAACAAAAAAACATGCCCAGATGGCCAGTGCCTAAGGGAATATGAGATGGGCCTACAGGAAGTCAGGCAAAAGAAGATAAAATAAATTTCACATGCACTGTTTCTTATTGCCATTTCTTCTTTGTATAGTTGCTATGGGAACTGTGTTTTGGAAGCTCTCTAAGGCTGTGTCTCTCCAGTGCAAAGCAATCAAGCATTTGGGCTGAACTGACCAGTCAATTTAATCCAACTGGTTTAATTGATTTATTTCCAACGCATGCTCTCCCTCACCCGTGGCCAAGTTGAGTAGTTGCTGAACTGAATTTGGTGGCATCTTGCCGAAATAAAATTGGTTCACCTGTTGTATCTATTTGTGTTCCATCCTAGTGATAAGACTTTGCCATCAGAATGTGCCTTCTCCTACTGGGGCCCTGTGCATTTGGGGATTGCAAGCAGCTCTAGAAGGATGAGAAGGGCGACTATGAAGGCAGGAAAGACTCAGGGGAAAAATTCATACACTGGTGTGAAGGATCTAGGCTCTCTCACAAACAGAGTACTGGAGAAAAGCGGGGCCTGAGAGGCCAGGTAACCAAGCAGAAAAGATTCAAGACCAGATACCTGGCTAAGGCAAGGCAGAGCTGAGAGAGAGATGGCGACGCCAGCACCCAGAGGAGAGCTGACCACTGAGGCCATCCTATCCAAGTCAGAGGCTGCCTATCAAGCCACTGCCCAGACTGTTACAAACTGCAGATGTGGGCTGACACCCTCTGCTGTCACCTTCCTTCTGGAATCCAGTCACTCTCTCTGAGTCTGGCAGCACATCACTGACCTGCATCCTTCATACTGCCCTGATAGGACATCAGGTTATGGTTCTGAACAGGGGATGCGGGTCATTAATTCCTACCAGATTCCCCCAAGCTCATGCTCTGGGCACCTTTGCTGACTCAGCATCAAAGAATGAACCCTCTTGGGGCCCCACCCCACGTCATCAACCTGAAGTTCCTCATCCATAGGCCACACCTGCTCTCCGCCCAGGTCTTCAGCCTGCCTCTTCCAGGATCAGAAGCCCGAACTCACCAGGAATCAGATCACCAGCTCTGGGCTGGTCAGTGTTGCTGTTTTAAGACTTCTTTCTCTCTTTCACCAAAGAAGAAAAGAGCAAAAAGGAATAACCACACAGAAGGCACTAGAGAAAGCCAGATTTATAAAACCCATATTCATGTAGGGTTTTCTTTGTGGGAAATACTGAAGATGTGTCAGTATACATCTTTCATGAGCAGAACTGGCCTGTGACATCATGAGGAGGGTTTTGAGCGCTTTCCTGCTTATATATTGTCCTGCATCTTAGTTGCCAGGACCGCCTGGTCTCCCTAACTCTCTGCCATCCCAATACCCCCAACCACACGTCCTGTGACCCAGGTGGCTTCATGCTGCCATGGCCTCATTTTTCTTATTAAATGGACCACTCCTGTGTCTCACTCCCTGAGAGACAGGGCTCTTCCTCAGTGAAATGTGTGATGATTAGAAAATTACTGAAATGCTCTGCCCCAGACAAATTATTCCATGAGAGTCCCTTTTATCTCAATGGTAAAAAAAAAACAAACAAACAAACAACAAACCACACACACACAAAAACAAACAAAACAAAACAAACAAAAAAAACACCTTGGGAAAGGACTTCAGAGGTTGTCTGTAGAAAGAGATGTTCCTAATAAGTCACATGGATTAGGGAATTATTCCCATCTTTCAAAAAAACATGCTTGCTGTTTTCTAGAGACCAAAACTCAGTGCCCTGCTCAATAAAAATCAGTCTAATTCTAAACCCTGAGAAATGTAAAGATGATGATGATAAGTAATAACTGATATGCCGCTGGAGTTCATAAAATGCCTGCACACACCTCCCTGATTTCCATCTTAACCTAGAAGGCGTGTGTGATGCTACTGCTGAGCCTCAAACACAGCAAAGTGCTAACCTGGCCTTTCTGATTCCAAACTTCTGCAGCGCTTTCATGCAATCTCTGGTTTCCTAGCTCTGCGTTTTCCCGCCGTTCCAGCTGGTGGTTTTGCAGCCAGCATTTTTCTTCTTTCACTTTGTATATAACTGCCTGATACACTATGAACTCAGAGTGGGCTTCTGCCTCTAAATAATAACTTTACTATTTATATATTAACAAATTTCTTATTTAAACCCTTTCTCAGACAGAGAGACAAATACTGTACCATCTCACTCACTCATGAGCAGATCGGTGGTTGTCAGGGATGGGGGCAGGGCAGTGACGGAAGGTGGCCAAATGCTGCAAACTTCTAGTTTCACGATAAGTAAGTTCTGGGGACGTAATATACAGTATGGTGACTATAGATAGCAATACCATATTGTATATGCGAAAACTGCTAAGAGGAGATCTTAAAAGTTCTAAATATCTAAAAAGTTCAAACGCACACAAAAAACTGTCACTATGTGAGGTGATGGATGTGTTAAACAATCATATTGTGGTGCTTACTTCACAAAACAGACATGCACAAATCATTATGTTGTACACCTTAAACTTACACAATGTTATGTCAATTATATCACAATAAATTTGGAAAAAATAAAGTTTTCAGGAGGTTGTACCCATGAAATTTGCTTAAATTTTATATTAAACAGGGGCACCTGGGTGGCTCAGTTGGTTAGGTGTCTGACTCTTGATTTCAGCTCAGGTCATGATCTTAGGATCTTGAGATTAAGCTCTATGTTGGGCTCCACACTGGGCATGGAGTCTGCTTAAGAGTCTCTCTCCCCTCTCTCTCTGCCCCGCCCCCTCCCTACACTCACTCATGCATGCTCTCTCTCTCTCTCTCTCTCTCTCACACACACACACAAAATTTATATTAAACAGGCTAATTTTTCTGAGCAATAAATAAATAAATCACGCTGTCTATTGAAGTTTCTCTTGTTGTTAATAAAACATTCCCCTACCCATCTTGCTTTAAATTACTTTGTAGTTCTGTGTATCTCCCCAAGTACAAGACCGGATAGATTTGGGATCAGACTTCCAGAGTGATATGAACTAGTTGGAATCACTGATCACTAATGATGAGGCTTGCAAGTCATTATTCCAAATGTGACTAGATTTATGGATTTAGGGCTCTAATTACTTTGATCTATTGTTAGATTGTTGTTAGGGCTGTGCTTGTGTGTGTGAATATGTGAGTGCCTGAACATTCATTAGAGGGATGGTAAGGAGGTAGGTGGCTTGGGAGATGAAGCATGTGGGAAAACATCAGCCAGTCTCTCTACTTGTTAGATATGTAAGAATATTATAATGTTTCCTGAGTTTCACATTAGCATAACCCAATAATGATGGTGATTTTAAGAATTTAATTTGGCAGATGACTGAATTATAATTTGATCCAATCACTTATGGTATTTTCATATAAAAATAATTAATAACAGAGGGAGATGTTCTAATTTAAAAACTAATGTCTACCCAAGAAAAATGCACTTCTCCCAGGAATTTCATAATGATCGTATTATGACTAGACTAGGACACATCCTAAACACCTAGCTGAATGATAGATTGTAAGTGCCAACTGGGCTGAATGTGTTATGTAAATGACATACTCTTCCACAGCACAAGGAGATATGTGCTTTACCGGCATGGGCAAAACATTGCCCCCAATGTCTCCTTCAGGGCTAAAGGCCAAAAAGCAGGTCTTCAAGGACTGGGCGGGGGGTGCGTTATAGTCCCACTTAGGAGAGATCCCATGAGACTCAAGAGCTAGGATTCTAGGCCAAATTACTCCACCACTGATAGGAAATACCTACAGATTTCTGCTAGAAAAGAAATCGCTCCATGAACAGTAATACATACCCTATACTGAAGAAGTTATAATCTTGGAGAATTTAAATACTCTGAACCGATTGTACTGGGTAGTCTAATAAGCTTGCAGATTGAAATGACAAGCTGTTGGGGGCATTGATACAGTCTTGTTGACCCAGGGTTATTATCAATGGGGACAAGGATCCAGCCTCTCTCTAAGGCAAGCTTTGAAAATTGATTAGTAATTCTGCTTTTCCATATTTGCAAATGACACATCCAATAAAGGGTTAGTATCCAAAATATATATAAGGAACTTATAAAACTCAAAACCCCAAAACCAAATAATCCAATTAAAAATGGGCAGAAGAAATGAACAGACCTTTCTCCAAAAATACATCCAAGTGGCAAACAGATACATGAAAAGATGTTCATCATCACTTACCATTAGGGAAATGAAAATCAAACTACAGTGAGATATCACCTCACACCTGTCAGAATGGCTAAAATAAAAAACACAAGAAGCAACAAGTGTTGGCAAATATGTGAAGAAAAAGGAACCCACATGAAGTGCTGTTGGTGGGAATGCAAACTTGTGCGGCTACAGTTGGAAAACCGTAAGGAGTTTCCTCAAAACATTAAAAATAGAACTACCCTATGATCCAGTAATGATACTACTATTTGCCCAAAGAATACAAAAACACTAATTCAAAGGGATATATGCACCCCTATGTTTTTTGCAGTATTATTTACATTATCCAAATTATGGAATAGCCCAAGTGTCCATAGACAGATGAATGCATAAAGAAGATGTGGTATGTGTATGTACGTATGCGTGTGTGTGTGTGTGTGTGTGTGTGTACACATACATACACAGTGGAATATTATTCAGCCAGAAGAAAAGAATGAAATCTTGCCATTTGCAACAACATGGATGGAGCTAGAGAGTATTATGCTAAACAAAATAAATCACAGAAAGACAAATACGATATGATTTCACTCATAGAAACAAACAAAAATGAACAAAGAAAAAAAAGAGTGAAAGAAACAGACTCTTAACTATAGAGAACAAACTGATGGTCCCCAGAGGGGAGGGGATGGGTGAAATAGATGATGGGGAATAAGAGTACACTTATTTTGATGAGCACTTAATAACGTACAGAATTGTTGAATTATGATATTGTACACCTGTGACAACTATAACACTGTATGCTAACTATACCAGAATTTATAACAAAATAGAATTTTAAAAAATGTTTAAAAAGAAGTAATTCTGTTTTTCCTCCCAGGCAGAGAAAAGAAGAAAAAGCTTTTATACCCTTTTTCCCCAGTAGAGGACTGCAGCCCCGCACGTGGCCCCTTACATAAACTTCCAGGCTGTCCTGATTCCAAGAGACACAAAGAAATAAGGAAAAGGACCATCTGTCCCCTGGATTCTGTACAGAGGGGAACAGGCTCAGATCACGGGGGGAAAGAAAGGGGAAAAAGACCAATACAAGACAGTCCTCTTTTCCTAGGATCTGTTTCCTAGGATGCTTCCTCCTATCTTCAGCTTCGAGGTCTTGTTAGTCAGCCTCCATTTGAGACCCCGAGGAAATAAGGAACAACCACACACCTTCAGGCCAGGATTCTGACGTCCCAGATTACCCTGATATATAAATAGGAACCAAAGTTGAACCAAAGTCCACGGTTAGCTACCGTCTACAGCGCACACTGCAAATGCTCCACTATCCTCCATCCAGGTCAACAAACAATCCACCTAGGACCCACCTCTTGATATTTCCTGGCAAGTATTTGATACCCTGAGAAGAACACCAATGTTGTCTGTCACAGAGGGATCAGCCCCCCGAAATCAATGCTCTCCCAAAGTATCTCACTACAACTCAACTAGCTCCTACCATGTGCTAGGTGTGTGTGAGACAGAGTCAGTAAGAACTATTCTGGCTTTCCAGGCACTCACGATCTACTAAGGGAATGAGACAAGGACTCAGCAACAGTGAATCCATACAGAAGTTAGGTGTTTAACACAGGAAGCCACAAAATACATGTGGGAAGGTGGACGGGGGTGCATCTTGAGGGGAGAGAGAGTGTATGAGGCACTCCCATTGTTACTCTCTTGGCTAAGAGAGCCTTTCTCAAGCTTGGCACTACTGACATTTTGGCTGAGTGGTACTTTGTTACGAGTGCTGTCCTGTGTACTGTAGGACATGTAGCAGCACCCTTGACCTCTACCCACGAGATACCAGTAGCACCACCCTCCTCTGTCATGATAATCAAAAATGTCTCCAGACATGTCAAATGTCCTTTAGTGGGCTGAACTGCTGCCAAGTGAGAACCACCTGACTATCACTTTGGAAGAATGTAATGGAGTCTATGTATTCAGAGATAGTTCTGCTCACTTCAATGACATCCAAGCAGTGGTTTTCTATAAATCCTGATTAATCCACTCCACCCTGCCAAGGATTACAGAGGGATGTCACAGGGTACTGTGGAGATAGAGTCCAGGGAAGGGTGATTTTTTTTTTCTTATTTCTTAAGAAACCAGTTCAACATCTGGTCAGAATACATGTGTTAGCATTGAATGTACACCTTGAATTGTATTAGGCTGTCAGATTTCACGGATTTATTTCCCAGCTGCTGGGAGCTTTCCGGGAAGACACTGTTAAGCTGTTGCCCCTTTTCCATGGCTGCCTTGGCTAGAGAAACCTGTTTTACCCTAGGCCCCACCTCTTTACAGGGCAGCCTGAATCCAGTCATTGTGGGGATATAAAGGCCCATTCATTCCCTCCTACTATGTTAACTGAATGGCCATGCCAGCCCGGGAGTTCACTGAATGGGCCCATGGGCACATTCAATGTCTCCCTCTGTCCAATCCTGCTCCCTCCCCCTCCCTTCCCTTCCCTTCTCTTCCACTTCCTTCCCTGGATGTCAGGACCTCAAAAGCACTCCCTAAGAAAACACCCTGCATGCTGATAACGATCTCACAGTTTACTTTGCAGGGAACCCAACCTACAACAACTTTGAAGCTCCTGTTCCCACGTGCTCATACTCACAGGTGTGGCGGTGGTATTTTTATCCCCATGGGCTGTATACTTCTGGGGCTCCACTTCCATCCTCAGCCCTGTCCCTCATTAGTACCCTCAACCCAATGTTTCAAAATGTTGGCTCAGCAGATCAGTCCCTAAACAGCAGTCGGCACACAATGATCCCTCCAAGCAAAGGATTAAATCCCAGTGAATTTCCCAATGGAAAAACAATTAGATCGCAATTCTGTGGACCCACCCCTACACATCATTTGGCTTATCCAAGGGCACAGGGCTTTATCCTGAGACGGAAACAATATCACACACTACAGCATCCATGCCTGCTCCTGGCCATCGCTGGGAGAAACTCACTGTTCTCCTTTTTGCTGAAAAGGGATGAGAGGGGTGACACTACACAGAGGCAAAGCTGGAACTTTGAAGTTTACCCTTTGGTCCAGTTTCCTACAGGTTGACTTTTAACTGCTGCTTCTTTTTAACCACAATGTTTCATATGTTCTCTCTCTGCCTACCCAAAATAACTGGCCCTTCTTTGCTCTTTTGTCCTCCTTATTCTCACCTCTTAGCCCAAATAGAAGAGGCCTTCGGGATAATGTTAGGAAAGGAGGTCAGTGCAGTGGATGTGAAATTTCCATTTCTGGCAGCAGCAGCTCTGGCCCTATACAGAATTTTAAAATAAATCGACTTCATCCCTGACTCTAAGCTCCCTTTTAGGGACTCCTTTCTAGCCCCAGTCCCAAGGCTCCAGTTCTTACTACATTAGTACCTTATTCAAGTAGCCCCTGTGCCCTCTGAATTTTCCTGCCTCCCTTTTGCCCATTAAAATCATTTTCTTAAAAAAAAAAAGTCATAATAATAATCATAAAAATATAAAATAAAATCTTTTCCTTTGCCCCATTTATTGGGACCCTGGTAGGTTCCCAGAAGGCCACTTACACATGAATTTGAGCTGTGGTATGACCACATCATAGTGATTTTATGTATTATTCCACAGGGCATTTATATTTTGCATTTGTATATCATTTGTATTTGTATATCAATCCTCAAGGCCCAAGAATGTAGGGACAGAACTGTTAGGGTTTCATGAAACACAGAGAAGCTATTTTTGGGCAAGGTGAACTTTCTCCATTCTATAAATTAGACAGATAAAGACAGTTCCCGTCACTCATGACTGAACAGAAACTCTAGCCACCCTGAGCAATGAGCCAAGTTCTCCCCTCCACCTGTCATTCCTTGGCAGTGCAAGTAGGCCAACTGATTGACACTTACTAGACCAATCAACAGCAAATGAACTAATAAATTTATTTCATGGAAATAAAATCAGATTGATTTGACTAAGCTGACCAATTTGCTGTGGCACCACTGGGAAAGAAACTACCAGGCCATTTTTCTTTTCCTGTTTGTTTTCCACATGAACTTCTGTAAAGCCTATTCAGCACTCACTATGTGGTTTAATTAAAATAAGCTTATAACAAATCAGCAGCAGATAATACAACAGCACTAAGTTTCCTCAGAGGGATAGCGGGACTGGCTTTTCAAGCAATCCTGCCATCACCACCCTCAAATCTTTATAAAGCTGTGCTCAGCAAGGGCTCTGGGATGCAGGGGATCCAAGGGGACAATTGAGATACAGGGTTGAGAAGGAAAGAGAAAAAAACAGATATTTATCAGCCTCACAAATAATTGTACTCAGTCAACCAAAGCTCACCTGAGAGTGAACAAAGGAAGGAGAGTCTGGGGGCATGTGGGTGGCTCAGTCAGTGAAGCATCTGTCTTCGGCTCAGGTAGTGATCCGAGGGTCCTGGGATCGATTGAGCCCTGTGCTGGGTCTCCCTCTGCCCCTGGGTCTCCCTCTGCCCCTAGCTCTCTCTCTCTCTCAAATAAATAAATAAAATCTTTAAAAAAGTGGGAGGGGGGGAGTAGAGTCTGCAGGATTGTGAAGAACCAACATTCAGATCCCAAGCAATCCTCATGAAGTCCGGCTTTGGGGCAGATCTTGCAGGGACTGCAGCTCACGCGCTAGCTCCCATCCACCCTGACGCATTTCCAAAGGGCAAACACAAGTTACCACAAGTCTAACTAAAGTGATGAAGCCACGTCACCTGCAAAACACACACGGATCTCAAGAATATTCTGTCAGACACACTGTGATCACCTGTTTCATAATGTTCATTTTCCATGTTAAATCATTTTATTTCTCCTGGAACAACTGTAACTAACACACATGCAGCTGACCTGTTTGGAGCAATGAGGAAGCAATCAACAAGCTTATGAAGCCTCTCACCTCCTCATTCCAAAATGGAATATCAACATATTCAACATATTATATGCTATTATAGATAATATTATATGTAATATATATTAATCAATTACCATAGATGAGCATTTCTTTGTTTTCAGGTTTTTACTACTATAAATGATGCTTCAGATTACATATCCCCATGTGTATTACTGACACAACTATTCTTTTGATCCTTAAAAACACTGGCTTCTGGTGACTTCTCTCTCCCATGTCACACAGCTCTAGTCCAGTCTGAAGGCCCCACCAATTCAATGTCACTCCGTCTCCCACACCACGCCTGTAACCACAGCCCTCGTTCGCATATCTGCTACCTCTCACTTGGATGATGATGGGAGCCCGACCTTCTTTTACAATAAGTTTTGGAATGCTGGCTTAAACAATTATTTTTGTCACCAACCCCTTATTAGACATTGTGACTTTCCTCAAAGGGGGTGCATTATGAGCTTTTCTCAAAGTTGCTTTACTACAGCTTGTTTATTTCCACAGAGCATCTTGCATGAATTGTGGATGAAACACAGTATGGCAAGCGTTGTTCTCTATGATTCACCATAACTAGTGGTGGTGGTTTTTTTCTCCCTTTAACAAGGTTATTTTATGTCACATAGACATAGTCATAGATCTCCATTTTGCCCTTAAGAATCATAATCCCACACATCATTGACAACTCTTAGTCCTGGGCCTTCACTGGAGAATAGAGTGAGTAATCCTGAGATAAAATGTTGCTATTTCAGGCAACTAGAATGGGAAAGGAGGTAGAAACGGACATATCATTATATACAACAGACCATAAATAATTAGCTTTTGTCTGCTATGTTATAGGAATTACAAACCCTAAATAATTAGTAAAACTTATTATTAAGTATGACTACATACGTATGATGTGAAGTCATTCATCTTAAAAGCGAAAAATTCATTCAAGCCGATGGTATACGTAACACAAATTTAAGAGAGAAATGAATTTTTAATGGTTCTGATTTAGCTATACGAAATTTATCCATTTCTTCCAGAGAGAACTACTGAGGTGGTCAGTGTGCCAGTCATTCGCTTATTTGTTCTCAAAACCATTATCTGCCCTTTTCCTGGTTTCCTCTGGATCTTAAGGAAATATATGTCTTAGTCGTGTCAGCTGGCACTGGGAAATTTTTGGCCAAGGGGAAGAACTGGTGGAATAGTGGGGAGAGGAGATAGGGAGAAGCCATAATTTTTGTTTCTGTCTTGTCTACCTTGGGTAGCATATTTAGCAGAAAGCTATTCTCCTCCAGACAGTCAGCCCTTCCTGTGTTCCAAGGTCCTAGAGCACCCCTCATTATGGCCGAACTCTTACAGAATGGACCTGCCTTCTGTATGCTGCAAACAAACTTCCTTCCATTGTCTTTCCAGGCCTCAGGGTGGTAGTAGCTTTCTGCTCTGATTACCTCACCTTTTCCTATTTGATTCTCCTCTCTCCTACATAGCCAACCATTTCCTTTCCCAAAATTCTCTGTATGAAATGCTTAAAGGGGTCCTTTATTCTGACTAGACCTTCAATGAGATAATGTGGCCATGATATATTTTTGGATATTAGCGGAGAGTCAATGTCATGGCCCATGACATTTTATCAGTGCCTTTAGTTCAATGTAGCCAGGACTATCAAATGGTTCAAAAATGCCTAAAAATAGACTAAAAGATAATACATTTGAAAGCAAAGAGGGAAAAAACAGTAAAGCTTGTCACTGACTCAGGATGGCCACTGTTTGTATTGTGGTATATACCATGAGTACTAGTCTAAAAAAAAGGAAGTTGTCACAACATCAAAATAATACAAAGTAAAATAAAAAACCGTATCAAGTAGCATGGTTAAGAAACTAGAAGATAGAAAGCTAGACTACCTTGGTGGTTGAGTCAGGTTGCTCAAAATAGAACCCCTACTCACTGACTTATGAGCTATGAGTCTCTGGGCAAGGTTCCTAACTCTCTGGTGCTTTCCTTTCCTCATCTGTAAAATGGGGTTACTATTACTGCATATAGTTTACTTCAGAGGGTTGCTGTGAGAATTACATGAATTAATGCAGATAGACTTCTTAGAAAATGTCTGGAATACAGTAATCATCAAATTATTGTCAGCTTTCATTATCATCATTACTATTAATTGTCATCATCATCACCAACATCATCATCAATTCCAGGTTACAGAGCTAATTATAGTTAAGACCAGAATTCAAATGCATAAAGGGAATAATTTCTGTGTGAATCAGAGATGCTGAAATAAGTATTTCTTGATCTAATATTCTTAGAGGTGAAAAATGACTTTATAAAACATGAAGACATGTATAGTTTTACCCAAATACTTTGGGCAAGCTAAGTTCATATATTGAAGAAAAGCAGGAGGTTGGCATGCTTTGTCCCTGACACTAGAGAAGGGTTGGTGCAGTTGAAGATGTGTGCTTCTCCCTAATAAATATAAGGAGGATTTTGTTCACTGTGGTTATTATTAAAGCTGTCCCCCCCAACTATTTCCTGATTCTTTGTTACTGGATAAAGCCAGGTGACTAGGTTTGGCAAATAAGTTTTAAGGAAGATATGTGTCACTTACAACCCCATCTCCACTCTGGGTTCTTTGTGCCTCCAGCACTACACCTAGAAGTTAAAAATGGTTGCTGCTCATTAGTCTGGGTCCCTGGGTGACCATGATAGATATGTAGTGTGAGGAAGATATAAACTTTGTTGTGATAAGCCACTGATATTTGGGGTTATTACCACACCACAACCTAGCCTATTTTGTTTTGTAAACTTAAGAACTCAAAAAGCAAGAAACACAGCCCAGAGATTATTAATCTAAGAACTATAAAAGACTCATTTTATACTTAATTATTTTAATCACCTCATTCTTCTCCACAGTGATAAGCAATAAAGCCTCTTGCACAAAAGAAGGACCAGTACACATGTCTTCAAAAGTAAAGGAAAGGAAGGAGTTGGGGATTGTGCCTCATTCAGTGGACAAGCTTATAAAATGAAAGACCTCAGGAGGCAAAGCAAAAAGTGGCAGAAATGGAACACACACCCAGGAGCTTTGGGGAGAGAAAGAAATATGGTAAACTGTTTTAAGAGAAAAAAATTTTAAAGGGTAAGTCATAGTTTTCTACATATAATAAGTGATAAAGTACATTACGGGCACAGAAAACAGATTTTTAAAAAGATTTATTTATTTATTTTGGAGAGAGAGCGAGCACATGTTCAGGGAGGAGGGACAGAAGGAAAAGGAGAGAGTCTTAAGCAGACTCCAAGCTCAGTGTGGAGCCTGATGTAGGGCTTGATCTCAGGACCTTGAGATCACAACCTGAGCTGAAACCAGAAGTTGGACGCTTAACCAATTGTGCCACACAGGCACCCCCAGAAAACATATTTTTAAAAAGCAAAGGAGGGAGGGCCCAGATAGGTTCACTTTGAATTCTACCAAACATTTAAGTAAGATATTATACCAATTCTCTATAATCTCTTCCAGAAGACAGAAGCAGGAAGAATACTTCCTAATTCATTCATTAAATCCAACATTACCTTAATACCAAAACTAGACAAAGCATGTCTCTTGAACACAAATGCAAAAATCCTCAACAAAATACCATCAAATCAACTCCAATGATGTATAAAAAGAACTACATACAACAATCAAGTGGGATTTATCCTAGATATTCAAGGCTGGTTAAATGTTCAAAAATCAATTAGCATAATCTATCAACAGGATAAAGAAGAAAAATCGCATGATCACACCAATAGATAGAGAAAAAGCATTTAACGAAATCCAATGCCTATTAATGATATACTTCTAAGAAAACTAGGGATAGAAGGAACTTCCTCAACTTAATAAATAACATCTACAAAAAACCTACAGCTAACATCACACTTAATGCTGAGGAATTAGAAGCTTCCCCACTAATATGAGGAACAATAAGGATGTCTGCTCTCATCACTCCTTTTCAACATCAATCTGGAAGTCCAACCTAATGCAATAAGACCAGAAAAGGAAATTAAAGGTATATAGATTGAGAAGGAAAAAACTGTCTTACTTCTCAGGTGACATAACTGCCCATATTGAAAATCTGAAAGAACTGACAAAAATGAAACAAAACAAAACAAAACAACAAGAGAATCCTGGGACTAATAAGCAATTATAGCAAGGTTGCAGGACACAAGGTTAATAGAGAAAAGTTAATTGTTCTGTTACATATCAGCAATAAACAGATGTGATTTGAAATTAAACTTACAATTACCATTTATATTAGTAACCCCCAAAATGAAATACTTAGGTATAAATCTAATAAAAAATGTACAAGATTTATAGAAGAATAACTACAAAACTCTGATGAGAAATATAAAAAAAGAAACAAATGGAGAAGTTATTTCATATCCATGAACAGGAATACTCAATATTGTCAAGATGTCAGCTCTTCTCAACGTGATCTATAGATCTGAAGCAATTCCGATCAAAATTCCAGCAAGTTATCTTGTAGATATTGACAAACAGATCCAAAGTGTATATAGAGAGGCAAAAGACTCAAAATAGCCACGTCAACACTGAGACTAAACAGAGTCAGAAGATTGACACTAATTGACTTCAAGGTTTACTCTAAAGCTACAGTTATCAAGACAGTATGATATTGTTAAAAAAAAAATAGATGAACCAATAGAACTGAATATAGAATTTATGAATAATAGATTAAGAAACAAACATCAATAGCATTTCTTTAAACCAATAATTATTACTGTATTATTTTCATTTATAATAGAAACAAAAGTAATGTAGTAACTAGAAGTAATTATAACAAAAACTAATACTTTACCTTTATGAACAAAATTATAAAACATTAAGGCAATATAAATAAATGGAAAGGCATATCATGTTCATGACTGAGAAGACTGTATTATGAAGAAGAAATATTATGAAGAAGGTAATTCTCCCTCAAATTCATCTCATTTTCAAAAAAAGCCTTTATAGGTTGATCCTAAATTTATTTTTAGAAGTATAGGGCCAAGATAAATTTGAAGAGGCAGAGAAACACAGGACGTTTTTGCTTGTATAAATTACCATAATGCTATAATGATTTTTATAGTTTTGTATTTTTTTCATGTAAAGATAACTAGATCACTGGAACCAGCAAAGAGACAAACATATATGTGTATGGAAATGGGTGTATCACAGAGCTAACATTACAGAACACCAAGGAAATGATGGACTACCCATTTAAATAGTGACCAGACAACAGTTTATCAATAGAAGGGGAAAAAAAAAAAAACAGTCCTTACATGTAAGGAAATGTAAAACGTGTAAAAACAAATCCCAAATAGATTTGAAAGCTATATATGGGGGCGCCTGGGTGGCTCAGTACGTTAAGCACTAGAATCTTGATTTCAGCTCAGGTCATGATCTCAGGGAGGTGAGATGGAGCCTGCCTGCACTGAGCATGGAAACTACTTAAGAGCCTCTCTCCCTCTGCCCTCTCCCACTCCAGCTCACATGTGTGCACGCACACTCTCTTGGGAAAAAAAAAAAGAAAGCTATACGTGAAAAATAAAACTTGAAAAATTTTAGAAGAAAACACATAAAATATGCATAAAATATATTCATGACAGGCAGCATGAAAGGATTTATTAAGTAAAACATTAAAAGGACAAAATATAAAAGTGATAAATCTGCCTGTGTTAGTCAAAACTTTTAAATGACAAAAGATATCATAAAGTATAAAGATAAGACACAGCCTAGAAGAATACATTTGTAATATGTAAAACCTACAAAGGATTAGTATATAGATTACTCAACATATGTATGTATTTACACACCACTACAAATGAAAAATAAAAAGTCAGACTCAAAAATAAGGCAGAAAATATAGACATGTAATTGCAGAAAAAAAATAAACATTTGAAAAGATGTTCAATTTTTCTGGATTTCAGTAAAATGTAAATTTTTTAAATGAGCATCAAGTGTTGACAAGGATATGAGATATGTTACTAATTATGCATTGCCGGTAACCACTTAACTTCTTAAAATCATTTTGAAGAGCAATCTTACAAAATCTAGTAAAATTCCACTACTAGGTGTTTACCCTAGAGATGTATCTATATACCTAAAAAGACATATAAAGTATTTACTATTTATAATAATGAAAAAGTTGAGGAATGGTTAAACAGATTTTTTAAATACAATGAATTACTATGCAGCAGTTAAATATATTCTCGTCAGTAAGTTTTAAAATATAACACTAGTTTTTTTAAAATATAACACTAGTTTTTTTTTAAAAAATCTAAGCATACAAAACAATAGAAATGATAATTTATCAATATATGCAAATGTAGGGGAAGTATATAAACTTGCATGAGAATGAGACACACCATTTTTGAGTAATTGTTCTGCCTAGTGAGTAGAGAGAAGAAAAAAATGTTAGAAGTCTTTAGTGGTATCTGTAACATATTTCTTTAAAAGGCATGTAGAAAAAAATCTGATCTAAACAAATAAAGCAAAATAATTAACATAATTTAATCCTGTGTGGTGGAGGGGAGCCCTTTTATGTTTGAAATAGGTCTTAGTACTAAAAACAGGTTTTGATAAACATAATGACTGGTTATATTAAACATGACAAACATCAGGAATCCACAATTCAAAATGGAAGCTAGGGCTATTACAAGAATCTATTTCTAACTATGTGGTTAGGATGCAGTTCCAACTGTATGGTCCATTCCTTACACACACCTTTCTCTCATCATAGAAGGTAACCATCAACATCCTGAAATCCATGCTTATCATTTTTTTCTTTTATTATTATATTTATTATTTTATTATATAGCTTTATTGCACCACCATGCATTCATAAAACATACATTCTTAAAATTCTAGCCATTTTAACCTTTTACAAAAAGTATTATTTTGCCATTAAGAAAGCTGCGACATATTTCAGAAGACTGACATCATTCAGAATGTATTTTCTGGCCTTATGGAATTAAACGAGCTTCAGAAATGAAAAGATACCCAGAAAAAATCCAATTGCATAGAAACTGAACAATATACTTAGAAATAAAGTGTGATTTGAGGGGGGAAAATCAAAAAAGAAAACAGAAAACATTTTGAACTTGATGATGAAGATACAATATATAAAATATCAATACTCATGGAACAGAGTTAAAGCAGTGTTTTCAGTGAAATTACTAGCTTTATACATCTATATTATAAAGGAAAGACAGAAAATCAATCGTTTAAGCTTCATCACACTAAACTTTTTTTAAAGATTTATCTATTTATTTATTTGAGAGAGAGAGTGCATGAGTGTGGAAAGGGAGAGAGGGAGAGAATACCCAAGTAGACTCCCTACTAAGCACAGAGCCAGATGTGGGGCTCAATCCCACAATCCTGAGATCATGACCTGAACTGAAATTAAGAGTTAGATGGTTAACTGACTGAGCCACCAGTTGCTCCTGATAACCATTTTAAGTTTAGTGTGATGAAAGGGAGCCTGGGTGGCTCAGTCGGTTAAGTGTCTGACTCTTGATTTTAGCTCAGGTCATGATCTCAGGGCTGTGGGATCAAGCCCTGCGTCGAGCTCAGCACTGAGCATGGAACTTGCTTAAGATATTCTCTCTCACTCTCTCTCTGGCCCTCCCCCCAGCGCCCTCCCCATGCTCTCTCTCTTAAAAAAGGGAAGGAAGGAAGGAAGGAAGGAAGGAAGGAAGGAAGGAAGGAAGGAAGGAAGGAAGACAGACACCTGAGTGGCTCAGTCGGTTAAGCAGCTGCCTTTGGTTCAGGTCATGATCCCAGGGTCCTCAGATTGAGCCCCCCATCATGCTCCTTGCTCAGCGAAGAGCCTGCTGCTCCCCTTGCTTGTCTGATCTCTCTCTCTGTCAAATAAATAAATAAAATCTTGAATGAAATAAAGAAAGAAGGAAAGAAAGAGAGAGAGAAAGAAAGAAAGAAAAGCAAATCAAATCTATGCAAAGTAGAAGAAAGCAAATAAGAGAAAAAAATGAATTAGAAAACAAGAGACTCAAATGTTTTCTTACAGATAAAATTGATAAACTACCAATTCTGATCAAGAAAAAAAGAGGGAAAACACAAATTACCATTAACAGATATGAAAGATGAACATGACCAGATTTTTCAGACATCAAAAAAATAATCCGAATATTATGAACTTTACACCAAAAATCAGGCTACATTTAAGTAAAAGAGAAATTCCTCAAAACACAAAAGTTACCAAAGCCAAGAGAAAAATAAATAGAAAATTTTAATAATTTTATAGTTTATTCAAGAAATTTGACCATTTATTTAAAACCTATCCACAAAGAAAACCCCAGGCACAGAGGGCTTCTCTGGTGAATTCTTCCAAGTATTTCATAGGCATAATCTTCAAGAGAATGGAAAAGCAACAATAAAAATTTGAGGAAAAAATAAAGGAAAACATTTTCATGATCTTGAGGTAGTCAGAGATTTCTTAAGCAGCATGCCCAAAAAAGTGCTAATTATAAAAGAAAGTTTTGATAAATCAGACTTCACTAAAACTAAGATGTCCTATTCATCACAAGACACCATGAAGAGAATGAAAAGGTAATTCACAGATGGAAGAAGGTATCTGTAATTCGTGTATCCAAAAAAAGGGGGTTTAAATTTAGAATATATAAGAAATTCTTATAAGCCAGAAAGACAAAATCCTGAAAACCCAATAGAAAAAATAGGCAAAAAAGTTGAACAGATATTTTCCAAAAAAAAAAAAAGATATTTGAAAGATCAATTAACAAAAGACATAGATGGACATTTGAACAAAGAAGAAATACAGATGGCAAATTAGCATATGAAAAGGTGTTAAATATCATTAGCCATTAAGGACATGCAAATTAAAACAACAGTGTGATATCATTATGCACCTACAAAATGGCAAAGTTAAAAAATAGTAACACCACCAAATGCTGGCAAGGATGTGGAGAAATCCATACACTGCTGGTGGGAATATAAAATAGTACAGCCACTCTGGAGAACAGTTTGGCAGACTTTCACAACACTAAATTTGCGACTGCCAGCAATTGCACTCCTAGACATTTATGCAAGAGAAGTGGAAACTCATATTCACCCATACCTGTCCACAAGTGTTCACAGCTGCTTCATTTATAATCACCCCAAATAGAAAACAACACAGATGTTCTTCAGTGGGTTAATGGTTAAAACAACAGCAACAACAACAACAACAACCACCAAATCTCTAAGACCTACATACCACCAAATATCAGTGAGCAATGCAATAGAATGAACTCAGAGCGGGAAAAACACCAAATTTTCCCTGAAAGGCCCTCAGTTTCCACAAATATCATACAAAAGATCCTCAGATAGATTACCCCTTTATGAGATGGGTCAAGAGAGCTATGGGGACAGACTGGAAACAACAGACACAAAAGAATGAATATGTTGGCAAAAAGGCAAACACTATGAACATGAAATTTGAAGAATCAATACATCTTCTTTAATACACTTTTAGCAGCAATAGGGACACTTTGAAGGAAGGACAAGAGCACCACATTCTAGTACTTGATATTCACACAATATAAATACATTAATCTTGTCACTCTTATCATTATGAGTTCTGCCCTCCTCAGCCCTGCCTTCGGTGAGCTAAACCCTTCCTTAATAGAAGAGTGGGGAGATATTCTTTGTTCATGAAGAAAGTGACTGTGGATATTGATCTTCTCGGGAAAATACTAAAACAACGGGGTTTTTCCTATTCATATGTTGACAAGCAGGCATGTTTTATTCATTACCTAATATTTCAGAATTGGGCTTTTTGCATTAAAGGAAAACTCAAGAAGAAAAATAAATCAACTCTATAACATGACCCTGAAAATTCTACCCCAAACTGAGCTGAGATTTATTAGCCAACAAACTCAACATAAAATTTGAAAATGAGATACAAGTTTGAGTCCTTTAAGATGGTGAAACAGCAGAAGTCAGTTTCTCATCATTCATCCCTAACAGTGATAACTAATGGAAGAGACTCTACTAAGTTCACAGCTGCTAGGGCAGACATATTTCCCAGCTTTCTTTATTCTACCCAACCCCAGGCAACCCCTAAAAGTCCGGATAGAAGCAATTATAAATCTCAGGATGTCAGCAGTGGAAGAGAGTCTGGAAATTCTACAATGACTATAAAAGGCAATTAAGGTACAGTACCAGTCATTCAGGAATTTACAAAATTAAGGACCCAAGACAGCCACATGTAAAAAGGCTTCTATTATTTTAATGCACACGAATTCAGAGTCCATTTGAAATTTAGACAGAAGTCATCAACTGCAGGCTTCACATTATAGACACAGAAAAGCCATTAGCAAGATCACTGCTGAGACAAGCCTAGGTAGAGCCATGCCCCAACCATCTCAAAGGGACACACAACTAGGAGGTACACTGAGCCGCTTCTTTTTCCTCAGCTTTGTGACCTTCCCTATCACTTTCTTCCTCACTCCAAGGACCCCTATAATAAAGTGTTCAGACCCTTCCCTGTTAAGCTGTCCCAAATGATGCTCACTTTTCACCAGGAGAACTCTCCACAATGCCTTTCCAAAGACACACTTCCCATCCGATGGGGATGAGTTATGGTAGCAAGATGTCACTTACTCTAATTTATTAGTGACTAGCTCCTTCCGAGCTGCAGACAGCTCAAGGGTTTGTCAATCCCCCTCCTAATCTGCACAGTTTCTAAGTTTATCCTGATGCGTGTAGGCATGTCCAAACCACACACCAATTTAGCCATTCTAGTTGAGCCTTGGGGGTTTCCGTAATTCCAATCTGCATACTAGTACCCCATCTGGTTTGTGATTTTCACTTTCCTTGTATTTCCAGAGACAGAATACACACACAAGGACCCTGAAATCAGAGGGGCTTCTAAGGGCACAGAAGCCCGGCTCTAGGGAGAGCACTTACTGCATCTTCCAACGCAGGGTGTCCTGAAAGCTGGGAAGGTCCTCACCACAAACCCACGCTGACATCTCTTTTCCTGTGAACACATCTCATGAGGCAGGTTCTCAGGCTTAAATGTTGGTTCCACCACTTACTTAATGTTGCTTCCTCTGAGCATGTTGTTAACCAGTCTGTGCCTCAGTTTCGTATCTACAAAATGAAAGCGATAACAACAATGAGTTCTACCTCCTTGGGTTATATTGACTGTTACACACTATACCACGCAGGTAAAAGCAGGTGCTCAAGGCTCAGTAAGTAGTAAGTCGATGCTCTTTTTACTGAGACCAGCAGGAATTCGTGTGCAACCCTCTATTCTCTGGAAGGAAAAAAGGGACTGTTAGGGACTATTAGGGACAGCCCTTTCTGCTTTCCTTTACTTACTCAAACCCTTCCCCTCTGCCCTTTCCCTCCCATTACCCCTTCTCCAGCCCCCCCCCCCCAGGGGTTTCCTAGAATTAGCTTCCTAACCTGGCACTTGTTCCCACACAGTGCTCTCAACAACGATCTTGTCCATGTGTGCTTGCTCTCCTCCCCAGCCCCGAGGCCCCCAGTAGGCAGAGGCCAGTGACACTCCTGAGCCAATAGTGACTAGCATAAACCTGGGCAGAGAGAATGTGCTTTTTAAGTTATGATTGACTGTGCCACCCCTTCTTAAATGTATACAGAGACTTTAATACACGACGTCAGTTGTTGTGTCTGGCACAGAAATGGCCTCAGATAAATGAGTGTTGTTTCCAAAGGCAGAATCAAGAGAAATTAAGCAAGCAGGTCGTCAGTGGCTCTGGGCAAGTCCCTCAAGAAGCAGGAGAAAGTGGTACCAAAGGTTCATCTGACTGTGCTATACCACTGGATCTGAGGACGATGGGTGAAAGAAAGAGATCCACTATGCGTCATTTAATCACTTGGCGAATATTTACTGGGCACCAACCCTACGTCAGACCCTGTGCCTGGCGCTGGAAATACGGCAATCCCAACAGAGCTGCCGTCCTTGGGGCAAGTTCCAATCCGAGAGAGAGATGAACGTTACACCAGAAATTACACATCTTTACCAACAGAGAGGACAAGTCTGGCTGGATTGCGTGACAGTGAAATAAGAACGAAGAGGCTGAGCAAGAAAGTGACTTTCCCAAGGCTATGCAGGTGGATGAGTTAGGACAGCCTACAGTTAGAAGCACAGTCTCTAAAGTAACATGGGACCCAGCTTCAAGTGTTGGCTCTGCTCCTTAAGAGGTGTGGAATT
This sequence comes from Ailuropoda melanoleuca, assembly GCF_002007445.2. Classification (NCBI taxonomy): domain Eukaryota; kingdom Metazoa; phylum Chordata; class Mammalia; order Carnivora; family Ursidae; genus Ailuropoda; species Ailuropoda melanoleuca. The sequence continues at coordinate 6,345,952 of NC_048225.1, read as the reverse complement.
CAGGGGTTCAGAACATGCCACCCCACAATATGCCACTTTGCCATACTGATTACTCTGGGCTGAAGGTATGTCTTAGCAGGTACAGGAAGGGCTCTGTGAATTAACCCCTTTCCATCTGAAAGCAGCTGATAAAACTTCCTGTGAGAAAGGTACCCTGCCTGCACCAGAAAGAGAAGGACTTCCCTATCACCAGACACCGGGAGCCGATGCCGGACTGGATGTGTACACACAAACCTACTAAAACAATTTATCTTCCATTAGTTTCCCCCCTATATTTCCCAGCAACTGGCCCCTAGCCCAGGCCCCTCTGTTTTGTCACATCCCCACAACTTATTGTCCTCTGTGTAAAAAGACCATAAACATTGAGGCTAACAGATTTGTTGGGTATTTACTTTCCTTCTGAAGAGTCCTGTGTACATGTGAAAATATTAAATAAATTTGTATGTTTTCTCCTATTAATCTATCTTCTATCAGTTTAATTCTTAAGCCAGCACACAACCTATGAGGGCCCAAGGAGGTTTTCCTCCCTTATGCCTCCTCCAGGGTACCCACGTGGGTAGGATGAGAACAACAGCCCCCTACATCTGGACTCCTAAGCATTTGATGAGGTAACTTATGTAGTGCACTTAACAATAAATGGTAGATGTTATCTTATTATTTTATTTTATTGACAGAGTCAGCACTTGTGTCCAGATTTCTTGATAGCAAATCCAGTCCTTTTATCTCTTACCCCACTGCCTCAATATCATTTCATCTTTCCTTTCTGACCAATGTTTCCTGGAAAGTAGGTCAGATTTCCGCTCTTGCTACCGTAGCTTTTAAATGGAGAAGGGGGCACCGGAAGCTTTCTAGCAGCTCCAAGTGCCCACAGAGGCTTCCAAACAAGATGACAAAATATTTCCCTGAGGGTTTATTTAATTTCGTCCCCAGGCTTGTTCACAATTCTGACCATCTGGTCCTGGAGGCTTCTATTTTTAATATTTCTACTTTGAGTGTTTTGCTTTTTTAACCTATTCTAGGATTAGTCGCCCCCTTTCAACAACCCCCACTCTCTTCACCAACCCCTGATTTATTTTCCTTGAGCAGATTCCTTAGAACAAATTTACCATAGCCTATAAGTTTGATCAGCTCAGACCTGAAAGACAGAGGCATCTCAAGCCATTCACAAAGGTCACAACACAACTGATTTTGCACTTGACCCTGGTATGGTATTGCTCAACAAGACCGCTCCAAGTGTGCGTGTGACAAATATGAACAGCATTTCAGGGAAGAATGTTTCCCCTATCTATACATGAAGTCATGCCCCTTAAAAAAAAAAAAAATCCTGTCAGTGCAGGTCAGATAGTTCCTCTAAAGAGAAATTCAGGTGAGCTGTCCATTCGGGGAACCTCTGGGTCATGTGTTCTATTTTATTAGGCTTACAAGGATGAGCTAACAGATACCGTATGATCCAAGGATGCATCAGAAGACTGCCGGCTCCAAAACAGTCCCTCCACCAGCTAGGGCTGCCCGAAACCCCACCATCAGTATCATTACTGCAGGCTGGGGCATTATCTCTAGAAGTCTATTTCTTGAAGAATAACAAGTCAACAGCCTCAAACCAGGTCAGCTTTCTCCGGCTCATCCACTCAACTAACTATAAGTAGGGTTCCAAACAACTAGTACACAAGACCAACATCATTTAATGAGGGAGAGATGCAAAGAAAGGATTCCCTTCCCCTGGGATCTCCCAGCGCCCTGTGCTCACCTCCACTAACTCATCGCATTGCACTGACAGTGTGTCTACTCAGTGTAGTAGACACAAGGGGACTTTACTTTTGTGAACAAGCCTGGGGACCACCACCACCAAGTGGTCCATGAACTCTCTGTACCCACAGACGGGGTTTTAACAAACCTTTGAATAACTGACAGAAGGTAAGAAGATTTTCAAATTTCAGAGGACACTGTGAAGACAAGGGAAGCAAAGGACCATATGACAGCTGGAAATCTTGATGATGAAGGATAAAATGGAATATAAAAGGTTACCTATAAACAAAATATTTAAGGATCAATGTATAGGTATCATCACCTCTGTCATAAGGATCATAGGACATTCTTTTACAAAATGGCTTATTTTTTTCTTCTTTCTTTCTTTCTGAATATTTTAAAAGAACTTTGAATCATTTTTTTATGGATATCCTAATGACAAGACTGGCAATAAGCAGAGTAGATATTATTCCCATTTTGCCAATAGTGAAACTAAGAATCTGAGAAGTAATAAAACTTGCTCAAGATCAAGCAGGTGGTATATTTATTGAAAAGAATCTAGGTCTTCTGCCTTCTCATATGGTGCTCGTTGCCTTACTGTGCTTTTCGAAAAAGGTGGGGGTGAGCAGACAATGGAAAAGTACATAGAATTTGGAGCCAGAGACCTACACTCAAGTCTTGCCTCTGCCAATTTGATATTGGATAAACCATTTCATTTTCCAAAATGAAACAGCTTATTGTTTTTCTCACTAGCTGTATAAGATTTACATTTCCAGGACATAATTTTAAAGCTCACATTGCAAAACACATAGTAAAGCCTAATAAAATAAGACTTAAAAAAAAAATACAAGGATGAGCTCTTAAAAAAGTAAGGGAAATCCTCAGGAGCGGGGGAAAAATAAAAGAAACAAGAAAGAAAAAAACCAAAGATGAAACTAAAAACCAGAGAAAGAAGCCAGTTTGTGAGCTCAAGCGACCACAGGTATTACCACAGCCATGATGGGTCCTGGGGCAGCACACCACGCTCAGGAACTAAGAATCTTGACAATGAATGTCCAAATGAATATGGTGGATGAATCCCTGGGCTCCAGCAAGGTGGAGAGTTAGGTTCTTGAGTGAATGGAGAGGAGGTCAAGGTGAAGAAGGTCATCATGACAGGGAAATAGGGAGGAAGATGAAGAGATTTGGGTGAAGATAAAAAAGATCAAAAGCGAAATGTGGGCCCAGAGGGGAGGTAATGATGATGGAAGCGTGTGTGTGTCACTACATGTGCTCTAGATAGGAAATTCAAAATCCCCTGCCCACATACTGCATGGATGATTGGATGCATACCACGTCCATGGTCAGAGATGCTTCAAACTGAGAAGTAGCAGCTAGTGATACCCTGGGTTAGAATGGAAACTCCGGGGCGCCTGGGTGGCACAGCGGTTAAGCGTCTGCCTTCGGCTCAGGGCGTGATCCCGGCGTTATGGGATCGACCCACATCAGGCTCCTCTGCTGTGAGCCTGCTTCTTCCTCTCCCACTCCCCCTGCTTGTGTTCCCTCTCTCGCTGTCTGTCTCTATCTCTGCCAAATAAATAAAAATAAAAATCTTAAAAAGAAAAAAAAAAAAAAGAAAAAAAAAAGAATGGAAACTCCTCTGGGGAAACAATTCTAGGAAGATGTCCTCTGACAAGGCCCAGGTAAGACGAGCCCACAGAGCTAATCAACCAGACAAGAAAATAATCTACCATGAGTGAGTCAGCAAACTCAGAAGCAACAGGAATAAGATTTCCCAAAACACCAGATGCTCTCAGATAATCCTTAAAAGAAGAATATTTAAAATAAATGGAGAGATCAAAACCATAAGGGGGAAAAAAAGGATGCTTTTTTTTTTTTAAGTTGCCCACACACATAAAATATAGAAAAGAAGAAAGAATAAAGTAAAATTAACCTGAATTCTTACCACCCAGACATCTCATTTGTACCAACAGGATTTTAATTTACAGAGATGACTAGTGATGACATAGGGAAGTCAATACTATTGAAAGAAGAACCCATTACTTATATTTCCCAAGGGGGCGTGGCAAGCCAAGTGGGCCCACAAGGCAGCATCGGGTTTGGGTCAGGAGTTCGAAGTAGGAGTGAAGGGAAAGCCTAGGCCTGAACTTTGATTGGGATGTTTGTGGGACAAGCAAGGCAGAACAGAGTAAACATTTTAGGACTGGCCAGTTTGAATAATGTCAGTGGGCTTTAGGGTCTGTCTCTAGCTGCCTGGTACCTGGCCCTGGGCTGTTCTGGGACAGGGGAAATATTGGCTTGGTGTGTGTGAGTGTGATAAGTTTGGGGGGGGGTAGTTTGCTTGCAAATGAGACATGTGCTTCTAGGTTTTTTATTATCTTTAGGAATTAGCTAGCCCTCCTGGGAAGGACATTTTCTCTCCCTGGGGCTGTAAGGTCCCTCAAGATGCCAAAACATCTTAAGATATAGAAAATGAAAAGAATGATTAACATACCAAAAGATTTTTTTAAACATACAATTTGATGTATCCTTCCAGATATATGAAAGCATACACATAAGCATGTGAGAATCTATACATGTTCATAAGCACACAGACATAAAAGTTTTTTAACCCCCCAAAAAAATCATATTATACAATCTCTTCTGTAAACTGCCTCCTTGAGTTAACAATATGTCATGAAAGTTTTTCCATACCAATATTATCAAACTAGTCAAATTTAATTTCTTTTTTAAAAATATTTATTTATTTCTTTTAGAGAGAGCATTTGTGCACACATGCATGCAGGGCAGGGTGGGGGCAGAGAGACAGGGAGAGAGAGAATCTCAAGCAGACTCCCTGCTTAGTGCAGAGCCCAACTCTGGGCTGATCTCAGGGTCCTGAGATCATGACCTGAGCTGAAATCAAGAGTCAGACACCTAACCAACTGAGCCGCCCAGGTTCCCTTCAAATTTAATATCTGAATGGTATTCTAATACATGGATATTCACACATTAATCAATACATATAACAATTAACTAATCTTTTACTGATGCATTTCTAACTTCCTATTTTCTCTAACATAATGTTTTAATAATCACCCTATAAATACCTCGCATACTTATTTTCTTAAAATAAAAGTCTTTAAGCAGAATAGCTAGATCAAAAGGTTTACAAATTGTCAAGGATTTTCACATATTGATAAATTGCCCTCCAAAAAGGTTGTATTAACTTATGCTTATACTAGAAGTATATAAGCAGTTCCCATTTTCCTACACTTTTGTCAACATGCAATATTGCTTTTTCTAATTTTTACTAATGTAAGTGGAAATGGTATGTTCAATTTGGTGCATTTTTATTACTAATAAAATTATAATCATTTAAATATGTTTATTAATTACTTTTATGCTTCTTTTGTGATTTTTTTTCATATCAATTTCAACAAGTAATTTAATCTCTCTGAGGTTCAATTTTCACAGCTGTAAAATGTCATTAATAGATCCCACATCTTAGGTTGAAGTACAAATCAAGTCAACTAATGTCCACGAAAATACTTTAAAGCCAAAATAACCCAGAGGATTCATTTAGTCATTTAACAAATATTTAATGACAACCTATTAAGTAATGAACTGTGTGCTGCACTTAGAAGAATAGAAAAGAATATACTCCATGGTCCATCATCCAGGTATACTGGTGGTTCTGAAATGATTTAGGCATCTACAGTGGGTACCTAGAAATTTTCAAAAGATGACGGGATACCTAAAGGAGAGAGCTATCTTGACAACTTCTCTGTAACATTTCCCAGGCTAACCTTGTCAAGTACCTATTGCCACAGAACCCAGTAGCTCTGGACACTGAATTTGGGGGAAATGAAATCATCAGTGAAATGCATGTGCTAAATACATCAGCAAAAATGTTGTGAGTCCTCCTTTTCCTCATTTTAATTACGGAAGACTGTTAAAAATAATGATGTACTTCAGAAACACTTCTTCTGGTTGCTGATCAGGCAGTAGGTATCAGAGAGAGCCCCTATCTCCTGGGAAATTATTATGCTAAAACAACAAAACAACAGCAATAACCCTGTAGCCTGCAGGCATTGTACTCAGAAAAATCAAGAGCTCAGCGGAGGCTCAGTTCAATAAAGGAGTTTCCAAACACAGCAGTGAGAATGGGGGCGGGCTTGGGGTTAGGTAATGGTCCTCTCATTGTTTTCTAGTTCCTGGCTTATCTTTGTTGCACTTGTGATTGGCCAGGCGTCTCTCTGGTGTGGCTGTGTATTATTCCATCACAGGTTTTAAAAAACTATTTGGAAGAAATGCAAATAGCCATTACTTTAATCTCCTAGTAAATGGATCTGTTCTCCTGCAATGGGAACAAGGCTGGCATTTTCACAGCTTCAGATTGGATTAAATTTTCTAAATAATAACTCCTCCTTAGTCCCTTCTTTTTTGTGCTTTCGAGGAGGATAAACTCAGAAGTTGAAGTAACGGATCAGAAGGAGCAGCGACGAGTGTAAATTAGTCCCCGTTTTGTGATATATTCTCTTTCCTGCGGGAATGAAAACACCTTTGCAACCTCCGAGTAGCAATTCATGGACATTCCTCTGCCAAATGGACCTTTAAAAAAGTGTGCTTGCTCTCCAGGGGGATCTGCTCAGTTTTTATTTATCACCATAGTCAGTCTGGGACAGTCGAGCAGAATGTGCACACCAGCAGAAGGGCACCTATAGTGTTACAGAAAGAGTGTGTTTAGGGGCCGGGAGACTTGAGTTCAAGTCTCAGCTCTGCCAAGTACTAGCTGTGTGACCTCAGGAAACTCACTTTGAATTTCGGTTCTAAGATCCATTCTTTGAGCCTTCGGGTTTTTTATCTATGAAAGAAAATTCGGAACTTAAAAGATTTCTAAATCCCCTTCAGTGTCTAAGAACTCTATATCCTCTGCTCTGGAAGGCATTTAGAGGCACTATAAGGCTTAGCCTTTTCAATCACTGATGAAACATATAGACATTCAGTACCTATTTCTAGAACTCCTCCTGTGGGCCAGATACTGTGTACTATGCTGGGAAAACCAAGAGGAGTAAAACAAAGCCCCAGCTCTCACACAAGTCACAGCCTAGATCAGCAGACAGGTCCAGAAGAAATTTCAACACGAAGACGTGAGGGCTGTGGAGAGACCCATGTAATGTAACAGAGAATCCGAGTGTTGCAGGATTTCTAACTCACAAAAAAAGATGGGGGAGTTGGATTCTTGGAGGTTCAGAGAAGATGGTGTTGGAACTGAACTAGTCTTTATGGGCAGAAGGTACTGCACTTCAGATGATAAATAAAGGATAAAATTTAACCACCACTTACCACCTTCCCTGTCACATCTGCGAAGTAACACACATGGAGTTAGGTTGAAATTTTAAAAATAAAAGGAAGGAAGGAAGGATGAGAATCCCTCATATAAGTGGGTAAGGATAGGAAAGCTGCTCTATATATCTTTTAAAATAGATCAGATTGACTTCTTGTACGAAAGGGTTCTGATGTAATTCGTCAATACTATTCTTTTAATAAATATTTTTTTTTAAACATGGGCCAGATTCTGTGAGGAAAACAAATCTGAGCCTGACAAGAGGCAGAGGACGGAACCACGTAACTCCTTCTGGTTCTGCCCCTAAGCACTATGATACTTTCCAGAAAGGACTGAAATAACACAAGACTGACTGATCCTCTCCTCAAAATCAGTAAGTATATATCAAATAAAGGGAGAGGCCCAAGCTGATCTTGACACATGTGCAAACATGTTAATAATTACTAGAGGATGAAACAAGTCCACTTGCCCCAGGAGGACAGTGGATGAAACATGACAGCAGATCAGTTATGGAGCTTTGCTCCTCATTGTATTGCTCATGTCGTCTTGCTCAGAGAACCACCAGCTCATTTTTTCTTGAAATACTTCTCCTTTATTCCTCTCTGCGCCCCTTGGTGATACATGGGGGACACACACCTGTGTCGTTGGGGTGCTCTGACCTTGCTGCCTCTGCCCATGGTTCCGAGTCAGCTCAGACAGGAAAGCCCTCTTACCACTCTAAGTAAGACTCTGGAGACCAGTCAGTCTTCAACCCTGTGCTACTCACCATCTCTAGGGCTCATGCTGCTTTCCTCCACTTTCTCTATGCTTCTCCAATGCCTCTTCTCCCAATACTTTGAACCAGCTTCTCAAAAGATATTGACCACTCCCACACAGGAGGGGCTATGTGGGGCTTTTTTCTTCACAGATCTTTCCCTACAGAACAAGGTAAAGAATACAAGCAGAAGCAGGGGTGCGCAGGTTAAAAAAAAGAAGTTGATCGTGTTTGCTTATTTCTATGGCATAAATACGTAGTGCCCTGTTTCAGTCAACCAATGTGAGGTCACTGAAAGTAGAGCTGGAAAGGTAAATGCAATGAGCCCTTACCAGCCGGCACCAGCACGCTCCAAAACACTACACCCCAAAGAAGCATATGTTTTATAGACTCTCATGTGCCAGGGTGGACAAGCAAGAAAATTCTAAGTCGTAATACTTATCAAACACTTACTATGTACATGAGCAAGGTGCTAATTACTCTACATACGTCATTTAGCACTTTGAAGTAAGGGCCACTATACCCAGGTTTCACTGAATAGGTAATTGGGCCCAAACATAATTAGGTAACTTGCTCAAATCTGATAGCTACTAAATAGTGAAACTGAGAGGCAAATCCACATGAGTCTATTGCTCACTTCTATGCTCTATTTTTAGCTTCTGTGTTCTAATGCCTCTCTTAGAAAACATGCTCGTTTGAGAGCATCAAAAGGGGTACTGAATAGACTTGGGATCAGAGAATCAAAGAAATGCTTTAAAAGACAGTTACAGCTGAAACCTTGAAAATTAATGAGTTCTGTGGCAGAGACTCCCATGTCTGTTTCCTATAGGGTCCATAAATACACTGGAGTTCCCGTTTCCCTTGTGATTAGGACTAGTGTCATATATCCTTCAGGCCTGGTTCAGAGATTCTTCAATCTCTCCCTTTCCCCTGCGCCACTGAAAGGGGGTATCTCCAAGGACCAGAGGGCAGGGGAGCCATTGAGACAGAGGGAGCCTAAGTTCCCAGAGGGCCATGACGAAGGCTTACCAATGAGGAAGCCATCATTGGACTGTGAAGCAAACAAGAAATGCACTCTTACTGCGTTGAACCTCTTGATTTTGAATTTATATTTTCATGGCAGCCAGAAATATCTTGCCTAGTGCAAAGAGTAAGCCAGACAAAAAAGGCAGAGTGAGGAGAGGAACCTGGATCTAAGCAGAAGAAACAGAGTGACCTAAAGGTTAGAACCATGTTTGAGGTACTGATACAGAGTCCACGTAAGAGGAACAAAGAAGTGAGATGTAAAGTTTGAAAGGTAAACAGAGCCATAACATTCAAGTCTTGAAACCATTTTGAGGACTTCAATTTTATTTTAAGAGCATGAGAGAGCCATTAAAGGGGTTGACAAAGTGGAAAACCAGGATCAAATGCATGCGTTAGAAATTCCCTCTGACTGCAGTAGGAGAGTAAATTATAGAGGGCTGAGACTGCACCCAGGGAAGCAGGTGCACAGACCAGTGCAGTAGCCTAAGGAGAGCCTGATAGTAGCCTGCCCTCAGATGACAGCAGTGGAGATGGAAAAAAGTCAACAGATGGGAGAGTTTCTTAAAAATTAGAGCCTCCAGGACTTAATTCCACAGACACCAGTTTCACTACAGAGACATAAGCCACAGCAGGATCACCTTGTCTAACCATCTCTTCTGCCATGACAGATTATTTCCAGAGACAGAATCAACAGTATGAACTAGCACCAGACACAATGCAGATTCTATACCCATCAGGATTTTCTTAGTTGTGAATAATAAAACCTAACTCTAGCTAGTTTATTAAAGGACACTGGGTCATTCACAGAAGTTCTGGAGGGTTCTCCAGCCAGGAATAATGGCAACATCACACCACAGGCTGTCTCATTGGAGACATAGCTGCCCCAATGCTGGCCTGAGGCCCCACAGCTGCGCCTCCACCATGGCCACTCTGGGGACAGATTCCGCTACTTTGGAAAGGCAGATGTAATAATTGCCGTTCTCCAAGCCTCAGTGATTTTCCCTCAGGTCCCTTTTTCTTAGTAGCACTAGCTTCCAGCTTGAAGTGTGGTGAGGACAACCTGCTTGCAAACATCAAGGTCACACACCCAAACCCTGGCTACAAGGAAAGATAGGAAAACAATTATTTTTTGTCTTTTATACTGACAAGCATTGACCTATATAAGGCAGGAAATTCCTCAAACACAGAAGTGTGCTGGAAGATTCCGGATGGTCAGAAAGAACAGGAAGTGTTCACCTGGCAGAGTGATCTTCCATGAACAATTAGATCTGAAGTCTTAATTGGTCTACATAAAAACAAAGAATTAACAGGGCCAGAAACACAGAATGGTCAAACATGAACTGAATTTACCTCAAAACAATCAAGAAACTAAGAAGGGATAACCAATATCAAGACACAAATCCACTCAGAGTCTTCAAAATACAGGCTCTGCCTTTATCTAATAAACACATTTTTCAAACTATCTTTAAAGTAAATTAATAGAAAATCTAACAAGATTGACTACCAAAAGCCACCCTATGAGGAATCCTTACACAAAGCAAACAATTACTGCTTACAATGTTTCAAACCCATGTCGATTATATTGGTTTACTCAAAGTAGGACGCAAGTATTCAATAAACAATGCAGACCGAAAATGATAGTGGTTATTAATGATGCAAGGAATATCTGGTGAAGGATCATGTGTCTGTGTTTGGAACCTACGACCTGGTTCTATAAGAAAAAGTCACATGAGGTCCCTCTCCGGCAAAGTGCAAAGGGTCACACAGTCCCCTGAAAATGTAACTGTTGGAAAAGAGAAAAATCCTATTATAACTGTGTAGCCTTGAATTAATTCCCAATTTACTGAAACCTCCCACATCTAAGTCACGTAACACTTCAGAACCCCTTTCATATACAAAATCCTGGGCCAGGAAGACACTAATGGGAAGAGAGACAATTAACATAGTCCCTGCCCTTAAGGAACCCACACTCTAGTGGATGAGTCTTAATATATAGACAACAATTATAATACATGGACTAAGGACCCAATGGCTATGATAGAGATCAAGGCGGTATTCTGGGTCCAGAAGGAGAAAGCATTAACTCTGGGGGGACCAGAGCTGGCTAGAGGGAGATGGCGGCATCTGAGCTGGGTTTGAAAGATGAGACAGTGTGGAACAGGCCTAAAGGCCACTCCAGCGCGAACGTGCAAAGTTGCAGGAATATAGGTCCTGGCTGGGAATGACCAAGAGGGCTATATCTATAGCACCAGGGACCAGGCAGGAGGAGTGGGTGGACTATGGGTCTGGAAAGGCAGGCAGAGACCAGATGGTTGAGGACCAAGAGTAGGGTGATGTTCAACCGGGGCACATTTGAGGGCAGAGCTGTGATCCTGGGAACACAAGTGTAAAATGTCCCACCTTCTGGGCAAACTGAGATGCATGGCCATCAGTACCACACCATGGATATTTTTCTCTTAGCCAGGGGAGTCAGCTGATATTTTTGAACGCAGCAGTGCTGTGGGTCATGGTTTTGAGTGGGATGGTCACTGAGCAGCAGTGAAGCACACAGCCTGGAGGGAAGCTGTGGGTGGCCATTGTAATGGTTTAGTTGAAAAATGAGACCCTGCCGGGGCAGAAGCAATGAGAACAGGATTAGGGAAGGAGACCCAGAGGAGGTATTGCACAGGGATGGATTTGTAACCAGTCGGCTGAGTGTGCTCACATATATGGTCAAGTACAGGTTAGGACACACACAGTTTCAGAGCAGGGTCTAAGGAGGAGATGACTTCCACAGTCTGAACCCTCTAATGATGAACTTTCAAACTACTCACGGGAGAGTCTATCCTTAGCTACTTGCCTCTAAAACATAAGCCAAAGTATCAGATTTAGCAATACAAAGCTCTCCATATTGTAGAAATCAGGAGTCAGCCAGCAGAATTTCCTGCCCAAAAGTGTCTTTCTCACCTGCCAGTCATCAATACCTTTAATGCCCCATTTATGATTAATTCCTTTGGATCTTAGAGATTGCTTTTGGCTTCAGCTCTTCTCAATTAGAATTGAAATGCCCTTGGAAGGGAAAATTCCTCAAATTCTTATCAGCCCTATTCAATGTATACCTCTCTTACCATCCTTAGTTTCTTCCTTAGTATCCATACATTAGTCTTTTCTCTTCTTTGTTCTCCTTTCCCAGTTTCTAATCTTCCTGGAGGCAGAGACCATGTCTTATTCACGTTTTGGGTCTCAGCAACTAACATCATGCCTTGTCTAGTGCACAGTAAATGTTAAATGCCAGTATACCACTCGAGAGCTGTAAAATCTTAGACAAACTCACTGAGTTCCCCTACATCTAACCACCTATGATATGAGTGCATTATAATCTAGCTTCCAAGTTGTGGAGAGACTTGTTTGGGAACATCCTGGAACATACTGGAACATAATCTATAAATCATGTGCAAATAGGAATCAGTATTGACATGTTTCCAGCAACTAAGTGTGTAGACAGAAGAACAGGAGCACAGCTTTTTCTTGAAGCAGCCGTGAGAGAAGGGCCTGAAGTTCGATAGGGGCCCCAGAGGATGGGAGCCAGGATGAAACACAGGCTGGCATCACAGGGTGGTATATGTAATTCATCTTCCTTGGATGCTGAGCCAAAGAGGAAATGTCACACTGCCCTGCCTCCAGAGCCATCCTCGGGGNCCCCGGGGGGGGGGGGGGGGAGACACTAAGACTTCTGAGCCCTTAGACCCCAGCTTCCCAGACAATCTCTGCATCCCTGGGCCACCTCATCTGCAACTTTTCCTTGTCAGGATTTACTATTCATGTGTCAGCTGCGTGGCCCAATTGCGATGTTATTTTCATTTGCTGGGTTTTAGTTGTTTATCCAGGTTTCTTCATCTGCCTCTCTTTGAATTTGTTATCTAAATATATATCTGCTGAGCTTGAATTATTTTTACTTCTTTTCCTTCTAGCTCCCTGGCCAATTTTGAAAGCTGCCTCTCTAAACAGTCAATTTACAAGTGGGTGATTTGGAACATCTTTAAGCAAAGCTCAGTCTCATTATTTTTATAAACCCCCTCCTTCCTTTCCGTTCTCCTCCTCAAGAAACACCAACTCCATAAAAATCATGCATAGTGTAAGGGCACGGAGACATAATGAAGCAAGCCATGGAAAATGTGGCTGGGAGAACTATTTACAGGAGCAGATGGCAGGTCGGAAGAAAAGAATGCTGGCACTAAGGATGTCTCTTGAGACAGGCAGTGCCCACCTCTGAAAACTATGCTATAGGACAGTGACTTATAAGCAGTGGTCTTTGGAGGAACATTCCAAGTCTGGGGATAGTGAAGCCCCTGGGGGACAAAATGTCAATATAGAGAAGATACTTCAGTCATCACACTGTCTACACTGCATGCCCCCTGAGAGGAGACAGTGCTGTTCCTCAGTGCCAGCACCTTTCTTTAGGAGAATCTGTAAGCTCAGCTGAGGCTGTAAGGATGGCCACACTGAAGCTTAAGTTAGCTCTCAGGCCATCTGTTAGCATTTATCTGGGTCAGTGATACTTAAGAATTTAACAAGTTAGACGAAAAATTGTCTAGCTTAATTTGGGATGTTTCCCACTTTTTCCTGTTAGAGAATCATCTCTAACCCACTTTTGGTATATGTGCCTGAATCCCTGGATTAAGGGTCTCTCGCAATCTATTCAAGTTTAAGAAGGAGCTTCCTTAGGGACATAAAATTGTTTTGATTTTTTTTGTTTTGTTTTAAATCTAATTGTCTGGAAATCCACAAAAACTCCATTTGCTATTGCACTGGGGAAACTAGACCACAATGAAATATAATATTTCCAGAAGAAAACATTTGGATCTAAAATAAGGGATCAGGAAGAACAAACCAGCGAAGTGAAGAGAAAAATCTTTCTCTGAAAGAGCCACCCACATGGTGAGTACTGAATAGGCACAGGCCCTGGATGTCGATGTAGGGCTGGGAACTAGCAAGTTATGCAGATACGCATGATGGCACAGGTTTGTCTCCACAACAGCGAGGTTCACCCAGCCTTTCAACTTGAGTTTGACTCGGAAGGAGGCTTGTCTCAGTGGATGAAAAACTGCCCAAATCATGCATAGCTATTAACCAACCAAAGGAATTCACTTTCAGAAACAAAAGAGCAGATTTAAAAATCCTAGCTTTGTTCTTTTATAATAATCAGGTTGGGAGGAGGAAGAGGAAGAGGAGGAGGGAGAGGGAGAGAAGGAGGGAGGGAGAATCCTAGCATTAAATCCCAGCTCTGTGACACTCTGCAAGTTCCTAAGCCTCCCTGAACCCCAGTTTCTGTATCTTTAAGAAGGAAAATGAGACCTTCACTGCAAAACACTGGCAGGATCAAGTGTGAGCTAGTGTTTGTAAAGTACCTGGCATACAGAATAAGGGGCAATGGGGGATGACGATGGTAATGATGACTGGTGACAGCAACAACACTGATGGAGGGGAGCAGGGAAAGAGAAGGTGGAGGAGGAAGGGGAAGGAAAACAGATCTAACTCTTTAGAAAGAGGGGGAGTAGCAATCTCTATAAAAGTAAGTCAAAGTTATCTAAAGAGAAAAAGCAAGATAGAAAGACAGAATTCAGTGTAAACAGAAGCTTCTTTTTAATTCAATTTCCTTCTAGCTCTCCGAAAAAGATTTTTAAATGCCCAAATGAGATAGATGAATACGTTACACGTTTAAAGATATGTTTCAAACTCTTGAGAATGCCCCCAAACACAGAGTTCTTTATTTTTTTAATGGCATGTTGCTCTATTTTATGAATCCTCAAAAGCCTTGTGTTAAATTCAGTTCCAAAACCGGTTAACAAAGTCACACTATGTATCAGGCATCGTACTAAGCTCTAGGCATCCGGAAAGTCAATAGAAAACAAAAAACAGCAGTCTAACTTGGATGGGGAAAAACAGATTGAGAGTCCACTGAAAAGGATGCCATATGGTGAGGCCACAAAATTACTACAAGAAAAATGCAATTGGAGCACAGATAAAATAGCATTTAACTGTCTGGTGGATATGAGACTCTTCACTGAGAAAGTAACATTTGCACTGGGCCTGGAGTGTGGACTGAAGAGAGTGGGCAAAGCAGAGAGGGAGAAACCCACTAAGGAGAGGGAACTGAAAGACCAAGATAGCAAAGCGGATGTTGATCAGGTCTGTATTTTATTTTATTTTTTAAAAAGATTTTATTTATTTGTCAGAGAGAGAGAGAGACTGAGCAAGCAGAGGGAGAAGCAGGGTCACCAGTGAGCAAGGAGCCTGATGTGGGACTCAATCTCAGGACCCTGGGATCAAGACCTGGGCAGAAGACAGATGCTTAACCAACTGAGCCACCCAAGGCATCGTGATCAGGTCTATATTTTAGAATGATAACCCTGGAGGTAGTATTGAGAGGAACCATGCTGGGGTACCAGGAGACAGCAAACCAACCAATAACACTTGCAATATTTCAGGTGAGAAACAAAAAAGCCAAACTGTCAGTGGCAGAAGATTCTGCATAAATCCAAACAGAAATCGTAAAAACGTATATCACCCAAAGAATGGCATGACTCCCCAAATTACTAGCCATTTAGTCATCAAATCCATGAGATTCAAATCCAAATTTGAGATCAAGCTTTTTTTTTTTTAAGTTTTATTTATTTATTTATTTATTTATTTGAGAGAGAGAGAGAGCATGAGCAGGAGAGGCAGAGGGAGAGGGAGAGAGAATCTCAAGCAGACTCCACAGTGAGCCCAACACAGGGCTCAGTCTCAAAATCCTGAGATCATGACCTGAGCCAAAACCAAGAGTCAGATGCTTAACCGACTGCACCACCAGGTGCCCTGAGACCAAGCTTTTTTCTATGATTTTCTCCATATCTGCATCTGTGTTGGGGTCCCCCATCCACCACCCTATTAT
Organism: Ailuropoda melanoleuca; assembly: GCF_002007445.2. Classification (NCBI taxonomy): domain Eukaryota; kingdom Metazoa; phylum Chordata; class Mammalia; order Carnivora; family Ursidae; genus Ailuropoda; species Ailuropoda melanoleuca. The sequence continues at coordinate 6,330,184 of NC_048225.1, read as the reverse complement.
TATAGGTACCCACTGCCCATGTGGTGTTTCATGGGGGCCTGGGAAGTCCATACACAGGGAACCCCCAAGCTTTAGACTTCCCTGCTCTCAAATTCTTGAATAATTTTTGAAAAACTTAAACAGCTTGTCTACCTAGGGACCCATACTCTTATCCTTCTAAGGAGAATTGGCTGGTTCAAATATCTCCATACTGAAATGTTCATGGGCATTTGTGGTATTTTAGCAACTGCCCTCTGGAAACATGCGCTGGCCTGAAAAATGATGCCAGGGCTGGAATTTTCAGCATGTTGATATGTCACAGTCAGGGCAAGAGAAGGGAAAATGAATAATTTGAAGCAGAGAGCCACATTAGCACCCCTCAGATAATCACACTTCCCAGCGCTTTCCTGATTCACAGCTATGTGTAAGCAGCTGCTGTAGGAAAAAGAAAATCTATCATTGATTCTAAACACACACAAAAATGAATATAAAGGGTAAAGATTATTTTTTTGTCTATTTAAATGTATGTTCACAAGTCCCATATGGGGAAGGGAAGACTGAGTGTGCTTGATGTGTTGCATGATTTACAAATGTGTTTTATTTTTTCCCCTGCTGTGACGACTAAGGTGTTACTACAGCCTCCTGAGTTTGGGGTGGGGGGACTGGGTGAAACCATGATTGCAAACGTAGTGTTCACAAAAAGTCTGGCAATTTCATAAGTACAGAGTCATTGTGATGCCAAAGCCAATGCTGCAATGTGGTGTGGCAGATCCAAGAAGCACAGTAAAGGCTCATCTCTCCACTCAGCACTCCTGCAAACACACACGGAGCTCCCACAATGTGCAAGACAACAAGAGGCACCAAAATGCATAGCCCTTCATTCTTCCCCCTCAGTGGATTTCAAACCTATTAAAGAGGCCAGGAAATACAGGGATAAAATAAAAATTCACAAAGTGGCCATCTCAAAATAGTGGGAAGAGTGCTAAGGCAATAATAAAGAAACCTGGATTCAAGTTTGATATTTATGTGCTATGTGTGAACTCTTGGACAACCCATTAAGTCTCTTTTCTCATCTATAAGAGAGTCCAAATATGTCAAGGATGGAAAATAGATTTCAAGTTAAGTGCAGATTCTAACCAATCAATGGTGACTTCCTAGAGCAATGTGATGATATGGATTCTGAAATACACCTGGGTTCAGTGGGAAAAGTGCCATTTTTGATTAGCAATGACTACCATGAGTTAAAGGGGAGACTGTTAGAGAGGGAGAGCCATATATATGCCATCCCTTTGACTAGATCACCATAAGTTGGAAGGCCCTGGTTCACTTTCAATCTGCTCACACAAACTTACTGAATACTTTAATATGGTTGATGCTGTGCTATGGACTGAGACACCATTAAGCCTATGATACAGACTTTGTGATCAAAGAGCTCACAATACATTATAAATACAGACCCATGTCCATCTATAATGCAATGTGATTAAGTGCTGTATTATATGGGTAAATACAAAGGATTATATGAACATAAAAGAGAGAACATGCTGTTCTGTGGAGTGATATTCAGGACTGACCTTGAAGGATGATAAGGAGATTCTAAGCAGAAAGGCCCATGTTTGAACGCTTATCATATTCAGGAAACAACAAAGAGTCCAGGGTAGGTAGACTATCAGGTGTTTGGTCAAGACTAGTAAGAAATCAAGCAGGAAAGTTAAATTGGGCCGGTCTGGCGTAAGCTTTGTAGGACAGAATAACAAGTTTGAACTTATTTCACAGGCAACAAGGATTTACAAAAGATTGTTAGAGAGTTACATATGTGAGTTTGTGTTTTAGAATCATCCTTCCACGGACGGCTGGGTGGCTCAGTTGGTTAAGCATCTGCCTTTGGCTCAGATCATGATCCCAGGGGCCTGGGACCAAGTCCGGCACTGGGCTTCCTGCTCAGCAGGGAATCCGCTTCTCCCTCTCCATCTGCCTCCTCCCACCCCCCCCATGCTCTCTCTGTCTCTGTCTCCCTCTCTCTCTCTCAAATAAATAAAATCTTTTAAAAAATTAAATTAAATCGGAATCATCCTTCCAGTGCCAGAGTGAAGGTCACCTACAAGTGGTGTAGGGGTCAAATTTCCACAACGTTCCAACAAGTTCCATTCTTCTTTGCAAGAAGAATTCTGCAAAAGCCTACATGAGAGAGGGGTCAGATTAAAGCCAGGAGTTGCAATAAGTCTCTGTGGGAAAGACAAAGGTAAAATCAGCACAGTGAATGCAAGAAAATTTCAGAAATATGAGAGGCCACAGAAGCCAAGGGTGATCAGGGAAGGCTTTCTGAAGAAGGTAATACTGAAGTTAGGAGGGGCTGAGTCATTCCCCCTTAGTCGTAAAGATGCTAGCAGTGAGATGTGGTCGGAATTCAAGCCATGTGGTCCTTAATCCTACCTTATTTCTGCTAAGCCCATGTTTCTGTGTGCTGCAGTATCAGCTAGAGCAGCATTTCCTGGTGTCCCCCACACAATACCAGATCTACCAGAGGTACTACGTTGAAGAGAATAAAGGTCTCCATAAGCAAAGACATTTCAGGATATTTTAAAAAAATGTTAAATAGAGTTTGTTCCTGGAGGACCTTTCTCTAACATGCCAATGTACATATGACCCTCTAAGAGAGGATAACAGAAATGGAATGTCTCCCAAACTCAATTAACTGCAAGACGCAGTTGTCAGGAGCCACCTCATGGGGTGAGTGTCACACAGAGCACATTTTGGTAGCCCAGAACCAATTGCCTGAAAACACCTATGGATTTTTTTTTTTTTTTTAAAGAAGATCTTCCAATTTGAGAGGACATCTTCACTTTATTCTTATCATCAATCTCCTGCAAAGAAATCATTTTTCTTTGGAGTCTCAGAAGAGATCATATTTCGTAGGGTAACAAACCACGTGCGGCAAGGAAATTCAACAGCCCACAGAAATCAGTGAACATAAGGAATGAGTTGCTAGGGAGGTGACTGAGACAAAGCACACAACCAATGTGGTCGACAACACCTACAGAATTGCTATTTCTAGAGAGGTTTGGGGCTGAAGGAAAGTGGTAAGAGGAACAGGAAGCCAAGTGTAGGATGAACCAAAAACACTAAGGAGGACCTTTCCTGTTCCCGAAATTCCTTTATAGGCTTTCAAAATTGGATTTGCCTCTTATCATCAGTTATTTCTCTGTACCTATGCTAGTTTTCCAAATGCTAACATCTCTGGTCTGTCCATCAAAATGGTCAATTTGGGAGAAGACTTTGGGACAGTTACCTTCATATCCAACTTCTTAGCAGTATTGAGAGCTGTCTGTCCAAAGCCAAAGCCAGGTCACAAGGAGCTTTGAGAGGATTAGAGATAGGCATGCCCTTGGGCTTACTGAGTCACAGTGCCTTTGTAGAAATTAGTAAAAGGAAATTCTTTCTTCAAGCAAAAAATCCCTGTGCAAGAGCATGTGGCTTTTGGGCAGAGCACCAACTGAGTGAGAGCTCCCACTCCTCTTCACAGCCGGTCACCCCTATGCAGGCACAACCTGAATAATGATGCTCTGTCTCCGTCTTCCCATGTGCTTTCCGTGGTAAATCCTTTGAAACAAGATGGTTTTCCTCTTTCTTCTAGTTCAACAGACCCTAATCAGAACAATGTCCTCTGGAAATTGCAAAGCTGAGACCAGCATGATGAACTGAACTAAGACACACACCAGTCCTTTCAGCGCTGGCTTGGCCACTGACTGGATAAACTGACTCTGAGCGAACTATTTTACCTCATGGGATTTTACAGATTGTGAAAATGGCCATAATTCCCTCCGGTGCCTCCCATCAAGCCATGAAATATGTTTCTCCACCTCCTGAGCATGGGCCAGCCTTGTGACTTGCTTTGATCGATAAAAGGCATTGGAAGCAATGTCAAGTCAGTTCTGAATCTAGGGTTCAAGAGGTCTTGCACACTTTCAAACACTTCCACTCAGTCTCTTAGAACCCTTCCCAGCCACCCTATGAACAAGCCCAGGTTAGCCTGCTGGGATAGGAGATGCCATGTGGAACAGAGGTGAGCTGTCTCAGCTGAGGCTCTTCCAAACCAGCCAGGCCCCAGCTGACCTGGTAGCTAACCACAGACCCACAAGTGAACCCAGCCCAGAAAAGCTGGATCCAGCCTAGGTAACCAACCAGTAGAATCCTGAGCTAAATAAATGATCACTATTTTATGCTACTAAGTTTCAAGTGGCTTGTTAGATGACTACAGAAAATTGATACATGGGTTCATGGCTTCTTTATTTGCAAACTGAGGTTAATCCCTAAAATTCATTCTAGTTAGAAGATTCTATGAAAACAATAGGTCGTTCAATCTAGTTATCACTGCGGATCTCCTTTTTGTTGTTGGAATTTCCAGGAAGGAAGGGAACAAGGTTGTCAGCAGAAGCCCCTTTCCAGGCCCCTCTCGAGTTTCTTTCTCCATATCCCACTTGCCAAAAAAAAAAAAGTCTGGACTTAGGTAAAGACAGACTTTATTTGGATGGATGATTGCAAGAGGGAGGGAAAGGACTGTTACAACAGGGAGACTGTAGCAACAGAGAAAGTTCTGACCATGAGATTCTACAAATGTCTCAAAAGCCAGGCAAAAAAAGTTTATATTATCTTATAAAGAGGAGTGCACAAGGCTGGAGAGAACTGGATGTGAGTAACTGGGATGAAGGGCTGTATTACTGGGACTGCTGATCAGGGAATATTTTCCCTGCAGGCAGTCTATGCACAGGGCAATAAGGAGGAGCCTTTATGCTGGCTCAGGCTGATGGTGGGTCAGAGCTCAAGGGCCTGGGGAAGGAGAAAAGCTTAACTAAGTTCAGTGAAGGCAAGGTGGCAAGTTTTCTTTTCTTTTTTGAAGTAAATCATGGCAAGATGGAGATTTCCTCTATGTATCTCTCAGAGCATATTAATACTGATGCCTCAGTATTACTAATAGCTACTACCATTTACTGAGCACCTCCCATGTTGCAGGCACTGTGATGCATACATTCTGTTTTCTCTACTCCTCATAAAAGCACAGTGAGGTAGCTACCACTATGCCCATTTTATAGCTGTGTCAGCTTGACGAGTATGGAGTTAAGTTATTTGCCCAAGATGAATAGTTATTAACACTCAAATCCAGATGTATTTAGGCCAAAAGATGCTCTTTCCACTACACAGTCTGGCAGTGGGTACAAACAAGTCCACTAATCATTTATGAAGCAAAGAATGGTAATTTGGAGGGTCTTGTCATAGGTAACCAAGAGAAGCTAAGTTATATATAGTTATATAAGGAAGAGAAGCTCTCTGCAAAAACTATTTCCCTAGTCACAGGTGAATGGGGAAGATCTCTTACCCAACACCATTTTCTAAGAGCACAAGGCTCCAGTAAAGGTCAATGCTCTCATGTCCAACTCGCCCAGGCCTATTTATTCAGTCTACTCCTGCATCTGTAGATAATCTCACAAACTTGAGACAACCAGGACCTCCCCTTTTCTTCCCTTACCCATGTGTCATTAAATGCCCATTCTCTGGTGCATCCTCCCTTTGGAAGTCTCCCTTCTGTGACACTTCAGTTATGTGAAGCCCTAGTTATTAAGTGTATATTTAAGACCTGTGGAGGTGTAGGTAGAGACAGAAATAGGAATGCAAGATGTATACCACAGAAGCCTAATCACTGCTCACTAGAATCCCCAGTAATGTTCTCTGGCTCACCAGCAGCTTATTCTCAATTCATCACCTTTAGCTTCCTGATTTTCCATGGGTAAATGGAAACCCAACACAGTTTTAGGTTTCAATTTGTAGGCAACTAGATAATATTTCTCAGTCCTGGAATAATAACAAGAACCCTTAGGTGGAAAGGTCTGCAATAATACAACTGTTGGTCACGTTTGCTCAGCTCAGCAAGTCAGAGAAGTGTCTAGAGCAGTAGGACCTCATTGCCCTTCTCCGGTCCAGCCTGAACTTGGATGCATGACTGACGTACACAAAGATAATCACTCCAGTTATGTCACTTCTTTCTTCAAAAACCTTGAACACATTCCCTATACCTATGCCATGATGTCTATAAACTGGTGTATGCAAGACTCAAGGCCTCTTTCTAAACTGCCCAGTCCAATATTTCAGCTCTATCTCTCGTTAACCTCCTATACCTATACCTCAGACTCTCAAATCATCCTTTAGAACTGCCATCCATTTTTATACAATTTTGAGAAAATGAAACAGACCCATGTCCATATGTATATATATGGTGTGATGCTGTCATTTTAAAAATCAATTACCAGGGGCGCCTGGGTAGCACAGCGGTTAAGCGTCTGCCTTTGGCTCAGGGCGTGATCCCGGCGTTATGGGATCGAGCCCCACATCAGGCTCCTCTGCTATGAGCCTGCTTCTTCCTCTCCCACTCCCCCTGCTTGTGTTCCCTCTCTCGCTGGCTGTCTCTATCTCTGTTGAATAAATAAATAAAATCTTTAAAAAAAAAATCAATTACCAAAATCTTGTGGACCCATGTCAAGAGTGTATTTGGAATAGATAGATCACCCTCAATTAAAATTGTCCAGGGGAGAGACATAGTCCAAGCCAGATAAAACAAATACAGTGCCTATCCCCAAAGACCCTTTAATCTACAAAATAAACTATTAAACCAAATGAACACATTACAAATATTGTGCTAGATCAACACTTGACTAAACAGATGATGAGTTTTTAGCATTGTATGGTGTACTAGTGCAGTTTAAGGGCATTTTAGAGGAGAGTAGGAGGGAAGTGACAGAGTTTTATGATCATTGGTCAACAAATGCACTAGGGAGTCATCGACTGTAAGTAGAGCCAGCAGCCTTCCAAAGGAGGTAAACACAATTCGTTGTAATGACTGCTCTTTGTTCAGATTGATACATAAAAGAAGAGTCTCTGGGTACTTACGCTTCAGCCTGGACACAGTAAAGGCTCTGACATAACTGCGGAATCGAAATCCATTGATCAGTGTGTATAAGACAGATGGGAAAATCTCCAACCTGAATACATGGTTTGGATTAATGCCATGGCTTAAAAAGTCTGACGGAGGTGGAGAATGTGAGAGTGGACAAGAGTATGTGTTCATGTGATTACTTTCTGTAAGACTTCCTCCAAGCTGCTAAGAAGACCATACTCCAGAATGAATGTTTACAATGGTAGAAGGAGTATTGTAAAATGGCAGCATTACCGAACCTCAAAGATGTATGGATGACGGCAGTAAAGGCATGTCTGGAAGCTGGCCCCACCTTTCTAGTGCAAATGGCAGAGCACTTGAGAGAAATTTGTATTTTGGCATTTTTTACTAACAGTAAAGCTTGGTACACTGACCCTAGCAGCTTCAGAATATCTATCCTTAGCCCAAAACTTCCCTGGGAAAACGTGTAAGAGTCCAAGCAAATCAGTCACCCAAGTATTAAATGCTGGGTTTGTGCTCATCTCAGTGCTCAAAATTCTGAAAGGGGGAAAAGGAAAAAGAAAATGAGAAAACAGTATTGACCACCCTCAGTGCACATACATATTCTCCAGAAGGACAAAAGTAACACAGAGGGTACAAGTCAAACTGAAGTAAATACTAAATGGGATGACATTTGTCAAGGGAACACATGCAATGAGTACATCACTGAATGACAGAAAGGATAAGGTACATTTTTTCTTCCTGTTGAAGGTCATACTTTAAGTTGGGAATGCAAGATATGGAAATGGTTGTTGTTGATTAAATAGATGACATCAAAAAACAAGTTTCCAGACTGTGATTTATGATGCCAAAATCAAAATCTACTGGCAGGCAAAGGACACGTCCCATGAAAAACAAGAAAAAATGATTACAATCCTAATCCTAAAGATTTAAAACAAATGGCCAAGAGAGATGAAGATAAATGCTGAGGTAATACTATAGAGGGGATGCAGCGGAGAAAAGACCTCCTCCCATAAAAAACAAAAAGAAAAATTAGAAAGAAAAAAAAAAAAAGCTTAGGAAGGATTCTATATCTAATTAGTTTCCTAGGGGCTGCTGTAACAAATAACCATAAACTGGGTAGATTTAAAACAAAAGGAATATACAGTTTTAGAGGCTAGAAGTCTGAATTCAAGGTGTCATTGTGGTTGGTTTCTACCAGAGGCAGAATCTGTTCCCTGCTGTCCGCCTAGCTTCTGCTGTTGCTGACAATCTTTGGCAGCCCTTGACCCGTGGACATATAACTCCAGTTTCTGCCTCTGACTTCACATGGCCGCCTTCTCTCTACATTTTCACTTGGCATCCCCCCTTTTGTGGTTATGTGTGTCTAAATTTCCCTCTTCTTGTACAGACACCTGTAATACTCGATTTAGAGCCCACCCCAATCTAGTATGACCTCATCTTAACTTGATTATATCTGTAATGACCCTACATCCAAATAAGGCCACACTTACAGGTTCCAGATTCCAGATTTTGAGGAGGTGGAGGGACCCTATTCAACCCAGTATAGGAAGAGGTAACATAAGGATGAAAAGACTAGGTTAATCTTATTCACCATTGTGCCCCAGCACCTAGTGCTAGCATATGGTAGGAGATATACATTATATTGTACAAATATATATACATATATGTATTTATATAATCACACACATGCATACATATTTAGTAAATGAATTGTCCTAATTACCACTGCATAGACTAAGAGACTACATCTATCAAATATATTTGATACTTTACATAAGACTAAAAATATTTTAACTGTTCCCAAAATTTGACTGGATAGAAATCATGACTAGCATTCAGATTCTGACTAGAAATCATAAGTAGGGGATATACAGTACCTAAAAGAAACAGATTTTAAAGACGGGTTAAAAAAGAGGTTTCTAAGTCAAGATGACAAATTCTTTTAGTAAAATCCAGGACCTGGGTATAGAAGCACATGGTGGAGAGGGAACTTTGAGGACAAGATAAATAGCAGAAAAACTGAATATTTTTGTGGCAATATTCCACAAACCACTTGGACGGAGGAAACACATGAGTATTTTGCTCCAAGGACCATGTTCTGCCTACTCCACTGTTCTCCTGTAAACTTCCCATCACAAGAAAAAGAAAAATATGTTAATCAGTGGAAATGAGAAGTACTTTTAGAAGGGGGGGGCAGCCAAGCCCTCTGAAGACTTCACAATAACAAAGAAATGAAATACCAGATCTACTCAGTCACGGATCCCCCACACTTTAGAAGGACAAGTTATTCAAAGTGGAGAGAAAACACGGCACATTCTTTTGGCTATTCAGAAGAAAAGGATTCAAGAGAAAAGAGCAATGGTAACTGCCTTTAACTTAGTGTTTCTGGCACTTTATATATTATTCCATATAATCCCTACTACAACCTTTTAGGTTAGAAAAGAGAATAGTCAGAAACACACATCAGTCACTTACTATTCCAGCAATTATCAATCCTTCTGGGCAAGAAAAGCAGTGTCCCTGTGCTGGCAACAAGAGAAAAAGAGACCAGGAAAGACAACAGAAACAGACAGAGTTGCAAAAACAGAGGGAGACTCTCAACCAGACAAGAGAGAAAGGACTGATAGAGAGAGAGAAAGAGACACTGAGGGAGAAGTTATTACATAGGGAGAAGGGAGCAGGACCCTACTTATTTTGTGTTGGGAAGGCCAAAGCCACATCCAGGGAATTTTTTTTTTAATCAAACTTGGGATTTTGTGAAGAGGTATTGCTAATATGAGTTCTAGAAAAGAAATGTCAAACAGATCAGAACAGCCTGACTTCAATTAAGTGGTATTTAATAGGCATATAACTCCCAGGATAATTACACTATATGCCACTTAAATTCCCAAATCAACTATAAACATACAGGATGCAAAAAACATTCATATAAAGAACAATCTAACAATTTTGATCATAAATCAGTATGAGCATGTTAGTTAGAATGGTTTGACTGTAATAAAAACCCAATCCACATAGGCTTTAAGAAAAATAAAATTTTATTTGATAATATAACCAGAAGTTGAGTAGTAGAGGAGGTTACTTCAGGTGTGTCATGAGTAGGACTTAACCTTTGTTTCCCTACAATTCTCTCAGGAATGCTCTCTTTGGTGGGTCATCTTCATTCTCATACTGAACTTTTCAGTCTTAAGAAGGAGGTTCCCCAGGAAACTTTAGCCTTGGTTCTTGAACCAATCACTGGCAAGGAATTTCTTAGCCTAATTAGAATCCAACTGTGGTATCAGAACATATTTCTAAAGCCACATCATTACTACATGGTAGGAAGGGAGTAGACTGAACATTGGACCGTCAATCTCAAATGCCCACTACAGTAAGCTTACAATGCAACAAGACCGTGAAAGGGGTGCTGTGACACATTATTATTGAGTATCTATGGTGTACAGACACTTTTTGTATCTTATTTTCTTTATTCCTTACAATAATACCATGAGATGGGTCTTATCAACATTTTAGCAACAAGGATACAAAGATTCAGAGGTTAAATGACTTATCCATGGAAACGGTGTGATAGAACTACTCCTCTTTCCACTACCATATAATCTGAGATGCTGACACCTGTTATAATTTAATGGTGTGGCATGGCCTCGATGTAACTCTAGAAAATAAAGATTTTGCCTTGATATCATCATCACATGTTTTTAGCTGTTCTTCCTCTCCAATACTGACAACATTCTGGACATTCTGCTTATACCCCCATAGTCCTCATTATTTCTTTGATTCATTTTTGCTATGGTGGGGAAGGAAAATTTCTTATAACTCCAGTATTAAAATCTTATTAGAGTTAGTTTTTTAGGTTTCACAGTGAATTCTTTTTACTTTTTTTAATTGTAGAATTTAACACACATACAGCAAAGTACAGGAAACACACACCTCAATGAATTACCACGTACAACATCATTAGCACCCCGATTGTCTGCTTATGCCTCTTTCTTATTACTATGCCCCCAAGATAGCTATTATCTTGACTTCTAAACATATGCAAACATTTCTTCTGGGTGTATATCTAAGAGTGGATTGCTGATCATAGTGTATACATATAAACTTTAGTAGATAATCCCAATCTTTTGTGTCAATTTCCAAAGTGATTATGCTAACTTTAGCAACAGCAGTATATAAGAGTTCCTATTGCTCCTTACAAATACTTCCTACTGACTGTCTTTTCTAATGTTACTCATTCTGGTGAATATGTAGTAGTATCTCACTGTTGTTGTTTTTTGTTTTTTTTAACTTGTATTTCTCTGATTGCTAATGAGGTTGAATGCCTTTTCTCAGATTTATTGGTCATTTTGGATATCCTATTTTGTGAACAGACTGTTTAAATCTATTGCCGATTTTTATATTGGGTTCCTTATCTTTCTTAATGACTTTTAGAATTTCTTTATAAATTTTGCTTATGATCTCTTTTAAGTTATATGAATTACAAATATATTCTCTGACTCTGTGCTTTTTCTTTCTATTTTCCGAAACAGGTTGGGTTACCCAGACAGACTCAGACTGCAGAATATTTATTAAGAAGGGAAAAGCCAGAATCAGCTGTGGGCAGAGAAGTCACTCTGTGATAAAGGACCAATGACAGCCTAGGTTGACTCTAAGAAAGTTTTAGAATAAAAATGTGTTTTAGAGTTGTCACAAGTTTGGTGAAGATAGCTAGACCTCTATATTCATACATCCATCACTCACTGGGTATGTGCCTTCCCAGAAAGAGGTGTGGTCTTGGGCAAGGCAGATCTCCATGGCTGAGACAATTCCTGAATGAGCTGTAAGCAGCCGTCTGGCTGCCCACACTCCCAGCAGGTGAGGCAACAAGTTCTTCATTGAGAAGGAATCTAAATGACATATTAGAATGTCCACTGTACTCTCTTAATGGTGTTTTTGAGAAATGTAAGTTCTTAATATTAGTATAGTCCAATTTAATAATCATTTCCTTTATATTTAGGGCATTTCATTTCCTCTTCAAAAATCTTTCCATACCCAAAACCATGAAGATGTTCTCCCATATGTTTCTTTTGTGTATTGAGGCATATAATCTACTTGGAAATGGGCTTTTTGTGTATAGTATGAATCAGATTTCATTTTTCCACATTGATTTCTAACTCTTTTCAGAATCAACATATCAGATAAATAGAAATGAATTGGTCACATAGTCAACCAGGAGAAATCCAGGGGACCTACAAATACTTAAGGAAGTACAGGAGAGAATGATGGGGAAGAAATATTAAGTAGACCAGATTCTACTTGAGGCCCCTTCTCATGTTTAAATTGCGAAGAACCAATACTCTCCTACAAACCTGTTGGAGACCTTTACCTGTAAGGACTAAATTGAAAGAGATAAATGTAAAATAATAGGAATACTCTAGTAACTGAAATGGTAGCTATCTATTAATATCCTGGAGCTAGGGTCAGCCCCAACACATGGCTGTTCAGAATGTTGTGGGTTATCACATTCTCATCTTAGCAGAACATTTTCCACTCTTATTTTCCTACAGAGAAAAAGGTAATCATTTTCTTCTTCTATTTTACTTCTCCCATGCCCTATAGAATCAGATAAGACTTTACCAGTAGCCAGAGCAACATTCCTAACAGGATGTTACAACACCTGTTCAAAAGCAGATGAATAGTGTGCTACCATTTTCAGGAGCAGACAAATGGCAATTCACCGATTCCAGAATGGAATGTGGCCAGCCTAATTTCTACCATCACATTTGCCAACCTTCAAACACTTAGCAAAATATATTCTAAGCAGGTCAGTAATACAATTTATGAAGAATCTGTGCTCCAAAAACACATAGGTACATGAGGAAAGAGCAGTCTCAGCTCCACTGTGTTTTCCTTCACTAGAGTAACACTTAATCAAGAGGTAATGTCTAAAGCATTGATTAGGACACCTCCCTGAATCCAGAAGATTCCAGCTGTTCCCCTATTTCCAATAACAAGTCTTTTCTTCAGCCTCACAGCTGATGCTTTGTTCAGCATGGTTTTTTAAAAACCATGCATCAGAGGGTATGTATTCAATAGCAAGTAATAACAACAACAAAAACTAACACTGGTTTGCACCATTTTGACATTTATTATTTATTAACATGATGCCAGGTTGGTTAGCCAGGTCTGCAACAGCATCATCAAAGACCCAGTTCTTTTCAGCCTCACACTCCATCATTCTCAGGGTATTGACTTACATCCCAAGGCATGTAAGCTTTATGGACATAAGTGGCTGTTAATCCTCCAGACAGAATGTCTTTAAAAGTCAACATTCAAAACTCTCATTGTTTGATTCTATTTTTAATCAGAGATAAACATCTTTCCCTAACCCTGTGCCTAGGAGACAACCTTGTACATTTCACTGTCCCAGGACACATGCTCGCCCTAAATTCAATCATTGGCAAAGTGGATAAGAATTGTCAGAAGTGGCCTAAATCTATCACAATTATGACTCACCACTTAAGACCAAGCGCAGTGCTCTTCAATTTGGGGGTTCTAGTTGCAAGAATGGAAGGCTAATATCTGTTGAGTGGGCAACCAAATATGCCTAATACAAACATCTGGTTAGAGAAAAAAAATGTAAAAGTCTAGAAAGAAAAAAATCCAAAGTCAAAGTGTGCTTGTCTTTGGATGACAGGTGTGTGTGTATGTGTGTGTAGGGAGAGGGGAGGGGGACTTATCTTCTTCTTTCAAGTGCTATATTTGTAAATTTTTTTACAATAATAATGTGTTGTTTTTATAATTAAAGAAAACACTTCCTTGGGATGGAAAGCCGTAATTTCCACACCCTACCACAGAAGCTGAGGGGCAAACATCTTAATCGCCAACCAAGAATTACCTTGAAACCCCTCAGAAGAGCATAGGCATTAATCCAAATGAGAGAGAACTGTCTGTCCTCTGCAAAACTCTTCACTGTCATCAACATACACTTGGGAGATAGAGTCAGGCTGCTTCTAGGAACCTTTCACCAATATCCTTGGGGCCTGTGGATAGCCTATAATCTTAACTGTTTAGGCTGTGGCCATATGCTCAGCAGCAGTATCTTTAGAGAACAATTCTGACTGTAATTTTTAGTAAAAACAATCAATTGCCATCTGCCTGCACAGCGGAGATGCAGATTGGGTTTATTACTGGAATGGCATTCTATGTGGATGGACAGTGACAAACTAGTCAGAACTCTTTTCTGTCAGTTCCGCCCCTGAAATCCTAAACTTAGCCTTAGGATGAGTTTTCATTGTTAGTGTACCTGTGTTATAGGGGAAAATGGTAGAGGAGATAAGAGAGCAGATGGCAAAAGGACAGTGATCTGATTGCAGTTTCAGAGACTCCTGCCGTGGGGTCTTTCCAGTACCAAATGGTATGGGATCCTCTGAACATAGAACAGCTGGATATCTGTTGCCTTGAAAAAAAGTGACTCTAAAACTAAAAAATATCTTCATAGGCTGTTACGTGAAGGACAGAACAAAAGCAAAGCAGCAATTATGACTAAAATATTTGTTGTACTGTTATTTGGAATTTAGCAATACGATTTCACTGCCACTAATAATAATAATTTCAACTTATTTGGTTTCTAATAACATTCCAAACTTTGTGCTAAGAGCTTTACATAAATTATTCCATTTAATCCTCACAGAAGCTCTATACAGAAGGAATTATTACCCTCATTTTACCAATGAAGAAACAGTCCCAGAAAGAACTGATAATTTTCCCAAGGTGACAGAATTAAAATGTGATTAAACTAAGTTTTGAAATCTTCCCCAACTCTAAATTCCAGGCAACAATTCCAATTACTTCCTGTACCCACCATCTCCAAAAAGTGAGCAACCAATCAAAGAGACAGAGTAATCTTTAGGTGCTGAGGTCAGAGCTAATATTAGAAATGTGATAAGATCTTTCTACGCACATTAGTGGCAGAAAAGGGAAGACCTATGGGAATCCAATGCCAGGACTACTCTATATAAACATCCTTTAAATGATTTTAAAATACAACAACCATATTTCTCACAAGACCAACTCCTGCATCATCTCAGGGCATTCTGACATCACCAGTAGTGATGAAAATGATTAAACACACACACACACACACACACACACACACACACACACACAGAGCCTGGGAATTTAATAAACATTATGTTACCCAAAGATAATGGTGATGGCAAACCCCAGATGCACTCCAGCCTTTCGTATATTTTATACTTATAGTCCAGTTTCTGCAGGAAATAATTATGTCTCCTTCTCTGACATATTAGCTACAGCAGTGAAGCTGTAATTTTTCTAGAGTGCCCTCAGGCAATTCAAGAGTGAAGACCTTAAAGGATGAACAAGTAGAGAACAAATCACAATTCAGCAGCTCCTGCTGCAACAGAGTTAGAAATAGAAGCAAACTGACTACAGAGCTCAGGGGTTCAACATATCTGGGCTTAAAATCTACTTCCCCTGCAACTATGTTCTGCATAGACCTGTCCCCTGACTGCTTAGAGGATTTCTTGACAAACACATATTGACTGCGAACTATATGCGAGCCTCTGTAATGGGCCCTGTGGACAGGGAGGATTGTCAGACTGTACTCCACTACGACCTCATACATAAAGGTCTCCATTTCAGAACCATAAATGTAATAAACGGACATTTTAACTTACATTTTTTTTAACTATGAAGAAGTCAAATATGTGTTCACAACAGTAAAAGTCATTTATAGATCTTTTCCCCCTCCAACTATAACCAAGTAAGTGGTGCTTAATTTGCCTCCCTATTTTATGTAACTAAAAAACGAGAATACATGTGAAGCAGCTGTTTTCTGAGAGTGGGCAACAGGCAATCAGTTATGGAATATAAACGGTGAAAGGAAAAAAAAAACAGGTGAGCTCTGTATTTCTACTTGGAGCTATTCTCTGAACAATGGTTCAGCGATGGGGAACAAATGGTGAACTCAGTGAGTTGAGGAGACAAAGATTAGAGTCCAGAGAGGCTGACAGGGCTAAAATTTGAAAGATATATTATTGGAAAAGATCGATTTATATAAGGAAATATCTCTAGAAATATGCACAAGATTTCTCTTGAATCTGCTGCTGAACATTAAGATGAGGATGTGTGTAGAAAAACTCAAACTATTGGGTAAAAATCCACCAGAAATCCTAAACTGAACAATTTCCACAAATCACAGAGATTACAGACATCCTAGTTTCATCCAGTCAGAGGAGAGAGACTTTTTTTTTAAACAAATAGGGACACAGTAAATATCCCCAAAATGATAACACCTTGGAACTAACATCAAACAACTTGCCAAAACAAAACTAAAACAGTCCTCAAGAAAAAATGGTACAAATAAAATGGTGGACTAGGAAAACTTAAGCCCTCATTTTCCCACGGTAACATTTAAAAACAACTAGGGAGGGAGCGCCTGGGTGGCTCAGTCAGTTAAGCATCTACCTTTGGCTCAAGTCATGATCCCAGGGTCCTGGGATAGAGCCTTGCATTGGACTCCTGCTCAACGGGGTGTCTGCTTCTCCATCTGCCCCTCCCACCCCCACTCGTGCTCTTGTTCTCTGTCTCTCTAAAAACGAACAACAAAAACAGCTAGAAACTGGCTAAATTAACCTTACGTGGAGCTCTGGGAAACCATCAAGTTCTGCAGGAACTAACAAACACACAATCCAGAAAAAGCTACTTTAGAATCAGGAGGAAGTTTTGTGGCATTTTTACTCATCCTTGTCCCACCTACATTCTGGCACAGTGTGGTCTTGGTCTGGAGGAGGTGGCATCCCAGTTCCTAATTCTCCCTCTCAAACCAGAAGGAGGACAGTAGACTTTATCCACAACAGTCTAACCCATCTAACAGCTGCCTGAGACCATGTCTCTAACTCACCTAATTTGGGAGAAGTGGCAGTCTTGCTCATGAAAACTTCAGAGGGACCACAGGCCTACAGATGACTATTCTTGGTGGAGACATACAATAGACCATCTAAAGACCCAAGGAGGGTTGGGGTGAGGGTCTCTGGGAAATTAAGAATTCAAGAGTAGCACCATATATTAAGCAACTGAAAAAGACACTCATATGCTAAGGCAAAACACATGCTCAGAAAAGACCTAAAAAGACCTTAAGCTTTTACCTTGAGCTGATCTCTAGGCTCAGAGCATATCTAACTATTTAGTAAATGACTACCCAGTACAGATCCAGTATGGAAAGACTGAGAGAGGTAGCTGTTTTTTGCATATTAAAGAAAAATCACAAGACATACAAAGATACAGAAAATTGAGACTTAAATGAAGAAAATAAGTGGGCAGAAACTGTCACTGAAGAAGCACAAGCACAGGACTTATAAGAAAGAACTTCATAAAACTATTTTCACTATATTCACAAAGCTAAAAGGAAAAAAATGGATGAAGAACTAAAGAAAATCAGTAAAAATAACATGAATAAAATGAGGATATCAACAAAGAGAAAGTATAAAAAGGAACCAATAGAAATCTTGGAGCTGAAAAATACAAAAACTGAACTGAAAATCTACTAAAGGGGTTCAACAGCATATTTGAGCAGATAGAGGGGGAAATGAGCAAGCTTGAAGATAGAACACTTAAAATTACTGAGTTTGAGGAATAGAGGGAAAAAAGGATGAAGAAAAGTAAACAGAGCTGAAGGACACCATCAAATAGGCCAACATATATATCATGGGAGTCCCAGAAGTTAGAAGAGAGGGGCAGAGAGATTATTTAAGAAATAATGGCAAAAAAAAATTTTGACCTATTCTTCCAATCTCTGTCTTTCGATTATGGAGTTTAATCTATTTATATTTAGAGTAATTACTGATAGGGAAGAGTTTTCATTTGCCATTTTGTTGTTTTCCACCTGTCTAATTGCTTTTTTTTCCTTTCCATTTCCACCATTACTGCCTTTCTTTATATTAATTAATGAAATAATTTAGTGACATGTTTTGATTCTCTTATCATTTCCTTCTATCTATATTCTATACATATGTTCTTCATGTTATCATGGGGACTACATATAACATCCAAAAGTTATAACAATCTGTCTTGAATTAAAAACAATTTAACTTTCATCATATACAAAAATCTATCTCATCCCCCTTTGTTACTAACTCCACAAACTATATCCTTATACATTTCATACTCAGTAATGTAGTTTTTTTACTTATCCTTTACACATTTCTTTAAAATCTTGCAGAAAATAAAAAGTGGAATTACAAACCAAAATTACAATATTTCCTGTTTTTCCTTTACTAGATATCTTTATATCTTCATATGGCTTCAATTTAACATCTAGGGTCCTTTAATTTTAACTTGAAGGACTTCCTTTAGCATTTCTTGCATGACAAGACTAGTACTAATGAATTCCTTTATACGTTGTCTACAAAAGACTCGCTTTAGATCTAAGAACAGTAGTAGATGAAAAGTTAAAGGATCCATGCAAATAGTAACCAAAAGAAATTTGGCATGGCTATACTAATATAAAAACAGACTTCAATTCAAAACCTGTCACAAGAGATAAAGAAGAACATTATTATAATGATAAAAGGATCAATTGCCAATAAGATAAAACTACTATAAATGTATAAACACCAAACATCAAAACTCCCAAAAATGTGAAGCAAACTGAAGGGAGAAATCAAGAGCTTGATAAGAATAGTTTGAGACTTTAATACTCTACCTTCAATAATAGATACAACAATCAGAAAGAAAATCAATAAGGAAAGAGAGGACTTGAACATTTTAAACCAAATGGACATACAGATGTGTACAGAACACTCCATCCAAGAAGAGCAGAATATATGTTCTCCCAAGTGCACATAGAACATTCTTCAGGATAGAACACATGTTAGGTCACAAAACAAGTCTTAACAAACTTAAAGAGATTGAAATCATACAAAATATCTTTTCCAATTACAATGGAATGAAACCAGAAATCAACAGAAGGAAAATGAGAAAAATTCACAAATATGTGGAAATTAAACAACACACATGTAACCTCTAATGAGTCAAAGAGGAAATCACAAGGAAAATTAGAAAATATCTTTACACAAATAAAAATGAAAATATATCATACAAAAACTTATGGGATGCAGCAAAAGTAGTGGTAAAAGGGAAATTTATACACCTGAAACTAAAAACACTGTATGTTAACTACAATGAATTAAAATAAATGAATTAAAATAAAATAAATAAAAGGTAAATTTTAATAGAGTGCATATTATTTCAACCATCAGTATAGTTCAACATGGATAGAGACATTTAAGACAACAGACTTTTTTTATGGGGTGCCTGGGTGGCTCAGTTGGTTAAGCTTTGGCTCAGGTCATGATACCAGGGGACCTAGGATTGAGCCCTAGGTCAGGCTCCCTGCTCAGCAGGGAGTCTGCTTCTCCCTCTCCTTCTGCCCCACCCCCCACTCAGGTGTGCGCTCTCTCTCTCTCTCTTACACACACACACAAATAAATAAATAAAATCTTTAAAAAAAAAAAAGACAATAGACAGGACATTTGGGTCACTCAGTCGGTTAAGCGTCTGCCTTCAGCTCAGGTCATGATCTCAGTGTCCTGGGATCGAGTCCCACATAAGACTCCTTTCTCAGCAGGGAGCCTGCTTCCCCCTCTGCCTGCCACTCCCCCTGCTTGTGCTCTCTCTCTGACAAATAAATAAAATCTTTTAAAAAATTAAATTAAAAAAGACAATAGACATTTTTAGTATGTTAAAAAATAAATAAAGGGAAATCATAGTTATCAATGATTACATTTTAAAAAAGAGAGATCTCAAGTCAAATCAGCAATCTAACTTTACACCTTAAGGAACTAGAAAAAGAATAACAAGCTAAACCCAAAACTAGTAGAAGAAAAGAAAGAAGATATATTAGAACAGAGATAAACAGAATGGAGAATAGGAAAACAAGAGAAAGAAAACAACAAAACCAAAAGTTTGTTCTTTGAAAAGATCAATAAAATTGGCAAGCCTTTAACTGGATTGACTAGGAAAAAAGAAAGAAAATTCAAGCTGCTAAAATCAGAAATGAAAGTGTGGACATTACTACTGATCTTACAGAAATAAAAAGGACTATAAAAGATTACTATGAGCACATGTACACCAACAAACTGGATAACCTAATTGAAATGGACAAATTCCTAGAAACACAAACTACCAAGACTGAATCATGAGAAATGAAAAATTTGAATAGATATATAATTAGTAAGGAGATTTAATCAGTCATCAAATATTTCCCAACACTGAAAAAGGTCAGGACCAGATGGCTTCACTGGTGAATTCTTTTTTTTTTTTTTTAAAGATTTTTTATTTATTTATTTGACAGAGATAGAGACAGCCAGCGAGAGAGGGAACACAAGCAGGGGGAGTGGGAGAGGAAGAAGCAGGCTCATAAGGGAGGAGCCTGGTGTGGGGCTCGATCCCACAACGCCAGGATCACGCCCTGAGCCGAAGGCAGACACCTAACCGCTGTGCCACCCAGGCGCCCCTCACTGCTGAATTCTACAACACATTTCAAGAATAATATTTCTTTAACTCTTCCCAAAAATTCAAAAAGAAGGGAACACTTCCTAACTCAATTTGGCCAGCATTACCCTGGTACCCAAACCAGATGGGGACATTATAGGAAAAGAAAACTACAGACCAATAGCCCTTAGCAATATTAACCAAAAGAATCCTCAGCAAAATACTAAGAAACCAGAATCACCAGGATATTAAAAGGATGATACAAAGTTGTATTTTATTTCTGATACACAAGGATGGTTCAATATCAAGAATTAATCGATGTAATATCACATTAACAGAATGAAGAAAAGAAAGTACATGACCATCTCAATTGATGCAGAAAAGCACGTAAAAAAAGCCAACACCTTGGGGCACCTGGGTGGCTCAATCAGTTAGTGTCTAACTCTTGATTTCAGCTCAGGTCATGAACTCAGGGTTGTGAGATCAGGCTCCATGCTCGAGCCTGCTTGGGATTCTCTCTCTCCCTCTTCCTCTGCCCCTCGCCTCCCAACTTGCATGTGCCTACTCTCTCTCTCTCTTAAAAAAAAAATCCAACACCTTTTTAAAGAAGATAAAACACACAACAAACTAGGAATAAACTTCCTCAACATAATGGAAGCCATATATGAAAAACCCATAGCATAAAAAAAAATAAATGAACAGCATCCAAATTGGAAAGGAAGAAGTAAAACTATCTCTGTCCACAGATGACATGATCTTATACAGAGAAAAGCCAAAAGATTCCACAAAATAACTGTTAGAACTAATAAAGAAATTCAGCATAGCTGTAGGATACAAAATCAACATGCAAAAATCAGTTACATTTCTCTACACTAATAGTGTACAATTGAAAAGGAAATCAAGAAAATGATCCCATTTACAAACATCAAAAAAATAATAATTATGAGTAAATTTGACCAAGGAGGTAAAAGACTTACACACTGAAAACTATAAAACACTGATGAAAAAAATTAAAGAAGACACAAATAAAAGGAAAGATATCCTGTATTTATGGGTAAGAAGACTTAATACCATCAAGACATCAGTATTGGCCAAAGTGATCTGCAGATTCAATGTGATCTCCATCAAAATCCCAGTGACGTTTTTCAAGAATAAGAAAAACCCATTTTAAAACTTTTGTGGAATCTCAAGGGACCCTGAAGAGCTAAAATTATCTTGGAAATGAAGAACAAAGTTGAAAGTCTCACACTTCCTAGTTTCAAGTCTTAACCACAAAGCTACAAGAATCAAAACAGTGTGGCACTGGCATAAAGACAGACAAACCAAAGGAATAAAATACAGAGCCCAGAAATAAATTCTCATACATATGATCAAATTATTTTGACAACATTGCCAAGACCAACCCATAGGGGTGAAAAACAGTCTTTTTTAACAAATGAAGCTGGAAAAACTGGATATCCATATACAAAAGAAGGAAGCTGGACTCTTATACCATATACAAAAATTAATTCAAAATTAATCAAAAACCTAAATGTAAAAGATAAAACTACAAAATTTTAGAAGAAGACAGAAGAAAAGCTTCAATGATGTTGGATTTGATAATGATTTTTTGGATATGACACTATAAGTATAGGCAACAAAAGGAAAAATAAATTTCATCAAGATTAAAACTTTTGTACACCAAAAGACATTAAAGAGAAAGTGAAAGGAACCCCACAGAATAGCATATAATGTTTGTAAATGACATATCTGATAACACATTAATATCCAGACTACATGAAGAACACCTACAATTCAAAACAGCAAAATAAACAACCCGATTTAAAAATGGGCAAAAGGCTTGAATAGACATTTTTCCAAAGAATATATACAAATGGCCAATAAGCATATGAAAACATGTGCAACATCGCTAATCATTAGGAAAATGAATATCAAAACCACAGTGAGATACCATTTCACACACATTAATACAGCTATTAAAAAATGGAAAATAAGTGTTGGCAAGGATGTAGAGAAACTGGAACACTTATGCATTGCTAGTACAGATGTAAAATGGTACAGCCACTGTGGAAAATAGTTGGATGATTCCTCCAAAAGTTAAAGATATGACCCAGCAATTACACTTCTAACTACATACCCAAAATAATTAAGACCAGGGACTCGAACAGAGATTTATAGACCAATGTTCAGAGCACCATTATTCCCAATAGCTGAAAGGTGGAAACGTCCCAAATGCCCACCAACAGATGAAATGATAAACAAAACATGGTATATACACACAATGGAATATTATTAAGCCTTGAAAAGAAATGAAATTCTGATATATGCCACACTATGGGTGAAACCTGAAGACATTATGCTAGTGAAATAAGCCAGACAGAAGAACAAATATAGTATGATTACACTTATATGAGATGCCTAGCATATTCAAAGTCAGAGACATGGACAGTGGAAAAGTGGTTACCAGCGGTTAGGAGGAGGGGATAATGGGAGGCTTATTGTTAAATAGCACAGAGTATCACTGTGGAATGGTGAGCAAGTTCCATAGATGGATAATTGTGATGGTGGTACAGGGTGAATATACTTAATGTT
Organism: Ailuropoda melanoleuca; assembly: GCF_002007445.2. Taxonomy (NCBI): domain Eukaryota; kingdom Metazoa; phylum Chordata; class Mammalia; order Carnivora; family Ursidae; genus Ailuropoda; species Ailuropoda melanoleuca. Next base: position 6,307,167 of record NC_048225.1, on the reverse strand, counting down.
ACTGGCTTGTTCATTTAAAGACAGGTTAAAATTGTAAATTTCACTTCTGCAATAAAAATTAAAATGATGTTTTAAGTCCTAAAATGGATTGACATAATTTAAAAGAAAATTACTTACCAAATCATCCCTTAAAATTCTCTAAGACAAAAAATAGAGTCACTCAATAACATAATATTGACAACATTAAGCACCCAATCACAATTTACTAGACATGCAATGAGAACAGAGAAATATAACCCATAATCAGAAGATATCAAGAAACATAAACCAATATATAACACAGATTATGTGCATTAGCCAACTAGGGCTCTGAAAAAACTATTATAATTCTACTCAAGGATTTAAAAGAAAAAATACATAAAAGAACATGTATATATATTTAAAAGAAAATATATATGCATATACATATAGTGAAGAAAAAAATAAGTTTTAAAAAAACAAATGGAGCATTTAAAGATGAAAAGATACATAATATCTGAAATGAAAAAAAAATTCAATGGATACCACAGCAGTTTAAAAATGCAGAATAAAAGATTGATAAACTTGAAGACATAACAATAGAAGCTATGCACACTGAAGCACAGAGAGAAATCTAAGGGGAAAAAAAAAAAAAAAGGAAAAGAAACAGCCTCAGTGGCCCATGGAACAATATCAACTGGTGTAACACACATTCACTGGAATACCAGAAGATGAAGTGTAAAAAAATTGACCAAAGGATGACCAAAATTTTCCTAATACTGATGAAAATTATAAAACTACGCATATAAAAATCTAATAAACCACTGGTCACATACACATAAAAAACCCATACCAGAACATATAATCAACTTGTTGAAAATCAAACGTAAGTAGACAATCTTAAAAACAATCAGAGAAGGGGCTCCCAGGTGGCTCAGTTGGTTAAGTGTCTGCCTTTGGCACAGGCCGTGATCCCAGGGTCCTGGGATCTCCCCATGTCGGGCTCCCTGCTCAGTGGAGTGTCTGCTTCTCATGCTCACTCTGCCCTCCTTGCTTCGTGCTTTCTCTCAAATCTTTCTCAAATAAATAAATAAAATCTTTTAAAAAGAAATTTTCACTCAATATAGGAGAACAGTGATCAAAGAAAACTATCATTATTCTCTCATCAACAACAATATAAACCAGAAGACGGTGGAACAACATGTATAACATTCTGTAAGAAAAAAAAAATCAGCCTAGAATACTATATCCAAGTGAAAAACAGAACTTCAAAAATGAAGGGAAGAACCCCCAAGTTATTGGTTTCTAAATACTTTTTTCCAATAAAAATAGCCAGAGATGCTTTGAGAATGATTGATTCTCCTTATGAAGCAGGGAAAACACATGATTATCCTCAAGCATCTTGTGATGCCAGTGTGAAGAAAGGACAGGAGGAAGCAAGGAAGTGAAGAAAGGATGAAGAGAGGGAGTGAGAAAGGAAGGAAAGAAGAAAGGGAGGGAGGGGGCACCAAAGGAGGAAGAGAGAAAATGAGAGAGGAAGGGAGGGGGAGAAGGAGTAAGAAAGGAAAAAGGATCAGGGCATTTTATTTTTTTATTTAAAGATCTGTTTATTTATTTGAGAGAGAGTGTGTGTGCACAGGAGCGGGTGAGGGGGAGCTGGAGTGAGGCAGAGAGAGAATCCTCAAGAAGACTCCCCACTGAGCACAGGCCAATGCAGGCTGGATCCCAGGACCCTGAGGTCATGACCCGAGCTGAAACCAAGTGTTGGAGGTTTAACCGACTGAGCCACCCAGGCGCTCCAAGGATCAGAGCATTTTAAAGGGGCATATAAACCGGGGCACCTGGGTGGCTCAGTCAGTTGTGTGTCTGACTCTTGATTTCCACTCAGGTCATGATCTCAGAGTCCAGGCATCCAGCCCTGCATCAGGCTCTGTGCTGGGTGCAGAGTCGGCCTGTCCCTCTCCCTCTGCTCCTCCACCTGTTCATGCTCTCTCTCTCTCAAATAAATAAATCTCTAAAAGGGCATATAAGCCAGCTCTCAGTGACCAAAGCGGGAACAAAATAAATAGCTACAGTATTAGATTATAACCCAAAAACAAAATAGCCATGAGTCCATACTAATATAAATAAATGATTAAAAAATAAGAAAGAGAAAGGGGAATTCTTCCTTACAAAAGAATTTGAATTAATAAATTCAAGAAGAATAGAAATGTCACCATGGAAAAACCACAGTAAATGCTGCAGGGGACCCACAAAGAAATGCTAAATTAGCAGGTGAACACATAAAGAGAAACAGGATATTTGCACAGAGTCCAGGGTCTCCACAAAATATTTTTTAATTAAAAAGGGAAAAATGTTAATATAAATATTCACTGTCAAAACCTGGCAGACACCACCTTGGCCAAATGATGGTTAACCTTTAAGATGACTGGCATCACACACTTCATGATATTATGCATGCATAAGACCATATCACCTCTGTGACACTGTCGCCAAAAAATGTACAACCACAATCTAATCATCAGAAAATATCAGATAAACCCAAACTGAGGGATATTTTTAAAAATATCTAATCTGTAATGGTCAAAAGTACCAAGGTTATGAAATATAAGGAAAGACTAAAGAAAAGTGACAGGCTGAAAAAGATTATGAAGATACCATTGCTCAATGCAGTGTCAGATTTCAGACTGGATCTTGAAACAGAGAAAGGATATTACTGAAAAAATGAGGAAAGTCTACCAAAGTCTGTAGTTAATAGTATTATACCAATATTAATTGCTCAGTTTCGAAAATTTTACTGTGGTTATGTAAGATGTCAACATTAGAGGGAGCTGGGGGAAGGATATATAGAACCCCAAAGTATGATTTCTGCAACTTTCTGTAAACCTAAAACTATTTCAAAACAAAAATTTAAATACAAAATACAGGTCCTGGAAGCATACCACCTGGGTTGAATTCTAACTCTGCTCCTTATTATTTTGTAATGTTAAATATTTGCCTTATCTTTCTGGGTTTCTATTGCTTTAACCTAGAAGGAGGATAACAATAGTATTGACCTTGAATATTTATTTACAAGAATAAATGAGATAGTACTTTGTAAAATACGCATACAGTATTCAAACCTTAGCTATCATTAAATACTATTATTTTTGTTCTATAGAAATTTTAAATTTCAATGTACTGTTTTCATCTATGGTTTCTGAGTTGTGTTTTGCATAGACACTCCCCACGCCAATACTATAAAAAGTTTGGCTATTTTTTTTATCCTGAGACTTTCATAGTTTATTTTTTAGGCTTAAATTGCTGGTCCATGTGGAGCTTATTTATATATAAGAAGTGAATTTAAAGCTCACTTTGTCTTTTTACAGATGGCCAGCCATTTGTTGCAACATCACTTATGAAAGAATCCATTGTTTTCTCATGGACCAATCTTCATGTCAGCAACGCACTAGGACACAGGATCTTTCAGCTACTTCTGCTTGGCCCCTACTCCTACAACCTGAGTTTAGCAAAAATGGCATATGTTGGACAGTGCTGTGAAGCACGCGTGAGCAGAGAATCCCATAAGTGGTGTCATAAATATCAACGGATCCATAAATACAGACTTTCTATAGTAAATATGAAACTATTCCTTCTCAGGATACCAGTGAATTTCCAATCGCCAGATCTGACAGCCTCTTTTCATCCCTCACCATGAGAACAGCCCATCTTTTGACTTCCACATCCAAAGACAGGGGTTACTGGCACTCGTTTTACTCCAGAGAAGCTGAGGAGACCTGAAATATGCTCTCACCATTTTCCACTACTTTCTCACTTCTCTCCTCCTTTTTTACTATCTACTGCTCTAAATTATTTTTCTGGACTCCCATGTAAACCCAGGGCTCTTTAAAGTTTGACTTTATTCCTCTTCTCATTTTATGTACTCACCCTGAGCATTCTCTTCCATTAGCTATTACTTATGGGCTTCTCATTCCACATTCTCTCTCTCCAAGCCAGATCTCCTGACTCAAGTCAGGTTCCCAAGGGGCAGTGCCTGAGACTAGGGCTCTTGTTCAAGTGATTTATTAGTAGCCTGCTCTCATGAGAAAGGAAATAAGGAAAGCAAGACAGGAGAAAATGCTAAACGAGGATATGTATTTTGCTGCAAACTAGGGGCAATACCTTGACTCAAGGGGATCAGCATCTTGTACGCCCATATGAGTCAATTATGGCTGCTGGTTCCTCCTAGAGAGGGGCTGGAGATATATCTCCCAGGAAAAAATGGCTCCTGTTCAGCAGAGGTTAATTCTATGGAGAAAAAGCAGTCATGAGTTTTAGCACTGAGAACTTATAGCAACTGTGGGACTGGTACACCGGTGAAGGGGATCTGTGCAGAACAAGGTAATTAATCAAACACTTGTACTGCTTAAATCCACTTCTCATGTGTGTTCACACTAACTATGTACAGCTTCTCTGGGACTCTAGTTGGTCACAATTTCTAGAAAACTTCTAAGAGAAGAGTTAATAGCAGATATCACTAGCCCCCCTACTACAGTCGGTCCTGAGACCATAAATGATACTCATTATCTCCCTCTTCATCTGCTATGCATATTATATTCCCTCCACCTTGGCTAGTTCTTCTGTTGGCCTAAGTGGTTTGCCTGGTTGGATGACTGGGAGCCCCTTGCCTAAGCGTTCTGAGCCATGGAGACCTGGTCCTTATCAGACCAAAGTTTTTGTACTTTGCCATGAACAGTAATAGATACTCTAGTAGAATACTGAAGTCCTAAGTATATCCCTCTAGGCTCCACTGTGTAGCAGAAGGCTCAACTCTTCATGATAATCAGATTCAATTACCCCTGTTCAGTGGTCTTCTAATACAAGGATCACAAAGTGCCCAGGTGGTAGCCGTGGCTTTAAGTTTTGCGGGACTCTCACTGTGTCCCCTGAGGACTATATTCCCCTCTGGAACCCAGGACCTCTAGTCACACAAACTTAAAGCCAATGGGATAAGAAACACAAAATTTCTTAAATGGGTCACTGGGAATGATGGCAAATGGAAACACTCCTATTTCCTCCCTTGATTATTGGATCCATGAATTGGAGGCACATTACCATACAACAGCCTAAGATTTAAGGTGTATGCCACATCCTGAAGGATAACAATCCATCCTCACAGGGTATCACCCTAAGGGATACCTCAACTGTCCCTTTAAAAAGCCCTTCTATCTAGATAGTGTGCTAAGTGGAAGGACCAGCATTTTCCTTGGTCACATGCCTACTGCCATAACTCCTTTGTTGTAAAACTGTTCCTTGATTAGGAGGCAGTGTTATGTGGCATCCCATATCACTAAATGAGACATTTGTGAACCTCAGATAGTGATGTGGGCTGAGGCTGAGGAGGCAGGAAGGCAAACACATACCCAAAATGTGTCTCAGCCCAAATCAGGATGAAATGTCCTCTTTTCTAAGGAAATGGGTTAGATTCACCCAAGTTTCCTCTAAGTAGTTGCATGGTCTCCTCAAGATATAATATTGTATCAGGGGTTCAGCATTGGTCTCTGTTACTGGAAGGTTAGGTATTCAACAGCAGAAGTTAGATCAACTTTAGTGAGAAGAGGTCCATGCAGGACCTTTCTCTCTGCCAGCCTATCTACTTCATTTATGAGCCTAACGTACAAACGCAACGAAAGCCAAGGAGAGGCTGGCTGACGTCTACTATCTATATCACCCCGTTCATGTGACTATTTGGTGGTCTTCTGCAGGAGATGCTTTCTGGTGGACATTAACATACAAAACAAAGATCCTCATATTTTGTGCCCACTCCTTTTGGTCACTCCAGAGTTTCTTCCCCAGACCTTCTTGTCTTCAGTATACCTATCTTGCTCCTTCCAGGATCCTGATCAATCAACCAAACCATTCACCACAGTCAATGAGGTTATGTATCTTTATCCTGGACCACTTCTCTCTCTGCATAAAGTGACTGATCAAGGACAGTGCCCAAAGCTCCATCCTCTGGGAGAATGTTTCCCTGACCACTGCCTCTGTGGTTACCTGTTAGCAAGACCACAATGCAGCCACAGGCTGCTTTCAGCTGAGGTGGCTGTACCTAAGCCTACTCCTCTATCCTTTCCTCAATCTGGTCCATTCTGTCTCTTAATAATCCCTTGAAATTATACTTCTTATCCACTGGTATTTCTTTAGGTCAAGCCCTAACATAATCTCCATCTTAATTGCCTTTCCCTTCTAATTTTAACTCCAAAGAGTTTCTTCCAAAAACAGAAATCTGATCATGTTACTAAATGAATTAAAATCATTTAATAATTTTCTTATATGACCTATAGAATTAAATATAAACTTGTGAGGACAGCATACAACATTCTTCATGGTCTATATAACATTCCCCTTTCCTATTTCAACTTTTATCATCATCCCTATGCACACGATGTCATTGTCACAGCCGCAGGTCATGTACTTTAAAACATCTATGCTTTCTCATGTGTCAAAAATGGACTTTCTTGTTTGATTTCTTGGCAAGCTTCTGTCATTTCAAGACATAAGTCAGAAGTTATATGCTCTGCTGAAGCCTTCACTCTTTACCTGTACATACCTTTAGTGCAGAGTCTCTCTTTACCTGTGCACGCTTCTTGTATAATATGGTGTATATATTTTATGTATCTATTCACCTCACTAATCTGTGAGTTCCTGGAGGCTAAGAACTATGTCTTAAATATACCCTATCTCCTGTACTTCACAGAGTCTAGCCTATAGTGAAATTAATCATTTGTATGATTATGCTGTCCTCTGTAGTAGTGAAGCCTGGAATCCTCAGGCAATAGAACTACTAAATCCCAAAGTAAAGTTATAATGGATTCTGAAGCCTTTCATCAAGAATTTAAATTCAGTGCTTTTAAAGGTCAGGCATGTCACAAATGGTGTGAATGGGCTGTAAGTAATGATCAGGGAGTGATGAAGCCAGGGACAAATTTATGGGAATATCTGCCTTGCCTAATAGTATTCTCAAAACTAGTTAAACAGAAGAGCACCACACTATTCAATGAAATCATACTACAGTCCTCCTGTGTCCTGAGGTCCTCAAATGTGAAAGCACTGGCCTACAACCTGTGCAGACTATTTTGTAATGTGCAATTATATGCAGATGTGTTAGCTCATGTACTCTGAAAAGATTTCAGTTGAATCCCAGTCAGTTTATATGACCTGAAATCAGATAGCCCACATGCCATTTAGTTCACATATGAGAAACAGAGAGCCATAGAATAGCACACCCACTTTATCTCAAGTGGTGGTGAGTTTTAAGCTGGAAGGAAACTCGAATTTCAGGGTGGCACATTTACAAGACTTTCTCCAGAGCAGCATGAAACAAATATGACCCTTGAAGTTAAATTACATGCATTTTCCTCCAGGAAACTGATTGCTACAAGACTTCTTTTTCAAACCACATAACTTTTCTGAGCCTCAATTCTCTTATCTGTGAGATGGGAATATCTATTATATCTATTAATACCTATTTCAGAATGTTGAAAAAATACATGAAAGTTAACAACTGCATAAACACACAATGTCTGACACATGATAGGTGCCAGATCAATTTTATTTAAGTCTGCAATATGAACCTTATTTACTTATACCCAAAATCTAGAAAAGAGTCCACAATATGTGTTTCTCCTTCCAAAGAAGCACAGTAAATGGGATGGCATTTGCAAAATTCTTTGAGATCCTTAGAGAGTGTTTGAGAGTGAATACTAAGTATGATCCTAGAGAAGGTATTACAGAATTCATCTCTAGGGGAGAGTGTTGACATCCAAAGCCTTTTATGCATCTGGACATTCTCCAGGATATCTTCATTTTCCTGGCCATTATCAAAGGAATCAGGACATTCAATCTCATTTCTGACATCCACAATTGATTGATGGGCTTGTGTGGATAACTGGCATCTCAATGGCAGAAACTACAGGTTCCCTCCCAGCCTTCTCCTCTGAGAGCCAGCACAAACTTTCTGACTCCAACACTGAATCACTTCCAAAGTAATTTGCTTAGCAAAAGTAGGCTGTTTTCATACACTGTGCTCAGCTTAAGTTCACCTTTCCAACCTTCAAATATTAAAACTCACCCCCACAGAAAATGATTCTGGGAGCCTAACCAGAATGCCACCTCACTCTTCTGAGATAGGCTCATTCTCCTGATCATGTTTTTGTTGCTTTTTTTTTTTTTTGCTCCATAGACATTGATACCAAAAATAATTGGCTTCCAATGACACTTCCACTTCTTATTTCTCTTTTAAAAAAGAAAACAAAGGGGATTTCAAAAGTGATTTCAAGAGAACAGTCTTAACATTTGCAAGTAGGGAGTAAATTCTTTTTAAAAACGCATTTAAATATTTACTGCCATGTAATATTTTTAAACATAACTTCAACAAAGTAGTTTTTATCTTTATTTCTATGAGTTTAAAACCAGACAATGAGGTATAAGCTGCAAAACAAGAGACTCTGTAAAGGTAGGAGGAAGAATTTCCTGGGGGTGAAAAAAAAAAAGATTGAAAGAGTCCTTCTGCCTTCTTCAGAGGGTTTTCAAAACCTAGCAACATTTATTAAAACACTTATTAAACATGTACTAAGTGCCGGTCACTCTGAGCAGTGAAATGGTGAATGCAGATGACACACACGTAAGATGAAGATCTTGCTTTCAATAAATGTGCATCAAGTTGGGAGCAAAAAACCTAGAGTGCATGAAATTAAAAAGAAATTAAGCAATTAAGAACAAATTTGGTATTGACTGAAAGTACTAATGGGAGATTAGTGAGGAGAGAGCACTCGGTGGAGTAGGTTAGCTGAGCAAAGATTTACTGAGCTGCCCTTGCAGGCAAAGATCTCAATGGGCGAAAGAGAGGAGGTGGAGTTGCAGACAGGAAGAACACATGTAAATGTCCGGACAAGATGTAGATGAGATCAGCATGTCAGCTGCAGAGGGCATATTTGGGTGGGAGCCAGTCTTGGGTCCTGATAGAGGGGTGCCAGCTTAGGAAAAGCTATAAAAACTGGACTGAGGAATCTAAACAAAGAAAAATGCAGGGTCCATTTTCGGTTATTGAGCAGAGAAATGAATAATGAAAAAGTTGCTTTAAATTCATTGGCAGAATCTCAGGAAAATATCTCTGGGTTTATATGTATATTAGAAGGGAGGAGAGAGAGACTGGAGCCAGAGAAGAGTACCAAGAAGCTTGTTGGTACATTCAAGTGTGAAGTGGGAGGCTCAGCACCAAAGAGAAGAAAGGGAAAATTTGGAGGATTTTTTGAGAAAAATAATGAGACTTGCACAGGGCATTTAGAAGAAAGAACAGAAAGTAAAGAGCCAAGGGTTTTTGAACTTTCAATGATTTCCACGAGTTTTGGGCTTGGGAAGAGAAGAATGGTGATGGGAAGAGAGGAAGATGTCAAGCATGATTTTCAGCTTTCTGATTTGAGGCACTAGATGAATTTATTATTAGAAGAGGACCAGGATTAAACTCCATTTTGATGTGGTGAATTTGAGATGTCTTTAAAACATACAAGTGGAAATGCTGATTAGGTGGTTGGAAATGCAGCCCAGTCTGCAGATCACAGGTCAGGGCAAGACAGTGATCCTCAACCATGGGTGACTCTGCCCCCCTGGGGACAGCTAACAAAGTTTGGAGAAACTTTGGCTGTCACAATTGGAGGTGTAAAGGTTGCTACTTATATCTAGTTAGTAAAGGCCAGGGATGCTGCTAAACTTCCCACGATGCATAGGACAGCCTCTCATAACAAGGAATGATCCAGCGTCAAATCTCAATAATGCCAAAGTTGAGAAACCCAGGGACAAAAGTTATCTGTCTGGGAGACATCAGCATGTTCATGGAAATTAAAGTTGTGAGTATAATGAGACCACAAAGTGAGAAAAAAACTTAGGTTGGAGTCTTGAGAAGTTTTGAATGGCCAGATGGAAGAGGATGAGCCTGAAAAAAAGACCTAAAATATGGGTACACCAGGGAAATAAAAGGAAAACCAGTAGGTGGAGGTCACAGGAACCATGTTAAAAAGTGTTCCTGAAGGAGGGAGATATTCAGTAGGAAAAAGACTAAAATATATCCATTGGATTTAGAAATACGGAGGTAGTTAGTAACCTTAGAAAAAGCAGTTTCTCTGGCATAAAAATGATGAAAGCTAAATGAAAATGAATGAAGAAGAAATAAAATGAAGAACTGGGGAGACAAGGGGAAAGTAGTTTAAGGAACGTTTACTTGTTGATACTGTTACTTGGAATGGTCATGCTTAAATAAAAATAAAAGATCTAGTGGAAGTAAAGTCTGAATATATAGAAGAAATCAGACTTTTTCAAAAATAGCTAATAAATCATAAGTGAGTTCTACTGGATATTTACCCAAAGAAAATGAAAGCACTAATTCAAAAGGATGTATGCACCCCTGTGTTTCTGGCAGCATCAGCATTATTTACAATAGCCAAATTGTGGAAGCAACCCAAGTGTCCATCAAGAGATGAATAGATAAAGAAGATTTCGTGTGTGTGTGTGTGTGTGTGTGTGTGTGTAATGGAATATTACTCATCTAAAGAATGAAATCTTTTGCAGTCAAGCCAGTCAGAGCAAGACAAATACTATATGATTTCATTCATGTGTAGAATTTAAGAAACAAAACAAATGAACAAAGAAAAAGACAAAGTAAAAAATGGACTCTTAACCATAGAGAACACACTGATGGTTACCAGAGGGAAGCTAGGTGAGGTGGGGGGAAATGGGTGAAATAGGTGAAAGGGATTAAGAGCACACTTACCATAATGAGCACTGAGTAATGTATGAAATTGTAGAAACACTATATTGTACATCTGAAACTAATATAACACTTTACATTAATTATACTGGAATTTAAAAATCATTAATCTTAAAAAAATGAACAAACAAAAGAAAATCAGAAACAGGCCGATACATACAGAGACCAAACTGATGGCTGCCAGAGAAGAGGGAAGTTGGGGGATAGGTAACATGGGTGAAGATGACTGAGAGATACAGGCCTCCAGTGATGGAATGAAAAAGTCACAAAGATGAAAGGTACAGCACAGGGAGTATAGTCAATGGTGTTGTAATAGTGTTGTATGGTGACAGATGGTAGTTACACTTGAGGTGAGCACAGCATAGTCCAGAGTTGTTGAATCACTATGTTGTGTACCTGAAAAACTAATGTAATATTGTGTGCCGACTATACTTCAATAAAACAAATAAGACATGAATGAGTCATGAGCTCCATGTAGTGGGTTGTAAGTAGCATTTTTTTAAACATGAAATAAAATAGAATAGGGTAGAAAATAATAGAGACCATCACATAAAGTATTATTTTATCAAACTATTGTTTCAGGCATGGTTCGCAAGTATGTGTCTTTAGTTCACAATTTGGGTAACTGAGTGAATATAAAGAATAAAGATAAAAAATAATTATCCTTCAACAGTAGATCCAGGTAATGTGGAGAATAAGGGTGTCATAATGGAAATACAATAATGAAGAAATTAGGTAATGAGGCAGAAGGTAAAAAATGAATATGAGTTTCAGACAAAGCAGAATATTCAGGTAAAGATACACTATATGCAGTTACTTAGTCCCCGATAAGGCTGGGTTAGATGATTCTCCTATATGCTCCTATTCCTTCACCACAACTGTATTTGCAATGGCCCAATTTTATGTTCACCTCCCTTCTCAGACTGTGAGCACTAGGAGGCAAGGGGCAAGGGCCAACCTCATTTCTAGCATAATATCTGGCACATAGTAGGTGCTCATTAAATACTGATTTTGTATTGTATGTTAACTATACTGGAATTCAGATAAAAAAATTAATACTGATTTTGTGAATAACTTGAAGATGTAACACAGAAATCACACTTAAAAAGATTATGATCATAAGCTATTTATAACACAGCCTTAGACCCCTTCAGAGACAAATCATATGTGAATAAGCCACAGGCCACAAACTGGATTCCAGAAAGCAATTATCAGCAGAAACTTGGGTATGCATCCTGTATGAGTCAGCTTTATTAAGCTGCAACAGAAACAAACTCTGGCTGACATAAGCAGAAAACAAATTTGCTGAAAGATTACTGGGTAGTTCATAGTTTCTAAGTCAGGCTTAGAAAGGGAAGCTAATGTATTAACCTGGGCCACAACCAAAATTCCTATGTCACAAAACCAGACCACTGAGAACATGATCACCTTTGAACCCCAGACACCCCACTACAACCACCACCATCCTGGGCACTAGTCAGTGGGTAGAGCCTCTGCTATTACTGTTGCTGAAAATTCATGTTACTACTCCTCATGTTCCTCCATCCCAGCTGCTTAGCACCTCTAGTTCCTGACTCATGATGCGAGGGAGCTGCATCTGTTTGGTGGAGCCCAAGATATGTGCTTGTGCCCAAACTGCAATGGAGGCTGAACATCTTGCAGTTTAACCTTGCATGGAGGGAGACAGCCTCATAAGACATTTCCAAATAGAAGATGTTGAACTGTCAAAATAAATGACAAATATACATTATATAATGAATGACATATAATCCATTAGATTCCATAGTTGTTGCCAGTCACCAGCCCCCAATGCCACCTGAGCTGAGTGCAAGGCAAAGTCGTTAGCTGCAAACATGGAAGGCACACTAGACTGCGCAGTTGGGGTGCTATATCTGATTAGATTTACTCTTGAGTGATGTACAGATGCCAGATCACCCTGAAATGATAGGCAGGTGTCACCTTTTAATAGAAATCACTAACTTTAAGATTTATGTCTTCTTGCCTCAAAAATGGAACAGATACCATTTCAGGTTCTTGATAGATGATTCTGGCTCCACAGCTTAAACAGAGTTAGTCACTTCAGTAATTACCCCGGAATCAGTGTTGAGCATTTCCAGCCGTATGTATCTTCCTTGTAGTGACCCTCGTGAAGATGGTCTACCTCACTCTGGAATCCACTTACGATGTTCCTGCCCCACATGAGTCTTACCTTCATCTCTGCCAGTTTTCTGGCAACACATCTGTAACGAGGCTCTGGCCTGCACACACTACCGGGCATGCCTGTTTATTTCATTTAGAATAAGAGTGAATTTCCACCACACAGACATACATCCGTTCACTTTTCTTAATCCATCCTCAGAAATTCTACATGAATGGGAAAGTACTTTGCAATCTCAGCACCCATACAGAATGAGCAAATTATAGCTCACTCTTATTTTGTTCCTTGTAACTTTACCATCCCTCAGTAATCATCCCTGAAAAATGAGGCATAAGATAAAATTTTTGAGACAATATGAATGGCTTCATCAAATGAATAGTCAATACTGGTGTTATTTGGGAAAGAAAAAGAACTGGTGTTTTGCATTAATTAATCCCAGGTACAAAAAGACAAAGAAAGAAACAAATAAATATAGTAATAACTATTCTGTTTATAAAATAATTTTTGCTCTAATACAACAATTATAGACTTCTCCCATACATTCAACTTAAACTTCAATGCATTTAGAAGATTTTTTTTTGAAGATTTTATTTATTTATTCGACAAAGATAGAGACAGCCAGCGAGAGAGGGAACACAAGCAGGGGGAGTGGGAGAGGAAGAAGCAGGCTCATAGCAGAGGAGCCTGATGTGGGGCTCGATCCCAGGACCCTGGGATCACGCCCTGAGCCGAAGGCAGACGCTTAACTGCTGTGCCACCCAGGCGCCCCTAGAAGATTTTTAGATAAATAAAAGCTTTCATATAGATTAGAAACACATCTGATAAAGTGACCTATGCATCTATTAAGGAAGCTTTATGTGATATGTCCATATGCATTTTCAGGAGTTTATTTTTTTAAGATTTTATTTATTTATTTATCAGAGAGAGAGAGAGAGAGAGAGAACACAAGCAGGGAGATCTGTAGGAAGAGGGAGAAGCAGGCAGAGGGAGAAACAGGCTTCCTTGCTGAGCAAGGAGCCCAATGCAGAACTCGATCCCAAGACTCTGGGATCATGATCCCAGTCGAAGGCAGATGCTTAGCCAATGAGCCACCCAGGCATCCCCATTTTCAGGAGTTTAAACCTCAAAAATTGAATCTGCTAGATGTTAAAAACCACATCTATTTGCTTCCTTAAAGATGTTTTTTGGGAGGGCGTCAACCAAGATAGTGACTTGGGCTCCTGAACTCCCCTCTTCCCATAGACACATCAAATATACAGCTACATAAAAAGCAATTATCTCTGAAAGAAATCCAAAAATTAGCTGAACAACTCCTAGACATCACGTGAATGAGAAAATGCCCACACTTGAACATATAGGAAAGGCCGAAACACATCATATGTCCCACCTCAGGATAGCATCACACAATTAGGAAGGAACTCCAAATACCCAGCTTCTCCCTAAGGAGTAAAGGGTTTGAATCCTACATTTAGCACTCCGACTTTTAAGACTCCCACCCAAGGAATGGACCCCAAAACACCTAACTCTGAAAGCCAATGAGGTTTGCATTCATGAGAACACCAAACTCTAGCAAACAAAAAAGCAGCTGTTAATGGGCATGTGAGGACTTGCCACAGCTATTCTGATACCCAGGGCCCCAGTGTAGAGAAAACAGGAAAAAAAAAAAAGCCCATCTCCCAGTCTTTCTCTGAAAGGGGTTTATTTGCATACTTTGAAAGTTGCTGCCTGAGGGTCAGGCTTCTAATTTATTAGCACACAGTTAGGGGCAGGCTGTGATTCTCTCCAGAGATCAGGGAAACTGGCGTATCTGCTATATCTCTCTCTTGCCTATTCTAAGTCAATAGTATCTCCCTGGAAGAAGCTCATACACATATCTACACCACAGCTTTTGCATTACTGCCCAAGGAATGGATCCCTAGGCCTTGGCACACCCTCAACTACTGGGAGTCACAGAGAAAAAAGAAGGCTGCTGGGACAATCACAAAGGTTTGAGAGATAACCAGGAGCTGAAGCCAGGCTGACTGATGGCTACAAGTAGCCACTCTGTCAAGACTGGGAAAGGTGGCTATTTTAGCTATTGCACAGAAACCAACACAGAGTCAAGGAAAATGAAGAAATAGAGAAAAATAATCCAACTGAAAGAACAAGATAAAACTCCAGAAACAGATCTCAATGAAATAGAGATAAGTGGTTTACCTGATAAAAAGTTCAAAATGATGGTCATAAAGATGGTCATCAAGGTCAGGAGAACATCGTATGAACAAAGTAAGAATTTCAATAAAGAGAGAATATTAAAAACTACCATATAGAAATCACAGAGCTAAAGAATACAATAAATGAGGGGTGCCTGGGTGGCTCAATCAATTAAGCATCTGACTCTTGGTTTCAGCTCAGGTCATGATCTTGTGGTTGTGGGATTAAGCCCCACGTTGGGCTCTGCACTTAGTGCGGAGTCTATTTCAGATTCTTTCTCCCTCTCCCTTTGCCCCTCCCCACTTGCACTCTCTCTCTCTAATTAATGAATAAAATCTTAAAAAAAAAAAGAATATAATCAATGAACTAAAAAAATTAATATACAGTTAAGCAGGAAACTAGATGATCTGGAAGAAAGGATTAGTAACAAAAGGGCAGTGGAATTCATCCAAGAGAAACATAAAGAAAAGAGAATGAAAAAGAGTGAAAATAGGTTCATAGACTTATGGAATACCATAAAAAATGATCAATATATGTTAATAATAAAAAAAATAAATAAATTTTAAAAAATGATCAATATATGCATTACAGGGGCCTCAGAAGGAGAAGAGAGAGAGAGAGAGAGAGAGAAAGGGGCAGAGAGCTTATTCAAGGAAATAATGGCTGAAAACTTCCCTAACCTGGAGAAAAGAAACAGATATGAGATCAGGAAGACCAGAGAGTTCCAAATAAGATGACTCTAAAGAGATCTGCAAAATACATTATAAATAATCAAAAGTTAAATACAAGCAGAGAATATACAGTAGCATCAAAAAAGAAAAAACTACTTAGGAATAAATTTAACCAGGGAGATGAAATGAATATTAGAAGATATTAATGAAAGGAACTGAAGACACAAATAAATGGAAAATATTCTGTGCTCACTAATTGGAAGAATATTGTTAAAATGTTCATACCACCCAAAGTAATCTAAAGATGCAGTGCAATCCCTACCAAAATTTCAATGGCATTTTTTACATAAATAGAAAAAACAATCTAAAATTTCTATAGAACCACAAAGACTCCCAAATAACCAAAACAATCTTGAGAAATAAGAATGAAGCTGGAGGCATCACACTGATTTCAGACTATATTACAAAGCTATAATAATCAAAACAGTATAAAGAACAGACACAATAAATCAACTGAATAGAGAACCCATATATAAACCCATTCATAATGGTCAATTAATTTTCTATGAATGAGCCAAGAAGATACCATGGGGAAAGTATAATCTCTTCAATAAACACTGTTGGGAAACTGGAGAACTACATGCAAAAGAATGAAAATGGACCCCATCTTAAATCATACACAAAATCACCTCAAAATGGATTAAAGACAAACGTTAGAACTGTAAAACTCCTAGAAGAAAGTACAGTGGATAAGCTCCTGACACTGGTCTTGACAATCATTTTTTCTGGATTTGACACCAAAACAAAAGGCAACAGAAGCAAAAATAAATGAGTGGTACTACATCAAACCAAAAAGTTTCTGCTCAGCAAAGGAAACCAACAACAAAATGAAAAGGCAACTCATTGAATGGGAAAGATATCTGCAATTATCCATAAGGTGTTCATATCCAAAATATTTAAGAAACTCAATACAAATCAATAGCAAAATAAGTAACACAATTTAAAAATGGGCAAGTACCCAAAAAGACATTTTTCCAAAAAAAGACACACAAATAGCCAAGTTATATGAGATGGCATTCAACATCACTAATCATGAGGGAAATGCAAATCAAAACCACAATGAGATATCACTTCATACCTGTTAGAATGGCTAGTATCAAAAATACAAAAAAAAAACCAAATTCTGACAAGAATGTGGAGAAAAAGGAACTCTTTGTACCCTATTTGTGGGAATGTAAACTGGTATAGTCACTATGGGAAATAGTAGGGACATTCCTCAAAAAATTAAAAATAGAACTACAATATGATCCAGACATCCCACTTCTGAGTATATAAGCAAAGGAAATGAAACTATTATCTTAAAAAATAATCATCACTCCCATGCTGCAGCATTATCCACCATAGCCAAGATATGTAAACAGTCTAAATGTTCATCAATGGATAAATAGACAAGAAAATGTCACACACACAATGTAATACCATTCAGCCTTTAAAAAGAAGGAATTCCTGCCATTTGCAACAATATGGATGAATCTGAAGGGCACTGCTAAGTGAAATAAGCCAGACAGAGAAAGACCAATATTGCATAGTATCACTTACATTTGCAATCTTAAAAAAAAAAAATTAAACTCATAGAAAGAGTAGAAAAGTTTTTCCATCAGAATTTGTAGAAACATGGAGTAGAAAATTGAGCTGATAGTTATAATAGGCTGGTAAGAGGATTGAAACTTTCAGCTATAACATGAACAAGGTTTGAGGATCTAATGTACAACATGGTGGCCATTGTTGATAGCACTGTATTGTCTAATCAAAATTTGCTAAGATAGAATTTAAATGATTTCACACAAAAAAATATAAATACGTGAGATGATGAATAGTACCTCTGAAACCAATAATACATTATATGTTAATTAACTGAATTTAAAGTAAAAAAAAAAAAACTATGAAAAAATATGTGAGATGATGGATGCGTTAATTAACTAGATGGAAAGCAACCTTTTACAATGTATACATACATCTCGTCATCACATTATACACTGTGGATATTTTACAGCTTTGTCAATTATACCTCAATAAAGCCAAATAAAACCATTTTCTTATAAGAACACCTGAATAATATCTAGTATCTTTAATTTACCTGAATAGTACTGCATAACAGACCCCATTCTCTTTATCTTTTTCACTTTTATCTCATTTTTAAGGTTTATCCATCTTGGGGTGTGTGCTTTTTCCTCCTAACTGCTACAGTACAGTCCATAGACAGCATCCACCACAGAACTATTCCAAGACCTCACTACTTTAAGTCAGCCATATCCTCACATGGACCTACATGAGGATACTTCTGGGATACATCCCCACAAATGGGACTGATGGATCATGGGGCAGAGGCCTATGTGACTTCACCGAGGACTACCAGATGGCTTCACACAGTGCTTACATCAGTTCACAGATCTGCCAGTTGAATAAGGGTCCTGCTTCCCCACATCTTTGCTAACACTCTGTGGGATTCAATTTACACCTAGAGTTAGTAAAAATGAAAAAAGTGATTGTTTTAATTTACACATTTCTGATTATTAGTGAGTTGGAACCATATCATCTATTTAAAAAAATTCAGGGTGTTTTTTCTGTTTGGTTGGTTTGGTTTGGTTTTTGCCCGTTCACTACTGTGAGTCCTGCCTTTTCCTATTGAATGGAAAAGTTCCTTGTACATTTGAGATATGAATTGCTTTTTGATTCTAGACATCAAAGCATTTCTTCCCAGTCTATCATGTCAGCTAACTCTGCCTAACCCTTCCTGGAATAGAAATCTTTAGTATTGATGCAATCAAATGTATCAGTTGCCTAACGGTGCATATTATTTCACCAGCCTAATTTCAAGTTAGAGGCATGTAATTTTTTTTTTATTAGATTGGGGCAACCCAACCTATTTGTATCCTCCACAAGTAAAGGGTTTCTGATGTCACATCCTCTCATTCCTCAGAATTAAGTGGGTAGGTTGAGGGAAACAAGTTAAATCTAGTTTCAAATTCTGGATCTCCTATTTATTACATGTGTGAGTTGGGGCAAATCACTTATGCTCTCTGTGCCTTGGTTTTTACATCTGGAAAATATAGAGAAAAAAAACATGTGCAGATGCCTGCCTGTAGTCCTCATTGCATAACCATTCTTGCCTGCCTTCCCTATTACCTAATCACCTGTCAATGTCACTTGGGGCAATCGTTCTAGAGCAATCAGAACTCAATAACCTTTTTTCCACTTGTTTATTACTTTGTTTTGTTTTGTTTAGGGTAATCAGAAACCCTTCTCAACAGTTTCCTTCAATGTTTCTTAAACAAGTTTTCCTGTGCTTCATCTCAGTGGACTTAGATTAAAAGAACATAATCTTCCCTGGTCACTTGTTTAAACACTGAAGAAGCCCTTGCTTGGTGCCTGCTGTTGCCTATGTCTGAGGTATAAAGAAAAATCAGAAGAGAGGAAGAAATAAAGAGGCAAGGGCAACACATTATATTCCTATAGAAGTTATACCCAAGTCAGCCTAGAGAAGGTGGATCATTCAGGATGGCCAATCGACTTCTCTTTGTTTTCAACAGAAGCTCAGAGAGTACTCAATTTGAATGAATCTTGGGAAAGGATGTATTGTTACTTGTTCCATGAGACAAATAAGTCCTATTTCTAAGAATGAACACACTCTACTAATGGTAACTCTCCAAGCTCACACATCAGAGGATGATGTGAACATCCAGTTAAGTAGGTCTCGGGCACTTGGCCATTAGAGAGAGCTGCAGGGCATTATCCAAAGAACCAAAGTTGTTTCACACCAATCAAAACAGGAGTGTGGAGAAAGAGACAGAGAGCATGGGTCATATACTCAACTGTGAGCGTTCAAATGACTACCTACAGGCACAGAGAAACACAGGCTGGGAGAAACACAAACCCAAAAGGTATTGTGAGTATCCACCTGACAAGCTGCTTCTTTTGGCCCTATGACTTACCTCAGTGACTTTCAACATTTTTTAATATCTTAATATACACAATGAGGGATATTGACATGCAAGGTATACTTTCATACACATACTTTCCTGGTAACTGGTTATTAAACCACACCATTCTCTCTCACTTAGGAAAGCATATTAGAAGACAAGTAAATAAAAGCAATATTCAAAAAATGATTCCAAATGTTGGTTCTTTGTTAGTAAAGAAAAATTATTTAGGATTCATCCTGAAATTAACATGACACCAACTTATTATAACTAGTTGTGAAATTACTAGTAAAAACTAGTAAAACTAGTTGAAAACTACTGACATCATTCATATTCACTAAGCCTACTAGCTGTTAGCCATCTCCAGCTCAACCTTTCACTGATCTGAAATAGTAGCTACCATTTGTTGATCCTGTACTATGAGCCAGACAGTTACATAAAATACTGCCTATCCCACTAACAGACAAGTCATGTTATCCTTATTTTACAGATAAGGAATCCGAGTCTCAGAAAGGTTGTTCTTTGCCTAAGGTGACACAGTAAGTGATAAAGTCAAGATTTATATATAGGGCTGTCTTGTTTCAAAATCCAGGATCCCAGTATTCTTTCTTTAAAGTTGAATCATCCTCCAGCAGTAAGGGTCAGATGAATAAGGTCAGTCAAGGCCAGCCCCCTCACATCTGCTAAATGACTTCTGACTTGAGAGAAGCCCCCATTCTCAAATTAAGTCACTCTGAAATTCCATGTTATCATTCCCAGAAAAATCTCTGATAAAATGGAACTATGTCACAGGGAAGGGGGATGCATTAACTCCCTCCTAAATATGATCACATCAGCATTGAACTGGCTCATCAGTAAGGTCATCTCCACAAAAGGCTCTAAAAAAATGGAAGAAGTTTTCAAGGAAGGGGCAGGGGAAAAGTGGGGGGAGGAAGCACTCTATCTAGAATTTGGAACTTAGCCATACCACACGGACAGATAAGAAATGAGAAGACCTCCTGTTGTCTACAAGAAGGCAGAAGAGGGAAGGAGAAGCAACTACCATTGATGGAGCTCGTGTCGTGTTCCAAGGTGCACTGAGCTGGGAACCTTCACAGCATCTTTTCTAACAGTTACAAAAGCCATTGGCTCCATTTTTTCTAAAAGAGGAAGATCTGTGAGGTTGAGTATTTTTTCTAAGCTCATACTGCTACAAAACAGAAAAACAAAAATTTGAATCCAGGCAGGTCGATGCCCACAGCACAACTTCTTCCACTGCAACCACCTTTCTCTTTTTTTTTTTTTAAGATTTTTTTTTATTTGAGAGAGAGAGAGCACAAGCAGAGGGAAGGGCAATAGGACAAGCAGACTCCCCACTAAGCACAGAGCCCAACATGGGGCTCAATCCCAGGACCCCAAGATCACGAACCGAGCCAAAGTCAGACACTTAACCAACCAAGTCACCCAGGTGCCCTGCAACCACCTTTTTCAACTAGACTTTGAGTCCTTCTGCCCTTCCCTGAGAATGAGGCCCACCAGCTCTCTAGGTTCCAGAGTTCTAAAGAAGTATTTTGTCCACTGGACACCACATGAAGTTCTTGTCATATGTATGTATATATTCTTGTCATGTTTGGGAGCAGAGATTAATTGGAAAAGTGAATATTTGTAGGAAACACTAGCATTCCCTTAACAAAATGCAATGGATTTAAGTGTTGGCCAGTGTTACCTCTTATCTGGTATGAAGCACTGATGTGACTCCAGGGGCTCATGCTGCTGATGAGTCTGATGTCTGCAGGTCAGAGGGGGGATACAAGTTGGCTTCTCCTCATCCGTGTCTCAGGAGACCATTCAGTGAAAAGTTGAAGAGCAGGATGTGTCTGGGATCCTCCAAAATATCAAAGGCTTGAGTGACTGGTACCACGTATGGCTTTTCCCTTTCTCTCTCCTAGGCCTTCTTTTCATCCCCAGTTCTAGCAGCTTCAGTGAGAGATACAAAGCTCCTACCAGGCCAGGGGGAAAGACTCCCAGAGCAATGGATTTGATAGACAGTCTTCAGAAGACTGAGTGATCCTAATATGATGAGTTCATGGCTGTCCATATCTTACCAGCCCCACCCCACCCCACCACCCCAAGAGCCTTTGTTTGAGTCAGGGCCTCTTCACATGTGCTCCTGGACCATGACCTGCATTTAAAGATCCTCAATCTGGGATTGTGATTGCAATTTGGATTTTAACAGGATCCTCCAAGATCTTGAAGGAGCAAAAACTGTTTGTGAACCCCTGGGCTAAGAACTGAGAGTGATCAGAGACAGAGGAGCAGTGGCCTCAAATGAGATTCTCTTAAAATCTTATACTCAATTCTCATTATTCATTATTAGTTATGTTCTATAAAGTTACTGTGAACACTGAACTAGCAAATACTAAACCTTTGCTCCTATAAACGCAGAGCCTCCGGTCATAACGTTTCCATCAACCAGTAAAGACATAACTTTGTTGTACATGTGTTTCCATTTAAAGGCATCTAGTTGAATTCCATATTGTTGGCATATTAACATGAACTTACAGCCAGCAGTTCGATAACTCATGCCTGAATGAAGCTTATCTCACACATGTATTTTTCCTGTAGAACAAATCACAGCCTTCTTGCACTTGGGAACACAAGACAGCGATTCAGCACAAAGCTTGGGGGCCATTTTTAACTGTGAAATCACGAGCAAAAGGCATAAAAATGCAATAGACATGACACTTAAGCAGACTGTGAGAAAACACTTGTTTACAGTAAAAGAGCTGAAACAAGAAGGCAGGGCATTGCCTATGCTCCACCTCAGCTAGGAACATGCATGTGGAATGACTCAGATTTTTCACAGCCCTGTGTGTGCCCACAGATCACCATGAAAGCACGATGAGTACTGATGTTGAGGTTACAAATAAGTTTTAGGCAAATTCGCACACACAGAATCCACAAATCATAAGGATCAAATGTGTTATATATACGTGTGTGTATTTGAAATTTACAAAATACATTTCACAGGCAATATCTCATTTCACCCTACAATAACTCTGGGACTTACATAAAGCATATGCTATTTTAACTCCTAACATTTGCGTGGGAGAATGGAGGCCCACAGGCTCTGACACAACTCCAGATCTCTTGACTCCAAGGTCTTTGCGTTGTCTGCCATACAGTAGGAAGAAGAAAACCCTGCTAAGCCTCTGTCAAGATGCCAGAACTATTCAGCCAAGTGGGGATATCTCAGAGAAACTGGGGGTGCAATAGGACACTGACAGCATCCTTACACTGGAAGAAATTAGGGAGAGCCAGAGTAGACCCAGCACCAGGCACAGAGTGGGGCTTAATAACTATTTCCACAAACTGAGCAAGGGTGCAGCCCATGTGCACTGAGGTTTGTTTTGAGTATTTCAGTCAGAAGGCAAGCACTGATTGGAGCCCTCTGGGTGCACTTCATTAGCTAATGAGGCAGAGAGAAAAGAAGGACCTGTACCTGATCTAGAGATCAGAGACAAGTGTAGCAAACATGATATAAAATAGGCAACCCAGTAAATAGGGTCATTATAAACTCGAGGGAGAAGATAGATCTTGAGACTTGTCACATAGAATGGAAGATTATTTACTTACTTAGGTCAACTTGGGCAGGAGTCCTCAAATACTCACAGTCCTGAAATCTACCCTTTGCTCTGCCCCTTTCTAGCCATGAGACCTGCAGAAGATGATTTAACCTTTCTCAGACTCAGTTTACTGATCAATGAAATGGGGATGCTGTTCAGTTCAGATTGACATACTTTAGTTATTCAGACCTGGGGACTGAAAACTTTCAAAGGAATATTTGATATACTTTATGCAGGGCAGGAAAATTCTAGTCTGGGAGAGAAGGCACATAACAGACCACATTAATGCAAACTGGTTAAGCGTTAGGATGTGGATGGGCACACTAAGGGAGCATGATCTCAGAGCAGAGAGGTAGGCAGAAAAACTGTGCAGGAACAGGTCCCAGAATTATAAAGAACAATACAAATGAGATAGGAAAACACCTTTGTTTGGAGGGTAGGTGACACCCCAGGGTGGGCATGAATAAAGCTCGCAGGGGTAAGACACTGTGGTGGGTTCTGGGGACTGTGCTTAGGTAATATTGTTGAGTAATGTGGTAAGGAGAAGGCCAGGGTAGAAGGGGTGGGAGGTAAGGCTAGAGGTGGAAAACAGCAAGCTCCTCTGAACATGAGAATCCACTAGAAGGTTTTAAGCAAGGGAGTGATATGGCAGATGAGTTCTTTCTCAAAGACTCCCCTGACAGCAGCGAGGAGGAAGAAATTGGGTGGACAAGTCTAGAGGTAGATAGACAATCTCTCGTTGTAACAATCCAGGGAGATGCCTCATCGGTTTGTCTTGGGGAACCCATGGGAAAATCAATGTCAAAGCACATTATAAACTGAGAACCAAACAAAAGTAAAACAGTAGTTTCCTTATGAAAACAGAGAATGTTCAAGGCAAAATAGAGTGGGAAGATAGGAAAACAAGAACGCAATTTTATTATAAGGAGAAATGTGCTAGAAAATAATGATAACAAACAGGGAACACAAATTCATACAGCTGGAAAGTTTTGAAGATAACGAGAAGTTGACACTTGATCTGAAAATTCAGTGGATACTCCTGGAGGTTGAGGAGGAATGGCGGGGTGTACATGGTAGGCAGTTCCTGGAATTGGAGGGTCAAGGAAAGGCCAGAAGTCAGCCAAGAATCCTAACAATCCAGACACAACTTGCTACATTTCTACCAGGAGGAGAAATTCATAATTATCTAAAGTCCTAAACTCTAACAGTTGTGTCCTCCATGATAAGAAAATGAAAAGAAAAAAACAAGAGAAAAGCTAGAGCCTTGAATAAATTGGAGAATTTTTGAAACGGGAAAGGAGTCTAAAGAGGCAGCTAATGTGGTCAGTGGAGTCACAGGATCTGGAGCCCGGCTGTCTAAACTAGAACCTTAGCTCTCCCACCCCTAGCTGCGTGCAAGAGTTACTTAAATTCCCTTACCTCAGTTTCTTCTTCTGTAAAATAGGGATAATAATAATATTAATATCTACTTTTCAGAGCTGTCCTAAGGATTAAATAACTTAATACAAAGTACTTCAAGTAATGCCTGACATATAGTTAAGTACTCAACAAATGTTAGAAGTTTGTTCATTCTACCTCCCACTTCAGACATGGAAACACTGAGGTCTAGAAAAGTTGACTCAGTCAACATCCTAGAATTTTTTTAACAGCCTTTCTTGACCTGCATATTAATAGCAAAATCCGGGTAACTCTCGTCTCTGGGAGGCCTAAACATGAGCAGCATTAATTGGGATTGAAAAGGATACGTGAAAGAAGAGAACTGATTTTAATTGACCAGACTAAAGATCAGGGAACTAGAGGGTTCCTCCCTAAACAGTGACCTAAGCTCTGCTAGGAAGGCAGGCCCTAATGATGGGCAGACTCTGTAAAGCAGTCCCAAAAAAGGAGAGGAGGAGGTGGGTACAGCTCACCCTCGGAACATCCACCAGGAAAGAGCTGAGCAGCAGGTGGGAGGTGTGCAGAGTGACCTTAACAAAGGAAAACAAGAAACCACTTAGGAGCCCTGCTGCGTTGCGGGGTGGAAGCTGAAGCAGCTGGCTCATTTCAAGTGTGGTCTCTTGTCTTCCTCTCCTCCGCCAGCACTGCTCTTGGCGATGCATCTCATCTCCTGGCA
The DNA here is from genome assembly GCF_002007445.2 of Ailuropoda melanoleuca. Taxonomy (NCBI): domain Eukaryota; kingdom Metazoa; phylum Chordata; class Mammalia; order Carnivora; family Ursidae; genus Ailuropoda; species Ailuropoda melanoleuca. The sequence continues at coordinate 6,281,688 of NC_048225.1, read as the reverse complement.
GATGGCTGCAGCTGTGGTGGTGCCACTGGTGGTGGCTCTTTCGCCTTCTAGCTTTGGCAGGAGCAGTTGGCAAGATGAACATGCAAGGTCTGTCAGCACCCAGTAGTATCACTATCTGTCAAACCTTTATTTATAAAGTCACAAAGCAGAGAAAGTGCTGGGGCCGCTGGCAGCAATCCCTGGGGCCTGTCTGATTTAAGATTCTGCTCCACAGTGGCTCCTCTCATGGGATCAGAGGACAGGAAGGAGGAGCTCAGATGAGCTCATTTCACCTTGGGAGTGAGAACCTTTCTGGCTGGTGAATAAAGAAGCTCAGTGGCAAAGGGCAACAGGTCTTAAAGACAGGAGTGACACTGAAAAACCAGAGGAACCAATGGAGGGAACAAAGATGACAGGATAATCCCCACCTTGCCCAGAATCACCCTGCAGGATAAATCCCAGCCTAGGTGGAGTCTATCGTCCCCAGGCTTCGAGGTGCCCTCAGAGGCCCATCTACCTCAGTGAGTGGAGTCTGTGCGAGCTCTGGGCAACCACTGGCAGTCACAGGCTGCAGCCTTCTGCTGGGTTGTCTATTCTTGGGAAAAGACAGTAGCTGTGCTTCCTGTTTTGCACTTTTAGGCCCTATAAAAGCAATATTTGTTCCCTGAACCCCAGATTATTTGGCCTGAGTTCTGGGTTGTTGTTTAGCACTTGTTAGATCCTTTCTCCGCAGCCTGTCATCCATGCCAGAGGCTAGCCAGAATGAGGACATATCCATTCCCTTGATGGTGACATTCATCCCTGCACAGAGACTCTAACTGCCACACCAACATCAAATGTCAGACATACTGGATACTGAATCAAACTTGAATTGAGCCCGGTTTTACCATGCCCTCTGAAAATTTGCAATTTGAGTGAAAGATCTATAGTTATATAATTACCCTTACTCTTAACCTACATCTTCCCTACCACTTTATCGCCTCCACAAAATTATCATAGGAGGGATCTGTGAACCACAAATTACTCTCTGAGCATCGCTGGGAATTGGAAGAGACATAGCTATCAAGGGCTGGGAGGCCAAGTTTGAGCAAGAGGCTAGTATTTTTGCAGTGACCAAGTACTTGTATCAAATGACAATCCAAGGGAGAAATAATGGGATCCATTTTTAAGGAAATAGATTTGATGAAAATACATAAAGGAAATAAAGAAAGACACCATATTCAATTCAAATTACTCAAACATTCATTGAGTGTCCAACAACAGCATTACTCAAGGTGTTAGCCTCCAAAAAGGGTTTAGAGCATATAACTCCCAGGAAGAGAGGAGAGATCTAATCAGGAGGTACAGGGGGGAAATAAGAGAAATTAAGCTAAACTCAAGGACAGAAGACATAGCATCCTCCTATCCAAGGGGAACTGGCAATCAGAAAACACACCTAAATAACAAGAGGTCAACACAGTCTAATTCTGAACAAATAACAAGAACCAAGAACTAAGAGGAGTACTTCCATTCAAAGTAGCAACATAGGCACATGTACCTACCTCCTCTCTCCATAGTTCTGTTGAAATGACAAAAAGAAAAGTATTTTTAAAGAGTAAAACCCTAAGAGTACTAGAAAATTATTCTCCAGGCTGTACCAATCCATAATCCCACCAATTATCCAATTGCTTCATATTCTCTCCAATGCTTGGTTTCAGCAGTATTTTTCATGTTAGCATTACAAGTGTTCATTTCAGTTTGTATTCATAATTTTAATGAGATTGAACCCATTTTTCTTTTTTTTTTTTTAAAGATTTTATTTATTTATTCGACAGAGATAGAGACAGCCAGCGAGAGAGGGAACACAAGCAGGGGGAGTGGGAGAGGAAGAAGCAGGCTCCCAATGGAGGAGCCCGATGTGGGGCTCGATCCCAGGACCCCAGGATCACGCCCTGAGCCAAAGGCAGACGCTTAACCGCTGTGCCACCCAGGCGCCCCTGAGCCCATTTTTCTATTGGGTTAGGCTGTCTTTCTTTTCCTTGTAGATTTTTAAGGTTTATATACACATACATACATATACACATTCTGGTTAAGAGCCCTTTGTCAGTTGAGATAGTTGCAAATAACTTCTCTTACTCTGTGATCTGCCTTCTCAGTCTCTTAACGATGCCTTTTGCTAGAGCCCTTAACTTTAATCAAATATTATATTTGATAATTTAGCGTTATCTAGGAAGTTACGTATGCATTTACCCTTTAACCCAACAATACCACTATATGCACAAAAGTAAAAAAGATGTACACACCTAGCTATGCACTGCAGGGCTATCTGCAATACTAAAACACTGGAAGCAACATAAAGCCATCAGTAGGAACTGATGGAAGAAATCATGGTGCAACCACACAGTAGAATACTACTCGAATACAAGAAGCTATGGAATATTTCTAAATACTACTAAATATACTACTATTACTAAGTTGAAAAAAGGAAAGTGCGTGTGTGTGTGTGTGTGTGTGTGTGTACACACTTATTTTTTTAACAAATGGCAGGAAAAAATACAAACTAATAAAAAAATGATTAGAGGAACACAATTAAGTGAGCGGTCAGAGAAGAAAGCTAGACCTTATGTTGTACATTTATCTTTGGATTCATGTTTGATAATTATAAAACAATTAAATAAATTGTACAAATGAGAAAAAAATAACTGAGTAAGAGAAATTATTTCAAGTGATTTTAAAACAGTAATTTGCTGCAGATCTTTAGTGAGGATATATCCTAAAGATAAAAAGAACTCAAAGAACATTAAACTATTTTAATAATATGTTTTAATAATATACAGAACGAGGGGCGCCTGGGTGGCTCAGTCGGCTAAGCGTCTGCCATTGGCTCAGGTCATGATCCCAGCGTCCTGGGATCGAGCCCCATTTTGGGCTCACTTGCTCAATGGAGAGCTTGCTTCTCTCTCTCTCCCTCTGCCTGCCACTCTGCCTACTTGTGCTCTCAATCTCTCCGTCAAATAAATAAATAAAATCTTTAAATAATAATAATGATATACAGAACTAATATGTAGAACTGTTTTTTTCTGAAAACACTGTGTGTGTACGTGTGTGCACGTGCATATGTGTGTTAGGAGTAGCAGGACAAAGCAAAAAAATTAAAAAGATACTCCAATAATTCAATTACTGGGTATTCACCCAAAGAAAAGAAAAACACAAACTGGAAACAGTATATGCACCCCTATGTTTATTGCAGTATTATTTACAATAGCCAAGATATTGAAGCAACCTAAGTATCTACTGATAGATGAATGGATAAAGATGTGGCAATGGAATATTATGCAGCCATGAAAAAGTATGAGACCTTGCCATTTGCAACAACATGGATGGACATAGAGGGTGTTAGGCTAAGTGAAATAAGTCAGATTGAGAAAGAGAAATACCATATGATTTCACTCATTTGTGTAATCTAAAAAACAGATGAATAAACAAACAAAAAGCAGAATCAGAACCATAAATACAAAGAACAAACTGATGATTTTGGAGGAAAGGGGATGGCGGATGGGCAAAATGGGTGCAGGGCAATGGGACATACAGGCTTCCAGTTACTGAAAGAGTCAGTCATTGGAATAAAAGCCACAGCATAGGGAATATCGTCAATAATATCAAAATAGTGTTAGATGGTGACAAGTGGCAGCTCTGCTTATAGTGAGTAAAGCATAATGTACAGAGAAGTTGAATTACTACGTTGTACACCTGCAACTAATATAACATTGTGTGTCAACTCTACTCAAATAAAATATTAATTTAAAAATATTAAAATAAGATACAATAATGTTAATGTTACTAGGAACCAAGGCTTTTAGGTAAGAGGAAAAAATATATAATAAAATCAAGGAAGTCAAAAAACCTTGTACCCCTAGATGTTAACTGGAAATTTAATGTATTTCCTTTTCAAAAAAAAAAAAATCACAGCTATTAGTTCTGCCCACTGAAAGAGTATAGAAACAATGACTGAACTAATCAAAATGATCATGTCTGGTATAGGGAAAAAAGCTGACTATATATATGGGGAAAGAAATAAATAAAAATCTGGTAGTAACTCTAGTCCCAAGAGAAAGCATGTAACCTACCCACCAAAGACTACTAATACATGTCAAAAGGACTCAGGTATCAATTTGAAGGTATTCCTCTAGCCAAAACAGGAATAATTTGTTTTTTGGGTTTTTTTTTTAATAATAATTTTTATTATGTTATGTTAGTCACCATACAGCACATCCTTAGTTTTTNTCGTTCTTTCTGATAGCTGAGTAATATTCCATTGTATATATGGACCACAGCTTCTTAATCCAGTCATCTGTTGAAGGGCATCTCGGCTCCTTCCATGATTTGGCTATTGTGGACAATGCAGCTATGAACATTGGGGTGCATATGGCCCTTCTCTTTACTACGTCTGTATCTTTGGGGTAAACACCCAGTAGTGCAATGGCTGGGTCATAGGGTAGTTCAATTTTTAACTTTTTAAGGGACCTCCACACTGTTTTCCAAAGTGGCTATACCAACTTGCATTCCCACCAACAGTGTAAGAGGGATCCCCTTTCTCTACACCCTCTCCCACATTTGTTGTTTCTTGTCTTGTCCATTTTTGCCATTCTAACTGGCATAAGGTGGTATCTCAATGTGGTTTTGATTTGAATTTCCCTGACGGCTAATGATTTTGAACATTTTTTCATGTGTCTGTTAGCCATTTGTATGTCTTCATTGGAAAAGTGTCTGTTCATATCTTCTGCCCATTTTTTAACTGGATTATNCCCATTTTTTGATTTATTTTGTTTCTCGTGTATTGAGTTTGAGAAGTTCTTTGTAGATCTTGAATACCAGTCTTTTATCTGTAGTGTCATTTGCAAAAAACGGGGATAATTTGGACACCAAAACAATAATAAATGTGATATACTGAAACTCTTCAAGGATCTCGAAAATCTACCAATTAATAATGCTTAAATCTCATTAGCCGATATTGGGGACTGTTAGAGAACCAACTCATTATTCTGAAAACTGGTACAGAAAAGGATAGAATCAAGGATTAATCCTGCCTTTCCTATATGAACTATACTCAGATTAAGGAGTTAATAAAAGAGTGTTCTTTAGAGAAGAATTCATTTGACAAATGAACAAGGAAGATTAAAATATCCCCATTTTGCAACCTTTAATGAAATAAAGGATCTAGGTAAATTATCCAATGGATCTAGGCTGCTAAATCCATTATGTCCAAAGATGATGGGGAATTTTAAAATGAATGTATTGGGCTAACAAATGAACTCAATGATCAATATTAAAAATCACAAAGAATAGAGACAAGCATATATCATATTCCTTCTGCTAATAAGAACACAACATCTACATTCTTTACAAAATATTGAAACTGAATCTGATCAGGCCTCTAACCGCTAACTTATAGGAAGTGCAGGTACATGCTGAACTATATGGCAGGGTTGCAAAATTCAGAACACAGGGAGCTCTGCAGGATAAAGAACTGAGCTACTTTCAGAAATAACGTGCAAAGGCAAGGGGGAAGAAGGTAACAGCACTCAGGAGGGCCAGGGAGCACCCTCCCCTGTGCAGACCAGCTACCTGGACCCTTTGCCTGGTTGCTCTTCTCCTCCCCTGCCCCCATAATCACCTCAGGATGCAGACCTGAGGAATCAGAGAAATGATGGTCTGGCCACCCAAAGGGAGGGGGTCACTGGATAACTGGTGCCTTGATCACCCGATGAAGAGATAACCTTCTAGCATTTGGTTTTCAGGAGTTGAAAATACACACACACAAAAAAAGAAAGAATAAAATGAACATAACTTAAAGATGTAACAACAAATGTTGGAAACTAATTCTGACTAACCAACTGTGAAACAAATGAAGAGACAATTAGGAAAATTTGAACACCGTTTGGGTATTTAAGTATTCTAAGGAAGTATAGTAATTTTTAGGTGTGATATCGGTATTATGGCTATGTTTTTAAAAGATCCTTCATCTCTTAGAAATACTTACTAAAGTATTTGTGGATGAAAGGGTACGATGCCTGAGATCTGCTTCAAAAGAGCCCTGTGGGGGGTTGGTGATGGAGCTGGGTACAGATGAAACAAAATCACTTATGTGCAAATAATTGTTGAAGCGAGCATCTATATGTGGGGGGTTAATATGCCAGCCTCTCTACTTTTGCACATGTCTGAAAATTAGCGTATTTTAAAGAAAGAAAAATTTTATGGTTAGAATTTTTGTATCCTATGTAAGAAATACTCCCCTACCTGAAAGTCATGAAAATATTTTTCAATATTATCTTTTAGAAGCATTATTTTTTGCCTTTCAAATTTAGATTCCCAAATCACATGGAATTTAGTTTTGTCTATAATGTGAGATAAGGTCAAATTTTCATTTTTTTCTCTATCCACTGATACCTAATTGATCTAGTAGCAATTATCCTTTCTTCATTGCTTTTGCAATGCCCCCTATGTTATAAATCTGTGGCTACATATGCATGGTTATGTTTTTGGATGGACTATCTTACTTCACTGGTCCATTTGTCCTCTTCTCTTTTTCTTTCTTTTAGGATGTATGTATGTATGTATGTATGTATTTATGTATGTATGTATGTATGTATGTATGAATGAGAGAGAGCGAGCATGTGAGTAGGGGCAGGGTTGGGGGGTGTAGAATCTCAAGCAGACTCTGCAATGAGCAAGGAGCCCAATGCAGGGCTCGATCCCAAGACCCATGAGATCATGACCTGAACTGAAATCACAAGTTGGACACTTAACCAACTGAGTTACCCAGGTGCCCCCATTTGTCTATTCTTATGCCAATATTACATTCTCTTAATATCCAGACTTTTTCATAAGTCTGGATATCTGGCAAAGAAAATACTCTCACATGATTTTTAAAGAATGCCATGGTTTCTCTTGGTCCTTTCTCTGATTTAATATAAATTACAGAATCAGCTTTTTAACTTCTACCCAAAAATCTACTGTAATTTTTTGCTAAAATTATAATTATTATTTCCTTATTTCTACTCTTTTGGGATTTAATTTGATAATCTTTTCCTTACTTCATGACATGGTGTTTTCTAGTTATTAAGGTTGTTATATAAGTTCAATGATTATTTTAATATTAATTATTTAATCTCTCCCTTATTTTCTTAGTAGTTACAGGATTTTATTGTTTTTTAGGGATTATTCTATGTATTAAAACATACCTTATCAGAGCATAAAGCATAATGTTTAATGTTAATTGGAACTTTATTCCCTTCCCAGACAATGTAAGGACCTTAGAGAAATTTCCCCACCCCTTCCAACTTACTGTAGTTTTTGAGCATTTTAATTCTGTTTATTTTTAACTCATGGAATATTATTATTGTTGTGTAAGACAATTATTTATATTTGTTTACCTCATTTTGACTCTTTTTATTCCCTTTGATCCTTTTTACATCTCTTAAATCTAAAATCCTAAAGAATTCCTTTAGTGAGAGAATAAAACTTTTAGGTTTTTTTTTGTCTAGAAAATTTTTCACTTCTGTTCTTGGAGGATACTTTTTCTGAGTATAGATGTCTTGAGTGAGAGTTTTATTTCATAACTTTGAAGATATGTTTCCACTGCGTTCTGTGCTCTGGTTTCCATTTTCCTATCGAAAAGCCAGCTCTTGGTCTAACTGTTGATTCTTTGAAGAAAATGGTCTAGTTTTCTCTGAATGTTATTAAGAATTTGGGGCGCCTGGGTGGCACAGCGGTTAAGCGTCTGCCTTCGGCTCAGGGCGTGATCCTGGTGTTATGGTCGAGCCCCACGTCAGGCTCCTCCTCTGCGAGCCTGCTTCTTCC